>NC_041389.1:411600968-411721438 GCF_002162155.2 Triticum dicoccoides | reverse complement strand
TGGCCGGGCGGCGGTGGACCGACGGTGGTGAGTGTTTTCGGGGCGGGCGGGGCGGCGCACCGCCGGCCGCGAGCGGCGGGGGGCTGCTGTTTGGTCGGTGGTGGCTGGCGGCTCAGGGGGGTGGAGGTTGAAAATGAACCGCAGGCCCTTGATTTTGTATCCAACGGCTGCAAAATTGACTGACCAGAGATGAAAAAGTCAGTCGACCGACGTGTAGCCTCACCTTGCTAGTGCGTTCAGTTTCGACATCAAAATTCAGTTTCGACAGCAAAATTCAGTTTCGACAGCAAAATTCAGTTTCGACAGTTAAGTTCAGCTTTGACAGTTAAGTTCAGTTTCGACAGTTAAATTCAGTTTCGACAATTAAGTTCAGAGATGGGCGGCTGATGTATTTTACATCTAGCACTTTGTGGTTATGTATTTTACGTCATGTATTAGAGGTGCTATTAGAATTCCACTCAGGTTAATGTTGTTCATTGTCTCTCTTGTCCTGCTTCAGCCTCGGCATCGTACAACTCGCCGGAGCTGCTTCAACAACGAAACCCTCCATCACAGCGGAGCAGTACCTCGGGCTCCATCTCCAGACGCCTAAGATATTCTTCCCCTCCTCTGACAGCCAAGTCAGCCGGAGCATCCTCACCGGCCAACCCAATCACGCCGAGATCGACATGGCTTCGCCAAAGAGGTTGTACACTTGTTGCATCTCTTTTTTACTCTACATGTTATATATATATTGTCCACTGAGCACACGGATTTGTTCCTTTAGTGTATCCTTGAAAGAAAAAACATAGGAATTATAATTTGCACTTGTCCTCCTTTTCAAATTCCTATTCATGAAGCACAAGACTAAGATATAGTAGCATAATAACATTATAACCGTACATTTTCTTGTGGTTTGACTTAATCTCACCATGCTTCTTTGCATCCTGTGATCTTCCAATTGTTGTGAATCAAACACCCAGATTGGCAGAAATCCTGTGTTTTTAAATTCTCTGCTTTGCACGTGCATTCCTATCCTATTCATGTCTATTTCCTATCCCTACATTGTTGGAATACTCCAATTCAAACGAGCCCTTATAGAATTACTTCTCTTACAGATAGTTGTCAAAGAAAACCTTGCGTGGTTTGTCCCGCTCCTGCTGCGCCGTCGTCCACTCCAGCTCAGCTGCTCCAACGACAGAAGGGTCCAGCACAGCAGGGATCCGGCCTCCAGACTGTCTTTCGCCGCCTCAAATCTTCTTCCCCACCGCCGGCAGCCATGAAAGCTGCATTAGCATCATCAACCGAGCAGATGACCTCGAGGACTACACGGGTCCGCAAGAGAGGCCGCACTCTTTCGTGTCTGCTTACGTTATGCATCGCTTAATATTACATGCTACTTTATCGTCCTGTTCACCGATTAGACTTTGAGTCAGCTCCAAACTAATGGTCAAACTTGAGTTTTTAAGTTGTTGTGGGGTACATATCGGGGCCGCAATCAATAGTATCTATCTACTACCTGGTTAATCTCCGGTGTTTACTATGAGTTTCATGTTGGGTGGGAAACAAACAGTAAAGAAGCCATTATCTGTATTTTTTAACTGAAGCCATTATCTGCCTGCTATTATTGGTTTTGGGTCTATCCAGAGGTTGCTACCATCACTCTGGATTTCTGCATGCACTCCTTACATAATCTCACTATGTTTTATTCCTATGCATGACAGTTATTGTAAACAATGGAACTGAACATGTAGAGCAAAAGAGACGGGCCTTGCGTGGCAATAAAATTTCATGCAAACGTCGTTCCATGGTAGGTGCAAAGGCAGCCCCCCTCCACGCATTTCGGATTGTAATCGAGAGGAAGATATCTATTCTGAGGGGGATTCAGAAGGAGAAGACAACTCCTATTTACCCCCTGAGGTCTTCGCTCTAACTTGCATGCTGATGTTGGTTATATCATGCATATGGTGTCTTGTATTGCTTACTTTGTACATCAAATATGTCATCTGCTTAGTTTAGACATCCTTTGTGCGAATGCCATCTGTTTAGTTTATTCATCATTTATGTGAATTATGCAAAGCCATCTTGTTTAGCCAGGCATCATACATGTGAATTTTGCAATGCCATCTTGCTTAGCCAGTCATCTTATATGTAAATTAGATCAGGCCATCCTTTTTTTCGTTACATATTACATTTGTCAACAATGTTAGTACATTCAACTGCTCTTCGTGTGCATCAGCCATTTAACACAGTGATGGCAAATTCTGGAGTGAAAACAAGGTCTTTAGAGCAGACTATGCTATCTGACGAAGCGCATATCTCGCTAGTTACGGATAGCTCCTCAGAGGAGGATTTAGAGACAGATGACTAGTCCTATTCGCCCCCGAGGTGTATGCTCTAACTTGGCAGGGTTATGTTGCTCATATCGTGTGTATGCTGTCTCGGATTGCTATGTAATTTGATTAGTTTAGACATGCTTTGTGTGAATGCCACCTGTTCAGTGTCTAATTACCATATATGTGAATTATGCATTGCCATCTTGTTGCAAGACATTATATATGTGAATTATACAATGCTATCTTGTTGCAAAGGCATTATATATGTGAATTATGCAATGCCATGCTGTTTAGCCAATCATCATGTATGTGAATTATATCATGCTATCATTTTTTGTATTACGTGTTCCATTTGTCGACAACATTTGTATATTCAACTACTCTTCCTGTGCATCAGCCATTTGAAGCAGTGATGGAAGTATCTGGAGTGAACACAAGGTATTCAGAGCAGACAATGATACCTCCTGAAGCAGACATCTTGTTGGTTACAGAGAGCTCCTCGGAGGAGGATTCAGAGACTGATGACCAGTCCTATTTCCCCCCTGAGGTCTATGCTCAAACTTGGCAGGGTTATATTACCCATGTCATGCATTGCTTAGTTTTTGCATCATATATGGATTGCCATTTGCTTACTTGCTTACTATATAAATCATATATTTGAATTATACCATGCCATCATGTTTATATAGTACATACACATCATCTATCTGAATTATGGCATGGCAACCCATTTAATAAAGACATCATATAGTTATATCATCTCATCCTGTTTAGTGTTTACAGTCATCATATTTTGAATTATGGCATTCTATCCGTGAATGTATGTGAATTATGGCATGCTAACCTATTTAATAAACACATTATATAGTTATATCATGTCATCCTGTTTACATAGTCTCATATTTTGAACTATGTCTTTCCATCTTTTTTAGTTAGCCATCATAATGTGAAATTGTGTCATGCTATCCTGTTTAGTTAGCCATCATATATGTGAAATTGTGTCATGCTATCCTGTTTGGTTAGACAACATAAATATGAATTATTTCATGCCCTCTTTTATTCCCCACTATCCATTGCACCTGTCTACCATACAATGTCTATACTTCCAATTACTTTTCTTGTTTATCAGCCATTTGAATTGGAGAGGGTGATGGCAGTATCTAAGGGAGTAACAACACAGTCTTTAGGAAAGATAGTGCTACCAGGTGATGCAGATAGAACCACGGTTGTACTTTCCCAAGGACCAGATCCACCACACATAACCCAGACTCTCACAGATTGTACCCCTACCCAGTTGGACAGAGAACCAACTACACCCCTTCTAACCCCAACCCCGGCAGATAGTAACCCAGTTCCAGTTGACACAGCATCGTCTCAACCACAGAGCACCCAAACACGAGCAGTTAGTAAGGGAACTGCAGTGCCCAAAGCACGAGGACCACCACTCCGAATCCCAACTCAACGCTTAAAGGAGAAGAAGATTTGTTCTCAGGCCAGGTTCTGTAGCTATGGTTCATACCCTTTGCCCTTGCATTACTGTATTTACTCATACCAACTATTTTCAAATTTGAAGGATGGAATTGAAACTCCAATGGCGCAACAAGTATGTTTTAAACCTGTTTCTTTAACGGGTTTGCTGTTGTAACCTGCTCTATGTCAATTTCAGTTTCAATTGAATAAATAGTTATGTACTCATGTCATGCACATTACAAGTGTTGTTATTGCTCTATAGTTTCCCACACTTATATTCTGTCTATTCTGCTTTGTCTTGAACAAATATTATTTGAACTGTGTCTCTATCTTGATTTAGCAACAAAAACTAGAATGATATATACCATAAAGTGACCATGGTACATAGATATATGTTTGTTTCATGATGTTATCCTGTCCACTTTACTACTGAACTCATTTACCAAAATGAGTTTCATACACAACATGGTAAACATGTGATGTGTCTACTTGTTTCTCTTTTAGAATGCGGATGAAATACGCGTTATCCAATGGTAAAGGAAGTAATGCAGATAAGGTTCAAGATAGTGAGACATCCCTATTGGTCTCCAAGAAAGCTAATAAAAACTATCTTGATGACAGTGAGGGAACCCAAAAGTCTTGTCTTGATGTAGTGTTCGAGTTACTAGCCACTACTGCTGGCACAAGCTCTTCAAACTCACTGCCTGAATCAGTTCGTCTTCTTGAGTCTCAACTTCAAGTTGAAAGACATCGATTAGATGTGCTGCGACCGGAAGCCGAAGGACTAAGGAAGTCCCTGCAAAATTCAGATGCATATTTCCTGGTGCAACAGGATGCGCTGGAGGATTTAAGCGCCAAACAAGAGAAAGTTAATAAGCTTGCCAGCATTTTGTAAACCCAGGATATTGTTTCTTGAGATCTTATGAAGTTGTTTCAGTTCTGGATTTGTTTTGCTGTGGCGTTTATTTGCACTGGTCGCCAAGTTTGACAACCAATGTATATGATATGCTGCTTTGTTCCCTATATTTGCACTGGTGGCGAACTTTGATACCCAGTGGATGTAATATGTGTAATAGCCGTGATAGCCTAGCGTTAGTTGCTTGCTTATATATTTCCTTGTTGTCTTGTTTATTTTTTTGCTTGTAGTCATTGCAGTTCTTTTTCCGCGGTTTGCTAGTGGTTGCAATAACCTATTTTTTAATACTAGGCCATAATAACCATGGGCTAATATTTACTGTAGTGAAACTAGGCCTCCTATGGGCCGTAGAAATAGTGGGCCTTCTATGGGCCGTAGAAACAATGGGCCTTCTATGGGCCGTAGAAACAATGGGCCTTCTGCGGCCTGTATCATCAATGGGCCTTATACGGGCCGTATGATCAATTGGCCAAACATGGGCCAAACAGACCGCATTATGGTCGTAAATGGGCTAGAGTTGGAATCGTTCGTTCATGGGCCGACCATAACGGGCCATCGTTAATAGGCCAAATTTGATGAGCTATGAAAACGGCCCAACGTATTAACGGACCACAAACGGGCCGACTGTAACCACGGGCTGAATTTGGCCCACAAGCAGAAAATGACAGTAACGGGCCGTAAGTAAAGGAATGCTAGAAATGAGCCCAAGAATAAATGGGCTTTGAGAAGGCCGAAAGATAAATGGGCTGGAAACGGCCCAACGGAATAACGGGCCGTTAATGGGTATAAGGTGATACACTATTCATTACGGGCCAGTTTCACAACGGGCCGTTAATGGGTGTAAAGTGATACACTGTTCATTACGGGCCAGTTTCACCACGGGCCGTTAATAGGCCAAGAGTTACAAAGGGCCTCATATAGGCCGAAATACGTCATGGGCCATACATGGGACAGAAGTGAAAACGGGCTGGAATCACATTGGATGGCCTAGTTGACGCTATTGGGCCTAATTCTGATAGGGCGTAACGGGCCTTGGGTTAGCGCGTTGTAAATGGGCTATATGCGAACAGGCCGTTAACAGGCTTTCAATGGGCCGGCCCGCCACCTTTTGACCAAGTTAAACGGGCCGACCTTTTCACAGGAATGGGCCTCTATTGGGTCATGCTACGTGTCGAAGTATCATAGGCGCCTTCTGTCCAATGAGTCGATGACATCTGTTCCAACAATGAGCCGACACGTGTTTCCACCAGCCAATGATGATTTTACACGTGGAAAATCCCCATTGGTCGGGGCTATTAACGGGTTATCGGATCCAAAACCCGACCCGATAGCTTAACGGCATTCCGTTACAGTGGATGCCATGTGTCGGTCACCCTTGACGAAAGCACTTCTTTGACGCGCGATTTATCGTCATGGAAGTGGAAACTTCTGTGATGATAATTTTGGTAATGTCATGGAACACTTCTACGACAACACATGTATGACTATCTTGATTCTGCCATAAAATCGTCATGGATGTACATGCATGACAAAAAACATGACCTACTGTGACAAACACGTATCATCACGGAAGTGTATTTTTTTTGTAGTGGTATAATCTGGCCCCGCATGGGTGGGTCATACCTAATAGTCATATCCCCAACATTAGGCCCCAGATTGATTTGAACTAGTTCAAATCTTCAACACATCGAAAAAATTGTTCCTTCTTCATTTGTGCGAGACCTCATAACCCACCATGACATCATCTTCTGCGATTGTGGTAACCCGCCATGATGTCATCTGCCATTTAATTTTACACAATACCCAATATATCTTAACCGATCCTTATCCTTAATAACCATCCCGAAAATCGAGGCGCCCGAGTGGCTGGATAATCATTCTTTGGCCTCCTCGTTTTTCACGCCCACCTGTTACCCTTCTCCTTATAAATAGGGTCAAACAATCCTCCTTTCATTCCCCCCTTACCTTCTCGTCTTCTTATTCCTCTCGTGACTCCTATGCCGCCTCGAGCTTCGCCGCCGCCATCCTCCAACCGCTGCACCAACACAGGTCGCTGCATCAACCTGACTGGTCCAGAAAATGTCAATGCTCCACCACAGTCCATCTGCATCTGTAAGTATTCATCTCCCTATGCGTCAGATCTGCATTAGGGTTAGCCTTGTTCTTCGGTGTTCTTTGTTGTTCTTCATTTTCTTCTTTTAGCCTTTACTTAGATCCAAATATGTCCTTTAAGACGCGCGGAATCTATTTCTATTCCTTCTCTTATCACAAAACTTGTTTCACAGATGCATAAATCTCGCCCTTGTGCTAGTTCCTCTGCTGCTGGAGTATTTAGGTTTTGATTTTACTGCATTTTCTGAACTGCCACAGACCCAAAATTATATCTTCAGTCTGTGAAATTTGTTTGTCTATCACTTAACAATTTTTTTCTCAATCTAGTCATGGCGGATTACATCAACGGTTATCACTAGACATATATCATTAGGCCCCTTTTTAAGCCGCAACTCTGAATATATACTATAGTGTTTTACTTCTGGCTTAATGCACAAACTTAAACCGGCAAAATTTTCCTTCCTTTTAGGCTTCTTTCTGCACAATGCCGCCAAAGACATCCACTTCATGTAATTGGGTTCCCTCCATTGTCACTGAGAACGCGCTCAAAGACTTTGTCAAAATCGGCTATTTACCAGAAAAAACTGTCATGCATTATCGCGCCCACAATCCAGAAGAACAAAGACCTCAGCCAAAGGATGATGAGGTCATTGTTTTTACTGATCACATGAACCGGGGCTTCTCACCGCCCGGCTCTAATTTTTTCTGAGATGTTCTGCACTTCTTTCAGCTTCATCCTCAAGACATCGGACCCAATTCCGTGTCAAACATCTGCAACTTTCAAGTTTTCTGCGAAGTATACCTTCAAGAGGAGCCCAGTGTTGAACTGTTTAGGGAATATTTTTATTTGAACCACCAAAATGAGTTTATGAACTGACCCAGCTTAGAACTTGGCGGAATCTCAATTCAACGAAGAAGGGATGTTGTCTTCCCCTATGCTTTCTTACCGAGTCACCCCAAAGATTGGAACTAGACATGGTTTTACTGCAAAGATACCTCTCCGGCTGACGAGAATCCACTTACGGGTTATCGTGCTGAATGTCTTGACCCAAAACATCCTCTTCCTGAGAAGCTTACCGCTGCTGAATGTGCAAAGCTCGCCCCCACCATTGCAAAGGTCAAGGCTTTGCTGGGAAATGGTTTAACTGCCATTGACTTGGTTCGATGCTGGGTTGCTTGGCCGATCATACCCTTAAGTCACCGACCCGGTTTAATGTGTACTTATACGGGTGGTAAAAAGGATCCATTACACCCCAGCTTCGTGCGTTTAACTGATGAGGCAATCAATGAAATGACAAAGAGCCTCCTAAATGAAGATGTGGAAGATTGTACCAAAATGGGTCTAAACCCTTTCTGCAAACTTAACCCGCCACCATACGTGAGTCTTTAACTTTACTTGCTTTTACCTTCATCATTGAAATGTTCTATTAACTCCACTTTGATGACTTTCATAGGTTGAATCTGATTTTTGGAAGAAAAAATATGATCATAAAGCTGCCAAAAAGGCCAGAGCTGCCAAGAAAGCCGCCAAGAAGAATAAGAAGAAATCAAGTACTTCTGAGCTGTTTGAACTGGACGACAGCTCTAAGTCGGAGGTAGCCCTTGATTCCATTCGCTCCTTTTTCAACTATCTTTTTGACATTGATTATCATCAGGATGACACGGGGGCCAGTCAAGCGGTCAAGGAAGAGGTAACTATCATTTCCTCCGACTCCGAGCCTTTGCCAAGACAGAAAATTCGAAGAGTAACCCGGAAAGTAAGCTTTTCACACCCCTTAGCTCATCTGGATCCTCACTTTCTTTTGAAGCAACAGCAGCACGAGAGCCGGCGACAAACTCGGACCAGCGGACGTGAAGAATTATCTTCCGGTTTACCAAATACACCAGCTCCGAGGAAATGTCAAAACGAGGTCATCCCAAAGTTAAACTCTTTTTATCCTTTGGCGGGTCTCATTCACCAGCCACTTAATTCTTCTAACTCAAATTATCAGGAGACTTCTCGCTCCTCTTCCGGCGACTCATCACAATCCCAGCTGCCGACTTTCAAAACTGCTCCTGGGTAATAACAATTACTCATTACTTGCTTTCTTATGCTTTGTTAGATTTGTACTGACCTCGTATGATTCATGTAGTGGAAAGGCCAAGCCTAGCAAGAAGGCAAAGGTGATCGAGCCGGCTGAAGATCCCAATGTTCCTGAGCTGGAACAAACAATTCCAGCGTCCGACACCTTTGCGCCTCAGGCAGAAGAACCTATTCATGATGTACCACCAGAAATTCCTGACCCTTTTGTTGACTGGGCAAACACCAATCCTTTGAACACTGAATCATCAAGCCCAATTAAACCGGCTGATACATATGTTGATGAGGTGATGATCACTGGCACCAGCTTTAGAGAGCCGGGAAGATCTACTGTCTTGGCCAAACACTCCGCCAAAGAAGAATATGTTGAGAAACGAAAAGTGAGATTTGATGTTGCCAACTAATCTCAACTGAGCATTAGTGAAGTATTCTCTGGTTATCTCAATCAAGTGCACACCAGCCGAGACCTTGAAGTTGACATGGTGAAGCAGATGCATCAAAAATATGAGGTATGAACTCCTTCTTTACGGAGTTATAAATATCCTGTTAGCCCCCAAGTCTATTGTGTATGATAGAATTGAATATTCTATAGACTTAGAATAACCATGAGTATAAATAATACCCTTTGATAAAATCGTTCAAAATCCGGCTTACATCATCCAGGTTAAAGCAAATCTGTAATGATTAACACTGAATCCATAGCCCCAAGGGCCGGTTTAATCAGCATCGATGAGCCGGTCCTTTGCATCCTTGTGTATAAATCAGAACTTACTTGTGTAGCCCCCATGAGCCGGCCGTGACCATTTGCGGCACAAACGGGTCATCATAAAGTAGTAAGAACATACAAGCGATATGCATTAGCCCCCAAGGTCCAAGTACTATTACTCGCAAAGTGCTTGGGACTTGTTCACATAAACCACCGTAGGACTAATTTTTTCAGTAGGCATTAGCCCCTAAGTGCCAAGTGTTGTTGCTTGCAAAATGCTTGGGACTTCATTTCTGTAACCCACATATGAAAATAATTTTGAATTGGTGTATGTACAGGACACCACTACTCAACTTCAATCGCAATTGACTGATGTGAAAACCCAGCTGGAGCACCAGGAATCTGAGACCCGGAAAGCAGACTCAAAATTCCAATTTAGCTTGGCTGAAACGGAAAAACTGAAGACCAACTTTGAGGTTGAAAGAAACGCCTGGGCTGAAGAAAAATTTGCCTTGATACAGCGGGTTGAAAAGGCGGAGGCGGCTCTTCAGGAGGTGACCACTGAGCTTACTGGGTTAAAACACCATGTATCCAAGATGATTTCTTCTATCTTTGGTGAGTTGCCTTGCTAGTATCAAATTTAAATCTCTTTATTGATGGTATAAACCATCTCTAAAGACTCCATAACGATGATGCAGGTCCCAGGAGCAATAATCTTAGTCAAGAGATGCTTGTGAAGCTCAAGGCTATTTATACACTTGTTGAACAGTTATATACTAGAACTCAGCGCACACTGGCCACAATTTCTCCGGCTAATCATGCACCTACTCTCTTGAGTGGTGTCCTGAAAAAGCTTTCTGTTATGCCTGAGAGGGTTAACGAGAGGAAGCGATCATCTGCAAGAGCCGGTGCTATGACAACTTTGAGCCGGGCCAAGGCATGGCTAGCAGAGCTAGACCCGGCCGACATAGCTACCGGTGTATCCGAGCTTAAAAGAAGATGACACTCCATTTGAGAAGAAAGACTTCATCGCATGCGTGAAGGAGATACGTCCCCTGGCCAGCTTGATTGCAAATGAAACAGATCTTTCAAGATACCAGTCAGCTTATGACATGGAGAATCAGAAGCTGCCTATGTCGGCTTATAAAGTGATGGATCTAATTCCCCCAATCCGTAAGCATACTTTTGCTCCTGAAGTTGACCCATCCGAGCTTATAGATGATGAAGCTGAATTCCAAGCCTTCTGTGCATTGATTGGTTATCACCAAACTTCCAGGCAGAAGACTTGATCCAGAAGCTTCAAGCCGTTAGGGCCAAGAAGATTGATCTGCTGGGCGGTTCATATATTTGATCTTCTGAAAACACTTAATCATTTTGGCTCCTTGAGTCATGTAATAGGCTAGTAAAAACTTTGCTCTGTCGTGCCATCGTGCATGTTTGTGGTTTTCCCAACACTGTTTGATCCGCCACTTGGCATCTATAATTATATCCTTATGATGATGTTGATTTCTGCAGATGAGATTTAGTCTTATCCTGCACACAAGTAGATCACAAGAGCCCTGGTAGTTTACCGCAGGGCAGGTCATAATACCCCATATAAAACCATTGGTGACTATGACCAGGGCCGGTTTAAACATAATCATGTATAATTATAAAAAATATCATACATGTGATATTGAATCATACTGTCGGCTTATAATACCAATGTAGTAAGGGTTACAACCCAAAGAGTGAGAGCAGAACGCCCTGTTCAATTGATTTATACCGCCGGCTTGTCACGCCATATGCAGCAAGGGGTAATATCCCAAAGCTTAGAGCACAAAGCACAATAAATCATTATACACTGGCGACTTAACGTCCAAAGCCAGCTCACGAGGGTAGTAATGCTATGCTCTCTTTGGTGAATACACCTATGTTTGAACAGGAAGCCCCCACGTGCTTTCTAATCATGGCGTATGAGCTAGACCAAAAGGGTTATTTCACAGCTATGCTCAATGAGCAGGAAGCCCCCAAGTGGTTTGTGGCATTTGAGCTGATCAAGAGGGATATTCACAGCTATGCTTCGAGTACGAGCAGGAAGCCCCCAAGTGACCATAAATTTTGGCATTGCGCCGATCAAGAGGGATATTCATAGCTATGCTTCAAATATGAGAAGGAAGCCCCCAAGTGACCACAAGTTTTGGCATTGCACCGATCAAGAGGGATATTCACAGCTATGCTTCAAATATGAGCAGGAAGCCCCCAAGTGACCATAAGTTTTGGCATTGCGCTGATCAAGAGGGATATTCACAGCTATGCTTCAAATGTGAGCAGGAAGCCCCCAAGTGACCATAAGTTTTGGCATTGCGCTGATCAAGAGGGATATTCACAACTATGCTTCAAATATGAGCAGGAAGCCCCCAAGTGACCATAAGTTTTGGCATTGCGCCGATCAAGAGGGATATTCAGAGCTATGCTTCAAATATGAGTAGGAAGCCCCCAAGTGACCATTGAAATTATGATGAAAAAGACTCATTATTCTTGAAGATGAAACGACAGAGGCCCTGCTTTATCAAGGATGCCAGCTATATTATAAACATCATAATATATACAATGTCAAAATATGTACATCATAAGAGCCGGTGGCTCAAGTGTAGTAAGGCCGACGATGAGTAATATTCCACGGCCGACAGGTCTCCTCCTCCTACTTACGTGAGTCTTTATGCTCTCCAATATCAATAAGGTAGTATGACCATTGTTCAAATTCTTGCTGACCACAAAGGGTCCTTCCCAAGGTGGGGATAGCTTGTGCATATTAGTTTGATCCTGGATAAGCCGGAGTACCAAGTCACCTTCTTGAAAGGTTCTGGACTTAACCCGACGACTGTGATAACGGCGTGGATCTTGTTGGTAAATCGCGGAACGAGCCGCCGCAAGGTCACGCTCCTCATCTAACAGGTCAAGTGCATCCTGACGTGCTTTTTCATTATTAGCTTCAACATAAGCCGCCACGCGGGTCGAGTCGTCACGGATGTCACTAGGGAGAACCGCCTCTGCTCCGTAAACCAAGAAGAAAGGCGTGTAACCCATAAATCTGTTGGGGGTAGTATTGATACTCCATAGCACTAAAGGTAACTCCTCCACCAAACAACCCGGCGTCCTCTGCAAAGGAACCATAATCCGGGGCTTGATGCCTCTCAAAATTTCTTGATTGGCTCTTTCAGCCTGACCATTGGATTGAGGGTGAGATACTGACGATACGTCAAGTCGAATGTGCTCATATTGACAAAACTCTTTCATAGCACCCTTGGAAAAATTAGTGCCATTATCAGTTATAATGTTGTGGGGAAAACCAAAGCGAAAAATCACCTTTTTGATGAATTGAACCGCCGTTGCCGCGTCACACTTACTGACTGGTTCTGCTTCGACCCACTTTGTGAATTTGTCAACCACCACCAAAAGGTGGTTTTTTTATCCTTGGACCTTTTAAAAGGCCTAACCATATCAAGCCCCCAAATTTCAAACGACCAAGTAGTTGGAATCATCCTCAATTCTTGAGCTGGCACGTGAGCTCACCGCGAAAATTTCTGACAACCATCACATTTACTGACCAAATCCTCTGCATTAGCATGAGCCGTCAACTAGTAAAATCCATGATGAAAAGCTTTAGCCACGAGAGATTTACAACCGGCATGATGAGCACAATCTCCTTCATGAATCTAGTGAAGAATCTCATGACCCTCTTTAGGAGAGACGCAACGTTGAAACGCCCTAGTAATACTGCAATGGTGCAGCTCGCGTTTAACAATTGTCATTGACTTAGACCGCCGGGTTATATGTCTGGCCAAAGTTTCATCCTCAGGTAACTCGCCCCGGGTCATATAAGCCAAATATGGAATTGTCCAATCAGGAATAGCTTGAAGAGCCGCCACCACTTGTGCTTCTGGGTCAGGAATAGACAAATCCTCCTCTGTAGGTAATTTGACAGAAGGGTTATGCAGAATATCCAAGAAAGTGTTAGGTGGCACCGGCTTACACTGGGACCCTAACCGGCTTAAGGCATCAGCCGCCTCATTTTTCCTTCGATCAATGTGCTCCACTTGATAACCCTTGAAGTGTCCAGCAATAGCGTCAACCTCACGGCGATAAGCCGCCATGAGTGGATCCTTAGAATCCCATGTGCCTGAAACTTGCTGAGCCACCAAGTCTGAGTCGCCGAAACATCTTACCCGACTTAAACTCATCTCCTTAGCCATCCAAAGACCATGGAGCAGGGCTTCATACTCAGTTGCATTGTTAGTACAAGGAAACATCAACCTTAAAACATAAAAAAACTTGTCACCTCGAGGGGAAGCTAATACCACTCCAGCCCCCGAGCTCTCCAATTGCCTGGACCCATCAAAGTGATTAGTCCAATATGTGTCATCTGGCTTCTCTTCAGGCATCTGTAGCTCTCTCCATTCATTGATGAAATCCACAAGTGCTTGAGACTTGATGGCCGTGCGAGGCATATAATTCAAACCATGAGGCCCAAGCTCAATGGCCCACTTGGCTACCCGACCTGTGGCTTCTCTATTTTGAATAATATCCCCTAAGGGTGCAGAACTAACCACAGTGATGGGATGACCCAAACAATATTGCTTAAGCTTCCGACTGGCCATGAACACCCCGTATACGAGCTTCTGCCAGTGAGGATACCTCTGCTTGGACTCAATAAGCACTTCACTGATATAATAAACCGAACGTTGAACTGGATATTCCTTGCATGCTTCCTTCCGTTCCACCACAATGGCTACACTGAAAGCCCGGGCATTAGCAGCCACATATAATAACAACGGCTCCTTATCAATAGGAGCAGCGAGGACTGGCGGCTTCGCTAGCTGTTTTTTCAAAGCTACAAATGTGCCATTAGCAAGATCAGTCCAGACAAAGTCATCTATTTTCTTCATCATCTGGTACAGTGGTATAGCCTTCTCAATCAACCAGCTTATGAAACGTCTTAAGGCAGCAATACGACCCGCCAGACGTTGAACATCATTGATACACCTGGTTTTGCCAAGGAGGTAATTTCCTTGATCTTCTCCGTGTTAGCTTCAATGCCTTTGTTAGAAACCAAAAAACCCACGAGCTTGCCTGCTGGCACACGAAAAATGCACTTGGCCTGGTTAAGCATCATCTTGTAGACCCGAATATTGTTGAAGGTCTCCTTCAAATCATCTATCAAAGTTTACTTCCCTCTGGATTTCACCATAATATCATCCACATAAGCATGAACATTGCGCCCAATCTGACTATGAAGGCAATTCTACACACATCGTTGGTAAGTCGCCTGGGCACTCTTGAGCCCAAAAGGCATAGACACATAGAAGAAGGCTCCAAATGGAGCGCTAAAAGCTGTCTTCTCCTGGTCCTTAACTGCCATCTTGATCTGATGATAACCAGAATAAGCATCCAAAGAACTCAAATGCTCACAACTCGTCGTAGCATCAATGATTTGATCAATACGAGGGAGAGAAAAAGGATCAGACGGACATGCCTTGTTTAAGTCCGTGTAGTCCACACACATATGCCAAGTGCCATTCTTCTTAAGTACCGGCACTAGATTAGCCAGCCACTCAGGATGAAAGACTTCAACAATGAACCCAGCCGCCAAGAGTCGGGCCACTTCTTCACCAATGGCCTTACGCCTCTCCTAATTGAATCGATGAAGGAATTGCTTGACCGGCTTAAACTTTGGATCAATATTAAGAGTGTGCTTAGCGAGTTTCCTCGGTACACCTGGCATATCAGAAGGCTTCCATGCAAAGATGTCCCGGTTCTCACGGATGAACTCGATGAGTGTGCTTTCCTATTTAGGATCTAGGCTAGCACTGATACTGAACCGCTTGGATGAATCGCTAGGAACAAAGTCAATTAGCTTAGTGTCGTCCGTCGACTTAAACTTCAACAACAGATCATGCTTTGTAGTTGGCTTTTTCAAGGATGTCATATCTGCCGGATCAACATTGTCTTTGTAGAAATTCAATTCCTTTGTTGCACAGACGGACTCTGCATAAGCCGCATCACCTTCTTCACACTCCAAAGCTATTTTTCGGCTCCCGTGCACTATGATGATACCCTTGTAACCCGACATCTTGAGCTGCAGATAAACATAACAAGGCCGTGCCATGAACTTGGCATAAGCTGGCCGTTCAAACAGAGCGTGATACGGCCTTTTAATCTTGACCACTTCAAAGGCTAGTCTCTCGGCCCTGGAATCATGTTCATCCCGAAAGGCCACTTTCAGATCGATCTTGCCTATAGGATACGCCGACTTACCAGACATCACTCCATGGAAAATAGTATTGGACGTCTTAAGATTTTTATCAGTCAACCCCATGCGAGGGAAAGTATCGTAGTAAAGGATATTAATGGTGCTACCCCCGTCCATGAGTACCTTAGTGAATTTGTATCCACCAACTTGAGGCGCCACCACCAAAGCCAAGTGACCCGGATTATCAACCCGGGGCGGGTGATCCTGTCGACTCCACATAATGGGTTGCTCAGACCATCGTAAGTAATGGGGAACTACCGGCTCAATGGCGTTCAGAACTCTTTTATGGAGCTTCTAGTCCCGCTTGCATAAACTTGTGGTGAAGACGTGGTACTGCCCACTATTCAATTGCTTCAGATGACTTTGATATCCACACTGCTGCTGCTGAGCCCACTGGCTAGATTGTTGATTGTATCCGCCCTGATTACCTTAATGGTGTTGGTGGCCCTGAAAACCGGAACTAGAACCGCCACCACCTTAACCCGGGCCATGAAAACCGCCACCACCAGAACCTGAGCCGCCGCCCGGCCCATGATTGTTCTGGAATAAGTTAGAATTTTTGAAGTCCCTCATAATTTGACAATGTTTCCAAAGGTGACTAGATGGTCTTTCCTTCGTACCATGCTTTGGGCAGGGCTGATTTAGCAACTGCTCAAGATTGAGACCTGATCCAGCCTCGCAGGAGGCGGCTTCCCCTTACGATGCTGCCCATTATTCTGCCTATTGGTATTCGCCACTAAATCTGAATTACTATCGGCCTTACGCTTACCATTGCCCCCCCCCGACTCGCCGGGTTATGCTGCTGACTCTTGGTGTTGCCACTCTTCTTTCCCTTCCCGGCTTTTTCTCATCAGACTCGAGGTCCTTGGTACTATCAGAGTTGGCATATTTAATTAGAGCCGCCATCAGCTCCCCCATGTCATTGCAATGGCGCTTGAGCCGCCCTAGCTTCTGTTTAAGAGTCAAAAAATGGTAATTCTTCTCTAACATCAGGACTGCAGAGCCGACATTGATGTTATCGGATGAGTGCAGGATAGCCTTGACCCAGCACACCCAATGGGTCATTGACTCGCCCTCTTCTTGGGCGCAAGCATCCAAATCCACAATCGACATGGGCTGTTTGCATGTATCTTTAAAGTCTGGATAAACCGGGCTTTTAGCTAGTCCCATGACCCGATGAAATTAGTAGGCAGCCCTTTCAACCAAGTACGGGCGGTCCCATCCAGCATCATGGTGAAGTATTTGGCACACATAGCATCACCGACCTCCAACAGTTCCATGGCCATCTCGTAACTCTCAATCCACGCCTCAGGGGGTAAATCGGCTATGTAGTTATGCACCTTACGAGGTCCTTTCAAATCCTTGGGCAGACGCTCATTTCGCAAAGCCGACACTAAACATGGTATACCCGTGGTTCTAGAAGTCATGCCTGCCCCCACTGAAATCGTTGGATAAACCGGAAGATGTTGATGAGTCGCTTGCTAAGCTGCCTGCTCAGATCCTTGATGCGCCCAGCCTTGATCCACCAAATCCTGAGCACCATCACACGCCGGGTCATGCCCACGCAGCTGGTTACGGTGCCTGTCATTGCTTGAAATGGATGGTGAGTCCATGTGTCTGCTATAACTCTGGCTTGGGCGAGGGGTCGAGTGGATGCGGTCCCGACTGCATGAATAAGCCGCCTGCTGAGCCACCGCCATTTGGAGCGGCTCCCCGGCTCATCGTATTTCCATCGCTGCTGGTGACTTGCTCTCAACTGGCGGAGCCGCCAGCCGTGTCGCCGCAGCAATCATGTTATCCAAAGGTGTCAGGACCCCGATCCTAAGTCACACCGATCTAGCATGTAACACATCATATCACTTTGCGGCCTCACGCACGGTATTCCCATGGGTGCCACCTTACCTGGCCCGGGACCGTTTGCGCCTTTTGGCTCACGTATATGATAGTGCTGCTAGCATCCATATGACAAAGAACCCGGGCTGACATGGCTAGTCGTGAACCCAAAGTGGAACAAACTTGCAGGGACAGGTATCCATGACCCAGCATCGAACGTGTCGGTCATCAGCGAGTGAATCCAGGCTGTAGCACTGGGCTAGCAGGACTACGGTATTCATCGCGTGACATTTCCGCGAAGGGACAGACACAGGAACGAAGAAGGACACATAGCGGCCAGCCTAAGTGTTCCGGAGCAGTAGCAAGCTACCAAGGCTCAGTGGAAGCACTAGGAGACATTTCCCGGTAAGAGAGGCCACTAAGGATAAACAACTAGATAGTCAGATCCCACACATACCAAGCATTTCAATAACATACACACAATATGCTCGATATGTGCAAATACAACATGGCTCTACAACTCAAGTATTTATTCAATAGGCTCCGAGGAGCGAGATATTACAAACATAGGTCTCGTGACCCAACATTCAGAGCATACAAGTCAAAGCACAAGAGGAAGCTTAAGATGTCTGAGTACAGACATCTACAAATGAAAAAGGCTAAGAAGCCTGACTAACTACCAGATCCTGCCGAGGGCACAAGATCGTAGCTGAGGTAACAAGCTAAACGTCGAAGTCCAAGCGGAACTACTAGTGAGACTGAAGTCTCTCTGCAAAAACATAAAATAGGCAAACGTGAGTACAAATGTACCCAGCAAGACTTACATCAAAACTATCTACTTATGCATCATTATCAACAAAGGGGATGGTGGGGTTTAACTGCAGCAAGCCAGCTTTGACTCGGTGGCTATCCTAAACTACGACTACAAGTAACTCTTTTGAGGTGGCGCACACGAGTCCACATATTCACCAACCAATACACCACTGTGGATGCGCTCCCGTCTCCCTACGAGAACGCCATCCATAGCACTCATGCTTATCTTGCGCATTTTAAAGTATCCACTTTCACTTCTCTATGAACTATACAGGCAACCCAGAAGTCCTTTACCGTGGACACGGCTATTCGAATAGATGATGTTAACCCTGCAGGGGTGTACTTCTTCACACATGCTCTCACCACTTACTGCCGTTTGCACGACATGTACTCGGCAACCTTCAAGCGGAAGCCCAATGTGGGTGTCGGCCACGGCCTACCTAAACACTCAAGTCTCTAGTCCAGGTTTATCGCCTATTCGGGTTCCATCCGCGAGGAGATCCGGCCGGGTTTCGCTCACAGCCCCAAACGATGTGTGCAGGGTTCCCGAGACACCAAACGGGCGCTCGATACACCGGGCCATGGTGTATCTACCGCATCACAGCCCACCCCTCGGGTCAGTGCTGCCCACGGCCTCCAACACATATCCTACAAACACCAGAAACTAGTTGCAACTCCTGGACAAAGAACAAGGGTGATTAGGAAGCCGAGAGGGTCCATTGGTTTCAGGCCCAATGCGTGGTAGTAGATGTTTCATGGATCACAAACACAGAACTCAGTTCCTGAGGACGGCTGCAATGAGACAACCCACCATGTACTCCTACACGGCCTCTCACCACTACCTTTACCAAATCATGTTCACACACTTAGCTCACACACAGTAGGACATGTTCACACACCTCTGATTCATCCCCGATGAATCAGACCTGACTCAACTCTAAGCAGTAGCAGGCATGACAAACAAGCATGAATGAGTAGGCACAACAAGGCTCAAACAACTCCTACTCATGCTAGTGGGTTTCATCTATTTACTGTGGCAATGACAGGTCATGCAGAGGATAAAGGGGTTCAGCTACCGCAGCAAGTGACCGATGAATCGTTGTTGTCCTAATGCAGTAAAGGAGAGCAGGAGCGAGAGAGTAGGATTATATCGGAATGAACAAGGGGGTTTTGCTTGCCTCGCACTTCTGAAGATAATATAGTTCTTCATCGGTGTCATCGAACTCATCGTTGGTACGTCGTCTACTGAGAGGGGACAAACACCGACAAACAAAGGAGAAACACAATCAATGCCATGCTACAATATGATGCATGAAGATGACATGGCAATATTCTGTTGATTGGCCTAATGCATCTAGCAACAAGTTAAATGGGGTTGGTTTGAACACTAGGTTCAAATTCAAACTCCATATGTGAGAGTTTAAATGCCATTTAATTGATTTGACCTGATCAGCAGGTATAAGTTGTTCTAACATGCATGAAAATGGTACAGATGGATAGATTGGATTTTTTGATCATTTTTCATATATAATTTGTTTGATTTGGAGTTACGGTTGAATTTCTATGATTTTTAGAAGTTAGCACTATTTTCTGGAATTTCCTGAATTAACTTAAATCCAGAAAATGACTTACTGCGTCAGCATGATGTCACTGTGATGTCAGCGGTCAACTGGGTCGGCCAGGTCAAACCTGACCTGTGGGACCCACGTGTCAGTGGTTAGTTAACTAACTAAACAGAGTTAGTTAGTGTTAGGTTAAGCACTAATCTAGGTTAATTAGCGCTAAACTAACCTAAGTAATAACTAACAAGGGTGGCCAACAAGTCAGTGACCCAGGGGGTCAAACTGGGCCCACCCAGTCAACGGTCAGCGGGTCAAACCCACCGGCGTCGAGTCGCCGGTGAGGCCAAAGACGACGAAGGCATTCGGAATTCCTCCTCTGGCGACCAAATGGCCGGCGGAGGGCATCTACGTGACGCTGGAGATCCCGCGCGTCGAATGGTGCAGTCAGTTAAGCCGGGGGCAGCCTATATCGACGGCGGCGAGCTCAAAGGCGGCGGCCGGAGTTCGGCCATGTGCGCGCGGGGTGCTGCGGGGCACGGCAGGAGCTGTGGGCGGCGGCGTTGGCCTTCTGGGAGGTAGCTGAGTGCGATGACGTGCGCGGGTATGAGCTGCGATGGCCCTAGCCACGGCGGCGACATGGCCGGCGGGGCCAAGCTCGCGCCTCCGGTGGAATCGGCGGCTACGGAACGAAAACGATGACGTGCTTAAGGGGGAAAGGACCGGGAGCTCACGGTGAGGCCGACGACATGCTCAGCTGGCTCGGGGACGACCGAAAGGTGACGAATCCGTCGATGGAGTCCGGCGGCCGTGCTCAGGGAAGACGACTCGTGGAGGCGATGTGGGGCTCCCGCGGTGGCGTGGCTTGGGGTGGAAGAAAGAGGGGTCAAGGAGGAGCCTCTGGACCGGTCAGAGAAGCGAGGGGGAGGCGGTGGCTACGGTGGTGGCGAACGGCAGCGACGAACCCGTTCGGGTAGGATGGGGAACAGCGAGGGAGAGATCAGGGGGGGAAGAGCGAGAGAGTTCCAGGGGGTGGCGTGGCATTGCGGGAGACGTCCAGGGGGAGGAGGAGGTAGCCAGGCAGGGAGGAGGTGGCCGGCGTGTGGCCACGTGCGTCGGGCACGCGCCCCTGCCTACTGGCGCGAGGAGGAAGGCGACAGGGAGCCAAGCAGTGGTGGCCTGGGCCGAAACAGGAGCTGGGCCGGTGGGCTGAGAGGTGAGCGCCAGGTACTTCTCTCTCTATCTCTCTTTCCTGTTTTCTATTTCTGTTATTTTGTTTTGATTTTATTTAGAATATCAAATCATTTATAAACTTTTTGTAAATTGTTATGTGATCTCAGGACTAGCCCAAGGTCACATGCAACTTACAAAAATGATTGGGCTTTATTTCTTATATAATAGAAATAAATCCAACTCAAATATGTCATTGATTTAATTCAAAAGGCCCAAAATAAATATGTCATGCCAATATTTTTTTCAGAATAACAGGAACATTTTCTTGGACTCATTTGATGAGATTTAAATGTTGGTTATTTTTAGAGGTTTTCTGAGGCTTTTGAAGATTCCTCAATTCAAATTTTCATGAAATTTAGACATGATGCATGGATGCAAAGCCACTAGTTACAAACAAACTCTAGGGATGTGACAACTCACCCCCACTAAACAAGAATCTCATCTCGAGATTCAAGACGTGAGGTAAGAAGACAGAGGGGCACAAGACCAACACAATCTTCACGATCCAGGTTGCACCTCATAAGGTTGTTGATTTGATGCATACGTTGATCTTGACATCCTTGCTTTTGACATCTTCATCCACGCGATGACGACGGAAAGAAACTCTACCAGGATTGATCTTCTCGAAGATCGAGCTATACCATATCAACTCGCGGAATGAGACGTTGAACATTTCTCGAGTTGAGACATGAAACACACGTCTAGAGGGATGGAGTGGAACAGGTGACGAGGGTTCACTAGGTAGACAACAATTACACACTTAAGAAGGTGGTGAACGGTTGTCAACGTAGCAAGGAGTTGAGTTGCCATGATACCATAACGGGGCACCTTAGGGAAGGTGACTCATAGAAATATCCCCTTAAGTGGCAAAAAGAATTACCTTTGATTCAGAGATCATTGAAACTCTTTATACCAGCTTAAGGCAAATCACAATCGATCATTTGGAGGAGTTCGGTAGAATAACATACTCGGACTAGAATGGCTGATGTGGATTACCTTGTTGAGGACAACACAATGGATGATTTTTGATTATAATCAGGAATGGATGGAACCCATGGTAAGATGGCACAATGATGGTGCAAGCTGGGAACAATTTGCAAATGCCAAGTATGGTTCTAGTAACTGGGGAGAAGCTCAACAGTAGAGGGTGGATCCACTATTGAAAAGTTATAGCATAACCGAGGAAACTAGGAGCAATCCTAGTTAGTGCCGGTGATAACGCCTAGTGATTGTGTGTGCTCTCAAGAACTTGAGCATTTCTATATTCATCAAGGTTTTACCAATATCCGTGTCAAGGATCCTGGCAACACAACATACTACCATGATGAATAGTGAGGGACGATGCAGATGCAAAGGAAGATAACACCTTCTCAGATTTCACCGTAGCGAGGCCAATGAACAAAATCTGGATGATCGACCGAGAGACATTTAGCACTCTGCTTCTAATGTTCTCCTTGATGAGTTAGCGTAATCCATTCATAGACATGGTTTGATATCGGGAACATCAAGTAAAAGGTCGGACTTCGGGAACACAAAAATCATAAGGCACAACTAGGGAGTAAATCCTACGAAGTCCTTATGGGGAGGTGGCCAACTTCTTTAGTCAAGTTACTACAATAATAGGTCTTCCGGATGGGTGTGTTGACCATGACATCCACTTTATCAGGTTACACGGAGACCAATATTATAGTTCTTGGGAAACGTTCCAACCATCATATCTGCCTGAGATTCAGATCTGGTTGGTGTCAGAATAATCCAGACTCATCGAGTCTAGAAGATAAATGAAAGTTTGCAACACAAGCCGACGAGATGGCGTCGCGAGATTATCGGGAGATGGACTATGGTAGTAAGCTCCAAAATATGAGCCGGTTCTACTACAAACTTGTGAACACGTTGTCCGAGACAAACGGGACCACGTGGTAGTCTTATAATAAAATACTACCAAGTTCAGGTTGGGAACCATCATCGAGGATAACGAAGTCCTAACATAACTCATGACTAGTTGTTATGAAGGAACTCCTTCTCCTTGAACAAATCAATCAGTGGCTTGGTGTGCTAGGAAACACATATGGAGTGGAGGTGGCCAACCAATCAAACCATAGGGCACTTCGCACGTGCATGACTAACTTGGGACGATTCCAGAGGAAGTAAAAACAAACTTTCTCGGATTCACGGCGACAACTTACATCAAATGCACGTGAATTAGAGGAAGTCACTTCTTCCATCCAGGCATATGCTTCATGAGTTAGCATGAAGAAATGCTTTCAAAAAGTTCCCAATGCTAGCTTAATGTTCAACAAGATTATGGAGAAGATAAGGATGTTGTCGATGGGCCCAACAACAATTCATCCAGTTTCCATATAAATGGAATTCCACAATTATGCGAACACGGTGATAGCATTGGTCAGAACAAAAGATATAATGGTGTATACTTGAAGGATCAACCACGAGTAAGACAACATTAAGAACATCGTTGGTTCTGATTTGATTTGAGAATAGCCCACACTCAAATCAAAGTTTTGATAAGGTAATAGGTCCAACAACTGATCACAAGGACCAATCGATGAAGATATCATCTTTCTTCAACATACATACAAAAGGATATCCCTTAAAATGAACTAAACCAGGCAAGCTTTTATCTTCCAACTCTCCAAGTTGTTGTTTGGCTTAACCAACTAGCCCAGGGGTATCCGATGCGGATTCTTGGGAAAGGAGTGGTTTATTAGAAACCAACTTGATCACGAACTCAACATAGCGGTCAGGTGTGACAACCTGGTAATACTTCCGAGAAGATATTCGGAACATCACGAACCACCGATATGCTATTAACCTTGAGAACAATATTGCTCTTCAGGGTGACGAGATGATCAAATAAGCAAGGGATTGACATAGCCCTAACTCATTGATCGAAAGGTGCACCGAAAATAAGGACTAGGTAGCAAGATCAACCTCAGGGTGATGATTCAATAATCAACATGCTAAGAATGAGGTTATTGTCCATTGAACTACCAAGCAACAGAGTTGGTAGGAGTATAGATTTCACACACCACGATTCACTTGTCGGCATTCCGGTTACAATAACATGAAAACCGAGGAATGAACAATGATGGCAATAAGTATCATTGTACCAAGAGTTCATAGGATGGTGTGCAATTCCTATAATAATCCCAATATAAAAGATGGTAATACTCCAAGGTAGAACAGAACAAAAGCTGGGTTGGCATTTTGATCTGCGGAATACAAGTGCTTTGACCCAATCCTAGATATGGATGAGGCACTGGAGTTTGTTTCTCGTAGTCATTCCAGAATAGAATGGCTTGACAGACCACAAGAATAATAGTCATCGATAAACACGATCGCACACATACCCTTGACTATCAATTGATAGGCGGGGGTCAGAATACAACTAAGGAGGAACAACTCAAGGAACATATAACTTTCTGAGTTGTGGATGCATGGATTAGTATGTCGAGCGAAGCTCAACATTTCTTCCGGATAACCCATGCGGAAAGGGTAGAACTGGCAGATTCACAATTATGGATGGAGAACTCCTCAAGAGTACTCTGATTGTGATCCTTCGGTTCAGCGAGGAGCTTCTGCCATAAGCGGTTCATAGTATTTGGAGGAAGGAGATACCACGAACCTCGAGGATTATTGCAAGGTTACTAATATCCTAAAGGAACTAGCAAATACTAACCACAAGAAGTAGGGTGAATCTCGGGTTCAAGAACCCAGGAATAGAATACCTACTACTGAATGGCATCACAGGATGCTTTCGAGAATGATGGCCAGAATCATCACACGGGAACACAAAACATGGCTAGTTTACTAGGTGACTCCCTAAAACACCTAGGTTCATAATAATAGCTCCAACAATTATGTCGAGGTACTGGAGTACCTCAACTCACCGATTAGTGTGGTTAATCTGGCCCAAAGGGACATCAAAATGAGAGGAAGGGATTTTGCAAATACTTTAGATTTTTTTAGAAACCTGGGATGACTCGGACAGCATAACGGCTGTAAATGCTCAAAATGATTTGAGACATCCTGCAAAATAGTGGCATGACCACTCAACATCACAATATCAAGGTTCTGAGACCAGCTATGAACACACGGAAGTAGCAAGGACTGAACTGAGATTTGAAACTATCAATTCTATAAGTCTATGGATTAGTAACACGTCATCCTAATAGATAGATGAGAAGCCTAGTTCTTAAACCCCGTAGAAGAGAAGAGGATGACTCAGATCAGAAAGGCACAAGGTATAAGGAGTAAAAAGAGCCTTACGTTGCATCCCACAATCAATTCCCTTAGATAACTAAAGAATTTATAGACTCAACTTCGACCATTTGGCTTGGAAATCCTACAGGCAGTCAGGCTCTGATACCAAAGCTGTCAGGACCCCGATCCTAAGTCACACCGATCTAGCATGTAACACATCATATCACTTTGCGGCCTCACGCACGGTATTCCCACGGGTGCCACCTTACCTGGCCCGGGACCGTTTGCGCCTTTTGGCTCACGTATATGATAGTGCTGCTAGCATCCATATGACAAAGAACCCGGGCTGACATGGCTAGTCGTGAACCCAAAGTGGAGCAAACTTACAGGGACAGGCATCCATGACCCAGCATCGAACGTGTCGGTCATCAGTGAGTGAATCCAGGCTGTAGCACTGGGCTAGCAGGACTCCGGTATTCATTGCGTGACATTTCCCTGAAGGGACAGACACATGAACGAAGGACACATGACGGCCAGCCTAAGTGTTCCGGAGCAGTAGCAAGCTACCAAGGCTCAGTGGAAGCACTAGGAGACATTTCCCGGCAAGAGAGGCCACTAAGGATAAACAACTAGATAGTCAGATCCCACACATACAAAGAATTTCAATAACATACGCACAATATGCTCGATATGTGCAAATACAACATGGAATCACAACATGGCTCTACAACTCAAGTATTTATTCAATAGGCTCCGAGGAGCGAGATGTTACAAACATAGGTCTCGTGACCCAACATTCAGAGCATACAAGTCAAAGCACAAGCGGAAGCTTAACATGTCTGAGTACAGACATCTACAAATGAAAAGGGCTAAGAAGCCTGACTAACTACCAGATCCTGCTGAGGGCACAAGATCGTAGCTGAGGTAACAAGCTAAACGTCGAAGTCCAAGCGAAACTACTAGTGAGACTGAAGTCTCTCTGCAAAAACATAAAATAGGCAAACGTGAGTACAAATGTACCCAGCAAGACTTACATCAGAACTATCTACTTATGCATCATTATCAACAAAGGGGATGGTGGGGTTTAACTGCAGCAAGCCAGCTTTGATTCGGTGGCTATCCTGAACTATGACTGCAAGTAACTCTTTTGAGGTGGCGCACACGAGTCCACATATTCACCAACCAATACACCACTATGGATCCACTCCCGTCTCCCTACGAGAACGCCATCCATAGCACTCATGCTTGTCTTGCGCATTTTAAAGTATCCACTTTCACTTGTCTATGAACTATACAGGCAACCCAGAAGTCCTTTACCGCGGACACGGCTATTCGAATAGATGATGTTAACCCTGCAGGGGTGTACTTCTTCACACACGCTCTCACCACTTACCGCCGTTTACACGACATGTACTCGGCAACCTTCAAGCGGAAGCCCAACGTGGGTGTCGGCCATGGCCTACCTAAACACTCAAGTCACTAGTCCAGGTTTATCGCCTATTCGGGTTCCATCCACGAGGATATCCGGCCGGGATTTCGCTCACAGCCCCAAACGATGTGTGCAGGGTTCCCGAGACACCAAATGGGCGCTTGGTACACCGGGCCATGGTGTATCTACCGCATCACAGCCCACCCCTCGGGTCAGCACTGCCCACGGCCTCCAACACATATCCTACAAACACCAGAAACTAGTTGCAACTCCTGGACAGAGAACAAGGGTGATTAGGAAACCGAGAGGGTCCATTGGTTTCGGGCCCAATGCGTGGTAGTAGTTGTTTCATGGATCACAAACACAGAACTCAGTTCCTGAGGACAGCTGCAATGAGACAACCCACCATGTACTCCTACATGGCCTCTCGCCGCTACCTTTACCAAATCGTGTTCACACACTTAGCTCACACATAGTAGGACATGTTCACACACCTCTGATTCATCCCCGATGAATCATACCTGACTCAACTCTAAGCAGTAGCAGGCATGACAAACAAGCATGAATGAGTAGGCACAACAGGGCTCAAACAACTCCTACTCATGCTAGTGGGTTTCATCTATTTACTGTGGCAATGACAGGTCATGCAGAGGATAAAGGGGTTCAGCTACCGCAGCAAGTAACCGATGAATCGTTGTTGTCCTAATGCAGTAAAGGAGAGCAGGAGCGAGAGAGTAGGATTATATCGGAATGAACAAGGGGGTTTTGCTTGCCTGGCACTTCTGAAGATAATATAGTTCTTCATTGGTGTCATCGACCTCATCATCGGTACGTCGTCTACTGAGAGGGGACAAACACCGACAAACAAAGGAGAAACACAATCAATGCCATGCAACAATATGATGCATGAAGATGACATGGCAATATGCTATTGATTGGCCTAATGCATCTAGCAACAAGTTAAATGGGGTTGGTTTGAACACTAGGTTCAAATTCAAACTCCATATGTGAGAGTTTAAATGCCATTTAATTGATTTGACCTGATCAGCACTTATAAGTTGTTCTAACATGCATGAAAATGGTACAGATTGATAGATTGGATTTTTCTGATCATTTTTCATATATAATTTGATTGATTTGGAGTTACGGTTGAATTTCTATGATTTTTAGAAGTTAGAACTATTTTCTGGAATTTCCTGAATTAACTTAAATCCAGAAAATGACTTACTGCGTCAGCATGACGTCACTGTGATGTCAGCGGTCAACTGGGTCGGCCAGGTCAAACCTGACTTGTGGGACCCACGTGTCAGTGGTTAGTTAACTAATTAAACAGAGGTAGTTAGTGTTAGGTTAAGCACTAATCTAGGTTAATTAGCGCTAAACTAACCTAAGTAATAATTAACAAGGGTGACCCACATGTCAGTGACCCAGGGGGCCAAACTGAGCCCACCCAGTCAACGGTCAGCGGGTCAAACCCACCGGCGTCGAGTCGCCGCCGAGGCCAGAGACGGTGGAGGCATTCGGAATTCCTCCTCCGGCGACCAAATGGCCGGTGGAGGGCATCTACGTGACGCTGGAGATCCCGCGCGTCGAATGGTGCAGTCAGTTAAGCCGGGGGCAGCCTATATCGACGACGGCGAGCTCAAAGGCGGCGGCCGGAGTTCGGCCATGTGCGCGCGGGGTGCTGCGAGGCACGGCAGGAGCTGTGGGCGGCGGTGTTGGCCTTCTAGGAGGTAGCTGAGTGTGATGACGTGCGCGGGTATGAGCTACGGTGGCCCTGGCCACGGCGACGACATGGCCGGCGGGACCGAGCTCGCGGCTCCGATGGAATCGGCGGCTACGGAACGAAAACAACGACGTGCTTAAGGGGGAAAGGACCGGGAGCTCACGGTGAGGCCAACGACATGCTCAGCTGGCTCGGGGACGACCGGAAGGTGACGAATCCGTCGATGGAGTCCGGCGGCCGTCCTCGGGGAAGACGACTCGTGGAGGCGATGTGGGGCTCCTGCGGTGGCGTGGCTTGGGGGGGAAGAAAGAGGGGGTCGAGGAGGAGCCTCTGGACCGGTCAGAGAAGCGAGGGGGAGGCGGTGGCTACGGTGGTGGCGAACGGCAGCGACGAACCCGTTCAGGTAGGATGGGGAACGGCGAGTGAGAGAGCAGGGGGGAGAGAGAGTTCCAGGGGGTGGCGTGGCTTGCGGGAGACGTCCAGGGGGAGGAGGAGGCAGCCAGGCAGGGAGGAGGTGGCCGGCGTGTGGCCACGAGCGCCGGGCACGCGCCCCTGCCTACTGGAGCGAGGAGGAAGGCGACAGGGAGCCAGGTGGTGGTGGCCTGGGCTGAAACAGGAGCTGGGCCGGTGGGCTGAGAGGTGAGCGCCAGGTACTTCTCTCTCTATCTCTATTTCCTGTTTTCTATTTCTGTTATTTTGTTTTGATTTGATTTAGAATATCAAATCATTTACAAACTTTCTGTAAATTGTTATGTGATCTCAGGACTAGCCCAAGGTCACATGCAACTTACAAAAATGTTTGGGCTTTATTTCTTATATAATAGAAATAAATCTGTCTGGAGCCCGACTCAATGCCACATCGATCTAGCATGTAACACCTCATATCACTTTGTGGCCTCACGCACGTTATTCCCACGGGTGTCGCCTTACCTTTGCCCGGGACCGTTTGCGCCTTTTGGAACACGTATATGATAGTGTCGCTAGCATCCATATGGTAAGGAGCCCGGGCTGACATGGCTAGTCGTAAACCCAAAGTGGCACAAACTTACAGGGACAGGCATCCATGACCCGCATCGAACGTGTCGGTCATCAGCAAGTGAATCCGGGCTGTAGCACTGGGCTAGCAGGACTCCGGTAAACCGGGCTGTAGCGGGCTAACAGGACTCCGGTATCCATCGCGTGACATTTCCCCGAAGGGACAGACACAGGAACGAAGAAGGACACATGCCGGCCAGCCTAAGTATTCCGGAGCAGTAGCAAGCTACCAAGGTTCAGTGGAAACACTAGGAGACATTTCCCGGTAAGAGAGGCTACTAAGGATAAACAACTAGATAGTTAGATCCCACACATACCAAGCATTTCAATCATACACACAATATGCTCGATATGTGCAAATACAACAAGACATCACAACATGACTCTACGACACAAGTACTTTATTTAAAAGGCTCAGAGAGCCATACATAGCATACACACAAGTACGGGTCACACGACCCAGCATTCAAGTCATACAGACATACAAGCCAATAGCGGAAGTAACTTGTCTGAGTACAGACAACTAGTAAAATAAAAGAGGCTTGGGGAAGCCTGGCTATACTACATGGTCCTTCACAAGCTGAGGATCACCACCTGGGCCTCAGTCTACTCATCGATGTCAACGTCTACGAAGAACCCATCAGAAGGGGTTGCGGCGTCTTCTGAAAAATGTAAATTAAAGCAACATGAGTACAAAGCTACTCAGCAAGACTTACATCAGATCCTACATACATGCACATTATCAATAAGGGTTGGTGGGGTTATTGCAGCAAGCCAGCTTTGACTCTTGGCTAAGCTATCCTACGAGACACCAACTTGAAATGGTTTTGCGCACTCGAGTCCACTACTCACCACTTCAATACACCACCGAGGATCCACCTCCATCATCCTACGGAAGAGCCATCCTCGGCACTCACGCTTATCTTGAGATTTTTAGTAGTATCCATTTACTTGTCTATGAACTGTATAGGCAACCAAGTAGTCCTTTACTGCGGACGCGGCTATTCGAATAGATAATATTAACCCTGCAGGGGTGTACTTCTTCATACATGTTTCCACCACTTAGCGTCTGCACACGACATGTGCTCGGCAGACTTCAAGAGAAAGCCGACGTGGGTGTAGACCACGACCTACCTAAACACCTAAGTCTCTAGTCCAGGTTTATCGCCTATCCAGGTTCCATCCGCAGGGAGTCCGGCCGAGGTTTCCACATACGGCCCCGAACGATGTGTACAGGGTTCCCGAGATACCTAACGGGTATCCGGTACACCGTGCCACGTACCTACCGCATCACAGCCCACCCCGCGGTCAGCGCTGTTCACGGCCTCCAGTAAGCTACAAACACCAGAAACTACTTGCAACTCCTGGACAGAGGACTAGGGTGAATAAGAAGTCGAGCGGGGTCATATTTCAGGGCCCAATGCATGGTAGTAGCTGAATCTTAGATCACACATACAGATCTCAGTGCTTAAGGTCGGCTTCAATGAAACAACCCACCATGTACTCCTACATGGCCTCTCATCGATACCTTTACCAAATCGTGTTCAACACATCACTCTCATTACCGACATGATCATTTCACTCTAGCCCATCACCCAGATGAACCAGACCTGACACGACTCTAAGCATAGCAGGCATAGCAAGGTAGGAACAACACAGCAGTTTGAAACGCGTTGACTTAATGCAGTAAAAGAGAGCAGAAGCGAGAACATGGGATTGTATCGATATGATCAAATGGTTGGTTGCTTGCCTGATGGGTTGGTGCACTGGTATTGTTCTTCGTTAGGGTAATCGTGGTACTCCTCGGGGGCAGAACCTGCCGCATAGAGCACCGATACACAAACATCACCAAACAATATGCAACAAAATGATGCTTGCATGAAACATGGCAAAATGAGTGTATTGGGCTGATGCAACTAAGACCAGATGGGTTTGAACCATTTTGAATCAAAGATTCAAGTTTCAAACTCATAAATTGCCCTTATAAGTGATTTATCTTGTTCTGTATTAAACAGCAGGTTAAATTGTTTAAACATGCGTGAAACAAGTACAGATGGATAGATTGGATTTTTCTGATCATTTTTCATATATAAAACATTGCATTTGGAGTTACAGATTAATTTCTATGATTTTTTGAAGTTTGTGGTATTTTCTGGAATTTCCTGTATAAAAATAATTCCAGTAAATAAATTACTGTGTCAGCATTACGTCAGAATGACATCAGCGGTCAACGGAACAGTCCAGGTCAACCCTGACTAGTGGGTCCTGTGTGTCAGTGTAATTAGTTTAACTAAATATTAATTAAAACTAATCCTGATTAGTTAACAGGGCTAGGCCCCACCTGTCATTGACCCAGGGGGTCAAACTGGGCCCACCCGTGGTCAAACGAGGGGTCAGCGGGGTCAACTCACCGGTGTTTAGCCGCCGGCGAGGCCGAACGCGGCGGCGAGAGTGGTTTTGTACATTCCGGCGACCAAAAGTGCCGCGGAGGGCATCTACGTGTAGCTGGGAGCAAGCCGCAGCTCTTGGTGGTGGTGGTTGAGCTCGGGGTAGCCGGAAATGGCGCCGGCGATGACCTTGGCGGTCGCCGGAGTTCGGGTGATGATGAACCCGAGGCTACGGAGCACGGCGAGGCTCGTGGTGAGGTGCTATGGGTTCCTACGAGTGCGGCGAGTGCGTTGGACATGGTGGTGTGGCCAGTGGGTGGCCGGAGTCACGTCGGTGACGAGCTCCACGGCGACACGTGCGGGTGAGCTATGTGCAGTCCTTACGGGGCTCGAGAGCGAGAAAGGAAAGGGGGGAGAGGTAGCTGGGCTCACGGCGGTCTCGAGGGAGCAGACGACACGGTCGGGGACGAGCTGGTGCGGCGGCGACAGCGAAGGGGATCTCCGGCGATGGCGGAGTCGGGCGAGGTCGGTGCAGAGGCCTCGGGGCAAGCGAGCGCTCGGGGCTCGGCTAGCTCGACGAAGAGGAGGGCGGCGGAGCTCCTGGGCACGACGGCACGGCACAAGGACGACGGAGAGCGCGACTACGGCGACGGTGCGGCTACGGTGGTGTCGGCCATGGTGCAGGAGAGCGAGGAAGAGAGGCAGGGGGAGAATGGATGTGTCCACGGGGTTCGGGGCGCGACGTGGAGGTCGTCCAGGCCAGCAGAGAGGCGAGGGGAGGAAGCAGGGCGACAGGCAGCTGCGTGGCGCGCGCTGGTGCTGCCGTCGAGCACCTACCTGCCTGCGTGGCGAAGGCAAGCAGCTCGCTGGAGCGGCTGCTGGGCTGGGCCGGCTAGGTGGGCTGGCTAGTTGGGCTGCCAGGTTAGTTCCCTCTCTCTCTCTCTTTATTTATCTTTTTTATTTATTTTGTAACTTTGTGGACTTACTAAAAATACCTAAACAACTCCAAAATTCACCAAACTGCTCATGGCCATTAATTGGAATATATCCAGCATGGAACATTTTAGTTTGGGATTATTTGAGCATTTAAAATAATTTATATAATTTAAATGCCAAGACTCAAATACTTATGATTTAATTCAAAGACCTTAAGATGACCTAGAAAATTGTGCACCACTTTTGGCAGAGGTTCTGAACCAAGGCAAAAATGATGGACATTTTAGAAGGGCATTTCAGGTTCATTGAAAATATTTTTAGTAAACCCTAGTTGGTTTCAGAGGGGGCTGGGGGTTCTGTCATCCCCATTTCAAGTTTCTGTTGAGAAAAATAGACATGATGCAACACTCTAATGCATGAACTAGCTAGGGTGTGACAACTCACCCCCACTCAAAAGAATCTCGTCCGGAGATATAGGTTCCTCCGGAAAGAAGGCGGGGTACTCAAGTCGATGACAATCCTCCCTTTCCCAGGTTGCTTCCTTCTCAGAATGGTGCGACCATTGAACCTTGAGAAACTTGATATTATGACGTCGAGTGGTATGCTCGGCTTGATCGAGGATACGAACGGGGTACTCTCGATACATGAGGTTATCTTGAAGATCAAGCGTTTCGTGGTCCACTCCACGGATAGGATCTGAGAAGCAACGCATGAGTTGAGAAACGTGGAAGACATCGTGGACTCTGGAGAGATGAGGAGGTAGTTCCAATTGGTAGGCAACTTCTCCTTGTTTAGCGAGAATGCGAAAGGGTCCAATGTAGCGAGGAGCCAATTTGCCTTTGATACCGAAACGATGGGTCCCTTCAGAGGAGTAACCCGAAGGTAAGCCTTCTCGTCAACCTCAAAAGTCATAGCCTTATGTTTTCGGTCATATTGACTCTTTTGACGAGATTGGGCTGTTTTCAACTTTTCACGAACAATGCGAACTTGCTCTTCTGCTTCCTGGATCATATCCGGGCCAAAGAATTGTCTTTCCCCGGTTTCTGACCAGTTAAGGGGTGTTCAACACCTTCGTCCATAGAGAACTTCAAAAGGGGCTTTACCCAAGCTAGATTGATAGCTGTTGTTATAAGCAAATTCAGCAAATGGAAGGCATTTCTCCCAGTCCATTCCGAATGAGATAACAGAAGCTCGAAGCATGTCTTCTAGAATCTGGTTGACACGTTCTACTTGACCACTTGATTGAGGGTGAAAAGCAGTGCTAAAGGAAAGGCGGGTTCCCATAGCATTTTGGAAACTTTCCCAAAATTGAGAGGTGAAGAGACTTCCTCGATCCGAGTTAATTTCCAGTGGAACACCATGGAGGGATACTATTCGGGAGATATAGAAGTCTGCTAGCTGACTAGCGGTTATACTCTCGCGAACAGGCAAGAAATGGGCCACTTTGGAAAGACGATCGACAACGACGAAGATAGCGTTATTCCCTCTCTTAGTCCTGGGAAAACCGGTGATGAAATCCATACCAATTTTATCCCATTTCCATTCAGGAATAGCTAAGGGTTGAAGGGTGCCAGCAAGCCGTTGATGCTCTGCTTTTACATGACGACAGACGTCGCAACTAGCAACAAACTGAGCAATGTCTCTCTTCATCCTAGTCCACCAGAACCTCTGGCGTAGGTCCTGATACATCTTGGTACTACCGGGATGAATGGTGAGAGGAGATTCATGAGCCTCCTTAAGGATCAACTGCCGTAGATGCTGGTTCTTGGGAACCACTAAACGGTTCTCAAAGTAAACAACACCATGATCATTTGTGGAGAAACATCTAGCACCTCCGCTAGCAATGTTCTCCTTGATCCTAGATATTCCTTTATCTCGCTTTTGGGCAGCGATAATTTGATCCGTAAGAGTAGGTTTCGCCACCAAGGTGGAAAGAAATCCTTGAGGAACGATGTGAAGATTAAGCTTCCGAAATTCCTCACGGAGAAGCGGTTGACTTTGTTGTAACATCAGATTGTTACAATAAGATTTACGACTTAGTGCATCAGCCATGACATTGGCTTTTCCTTGGGTGTAAGTTATTCCTAAGTCGAAATCTGTGATCAACTCGACCCAACGTCTTTGCCTGAGATTCAAATCCGGTTGGGTGAATATGTACTTCAGACTTTGGTGATCAGTGAAGATTTCGCAATGATTACCGAGGAGGTAATGTCGCCAGGTTTTGAGTGCATGGACTACAGCTGCAAGCTCTAGATCATGAGTAGGATAATTCTCCTCATGTGGGTGCAATTGCCGTGAAGCATAAGCAATTACGTGACGATCTTGCATAAGAATGCAACCTAGTCCTTGTCGCGAGGCGTCGCAATAGATAACAAAGTCCTTAGAGAAATCTGGTGGTACCAGTACGGCAGCAAATGTCAGGCGTCTTTTCAGTTCCTGAAAGCTGTGCTCACATTGTGGATTCCACTCGAACTTTTTATCTTTCTTGAGGAGTTCAGTTAGAGGTTTGGCAACCTTGGAGAAGTTCTCGACAAAGCGGCGACAATAGCTCGCTATGCCAAGAAAACTCCGAACTTGCTTGACCGATTCAGGTGGAGTCCAATTAAGGACAGCTTGAACTCACTCGGGATTGACAGCAATACCCTTACTAGAAATTACATGTCCTAGATAGGTCACTTGGCAACCAAAATTTGCATTTAGAAAATTTGGCATAAAGGCGATGCTCTCGAAGTTTCATCAACACTAGCCTTAGATGCTCAACATGTTCTTCCTCGTTCTTGGAGTAGATGAGTATATCATCGAGGTAAACCACGACGAACTTATCCAAATACTCCATGAAGATTGAGTTCATTAACCGAGAGAAAGTGGCGGGAGCATTGGTTAAACCGAAGGACATGACAGTGTACTCGTATTGGCCATAACGAGTAACAAAGGCCGTTTTAGGAATGTCCCCGTTCTTGATTTTGATTTGATGGTAGCCCAACCTCAAATCCATTTTGGAGAAGACTGAGAATCCAGCAAGCTGATCATACAGATCGTTGATCCTAGGGAGCGGATACTTGTTCTTGATTGTGACCAGGTTGACTGGTCGATAATCTACAACCATCTGATCCGTACCATCCTTCTTCTTGACGAAGAGAACGGGACAAGCCCATGGAGACGAACTAGGACGGATGAAACCCTTTTTCAAGGACTCATCGAGTTGTTTCTTAAGCTCAGCTAGTTCTAGTGGTGCCATTTTATAGGGTCTTCTAGAAATTGGGACAGTTCCTGGAATGAGATCTATTACGAACTCGACATCTCTGTCAGGTGGAACACCTGGCAATTCCTCTGGAAAGACATCCAGAAAGTCACGGACTACCGGAACGTCTTCGAGGTCTGGCAACGAACTGGCGTTAAGAGAATATAGTTGTCGCTTGGCTACTCGGGTCAAGACATTGACTATCTTTCCCGAAGGATGTGTGAGTTGAACAGTCCAAGAGAAGCAATCAATCTTGGCATGATGGGCTGACATCCAGTCCATACCCAAGATCATATTAATATCCGAAGATTTGAGAGCAATCAAAGATGCGAGAAAAACAAGTCTGTCAACTTGAATTTCATTCCCATGGCTTACTCTAGAAGTTTGCCATTTGGATCCCGGGGTTTGAATTACCATAGAGGTGGGCATCTCACATAATGTGGTGTTATGCAGTCGAGCATAGCTCTCGGATATAAATGAATGAGATGCTCTAGTATCGAAAAGAACAGATGTCGGGTGGCAGTTAACAAGGAGCGTACCAAGAACGACGTTTGGATCCTCTTGAGCTTCTTCAGTAGAGATACAGTTAACATGGCCACGTGCAGCGGTGGCCGGCTTGGCGTAGAACACTTTCCCTGTCGGCTTGCCACGGCCAACAGCTTTTCCAGACTGGTTGGGGTTGGTCTGGGGACACTCGCGCAGGTAGTGGCCCGAATCCCCACACTTGAAGCATGTCACGGAGCTGGTGCGTGGAGGAGCATTGTTGGTTGGCCCACCATAGGGCTTGGCCGGTGCATACTGTTGAGCTGGACGAGGCACCTGATAGGATGGCCTCGGTGTGAACCTGGGTGGCAGGGCAGTGTTAGGCACCCACACCCGGCGCTTCTGAGGACCAGCACCGGATGAGGAACCCATGTCACGGCCATGCTTGCGTGTTGCTTCATAATCAGTCTGACCAGACTCAGCACTGATGGCTTTGTTTACAAGCTTCTGAAAAGATGTGCACTCATGCAGACGGAGGCCACGGCGAAGCTTAGGGCTAAGTCCCTTGCGGAACCTTGCTTGCTTCTTGGCATCAGTGGAAACTTCCTCAGTTGCATACCGTACTAGGTTACCGAACTCCCTGCTGTATGCATCCACAGAGAGTCGACCTTGAGTGAAACTGCAGAAATCCTCACGTTTACGGTCCATAAGACCCTCCGGAATGTGGTGTTCATGGAAAGCCTCGCTGAATTCAGCCCAAGTAGTGATGGCCCACCGGGCGCATGGCTCCATAGTTCTCCCACCAGAGACTGGCGGGGCCTTCAAGATGATATGCAGCAAATGTGACCTTGTCAGCCTTAGCTACGAGTGCAGAGCGTAGCTTGTGAGTAATACTACGAAGCCAGTCATCAGCGTCGAGGGGCTCGACGGAGTGGTGGAAAGTGGGTGGATGTAACTTGATGAAGTCACTGAGTGACACCAAGTTATTCCTCTGATGATGTGCTGTGTTTTGCTCGATGCGCTCCAACAAACGGTTGGTCTCCCGCTTGTTTCTCTCAGCCTCCAGCATAACCTCGGCCAGAGAAGGAGGGTGAGGCAGGTTTGTTTCCCCAACTCTGCTGCCTTCGGCCTGCTCTGGGAGAGCAGGGTTGTTGCGGGTGTTGACCATCCTAGGGAAAACAAGACAATGGTTTAGTCCAGGATGATAAGATTCTGAAATAGAAATGTAGAATGTAATGGATAACTTGGAATGTAAGATGATCATCCATATGACATGGTAGATACAGAAACTGCTTCTTTTATTCCATCATCATACACACCATACAAGGTTTAGTACAAAACCAAACAAAGTACTACTATGGTGAAAGGAAGATTACATCTCATCGGAGGCATTCCAAGCTCCTATACATTATTTTTCTACACCTCCGGAAGGTGGTACAAGCTAAGTCATATCCCACGAGTCACGCAGGACGGTGGAAATACAACTATTACATTACTAGTGATACTACTACTAACTCAGATAGCTCCGTAGTAGTCCTCATAGAAGTCACCACCATAGCCTGGAAGCTCAACGTGATCATCTGGAAACAGTCGGTCCCGTGGAGCTTGTGGACCATAGGGGCTAGGATGAGGTCTTGGACCAACAAATGGTGGCCTGCAGGGACCACGAGCAGAGCAGATCCATCATGTCTGGCAGAGCAGATCTCACAGGATAGAGATCTCGCATATCCATATATCCAGCTTGCACAGCCGGTGCAAACTGAGTCAAAGTGGCCCAATGATCAGCACGGGTATTGAAAAGCTCCAGTCTCAAGGCCCGATTTTCACGGTCCTTGTCTTCAAGCAACTGTGCAGTGGTGAGGGTTAGTGAGTCCTCCTGAGTGGAGTCAGCATAGATAGCCTGGAGATACCCTTGTGTTCCCGGGAGTGAAGCTGGCATATATCGGAAGTCGGAATCCCGAAATAGGCCAGTCCTGACTCGCATGATGGTCATCATAGAGTAGGCAGCATCCTGCACAACCATCTCAATAGTAACCCCGAGTCCATAGGAGCAGTGGAGGGGCTCGGTAGATCCAGGATAAGATGGAAATATCCTGACAGTGCAAAAATATTGACTTTGATTAAAGTCTCGGAATTGCTCTTCGACCGTGTACTCAGGATACCAACGGTATCCTACCTCAGTCATTACCCTGACCAACATGGTAGTATGGCCGGGTACATCTAGGCATCGAGTCAAACGAACCACTTGATTCTGAGGACGGGAAGGCATCTGGAACATGATAAACACAAGACATTAGAATTCCTAGCAGAAATTGGACAGCATAACAGCTGTAAATGCTCAAAAGGATTTTGAGGCATTTTGCAAAGAATCGCATAGACACTCAACAACATCATATCAAGGTTCTGGGTCCATCTTAGCAACATAATGGGGTAGTAAAACTGAACTAGGCTTGTATCCATCAAACCTATAAGGTACTACTGATTAGTAACACGTGAACCTGATAGAGAGAAGAGATCCTAATTCCTTAACCCCCGGTGGAAGAATAGACTGACCCAGATCAGAATGCCATGAGGTAAAGGAGTAAAAAGATCCTTACGTTCCATCCCACAATCAATTCCCCTACATATAACTAAAGCATTTCTAGACGCAACATCGACCAGTTTGGCTTGGAGAACCTACAGGCAGTCCGGCTCTGATACCAACGCTGTCAGAACCCCGACTCAATGCCACATCGATCTAGCATGTAACACCTCATATCACTTTGCGGCCTCACGCATGGTATTCCCACGGGTGTCGCCTTACCTTTGCCCGGGACCTTTTGCGCCTTTTGGCACATGTATATGATAGTGTCGCTAGCATCCATATGGTAAGGAGCCCGGGCTGACATGGCTAGTCGTAAACCCAAAGTGGCACAAACTTACAGGGACAGGCATCCATGACCCAGCATCGAACGTGTCGTTCATCAGCAAGTGAATCCGGGCTGTAGCACTGGGCTAGCAGGACTCCGGTAAACCGGGCTGTAGCGGGCTAACAGGACTCCGGTATCCATCGCGTGACATTTGCCCGAAGGGACAGACACAGGAACAAAGAAGGACACATGCCGGCCAGCCTAATTGTTCCGGAGCAGTAGCAAGCTACCAAGGCTCAGTGGAAAAACTAGGAAACATTTCCCGGTAAGAGAGGCTACTAAGGATAAACAACTAGATAGTCAGATCCCACACATACCAAGCATTTCAATCATACACACAATATGCTCGATATGTGCAAATACAACAAGGCATCACAACATGACTCTACGACACAAGTACTTTATTTAAAAGGCTCAGAGAGCCATACATAGAATACACACAAGTACGGGTCACACGACCCAGCATTCAAGTCATACAAACATACAAGCCGACAGCGGAAGTAACTTTTCTGAGTACAGACAACTAGTAAAATAAAAGAGGCTTGGGGAAGCCTGGCTATACTACATGGTCCTTCACAAGCTCAGGATCACCACCTGGGCCTCAGTCTACTCATCGATGTCAACGTCTACGAAGAACCCATCAGAAGGGGTTGCGGCGTCTTCTGAAAAATGTAAATTAAAGCAACATGAGTACAAAGGTACTCAGCAAGACTTACATCAGATCCTACATACATGCACATTATCAATAAAGGTTGGTGGGGTTATTGCAGCAAGCCAGCTTTGACTCTTGGCTAAGCTATCCTACGAGACACCAACTTGAAATGGTTTTGCGCACTCGAGTCCACTACTCACCACTTCAATACACCACCGAGGATACACCTCCATCATCCTACGGAAGAGCCATCCTCGGCACTCACGCTTATCTTGAGATTTTTAGTAGTATCCATTTACTTGTCTATGAACTGTATAGGCAACCAAGTAGTCCTTTACCGCGGACGCGGCTATTCGTATAGATAATATTAACCCTGCAGGGGTGTACTTCTTCATACATGTTTCCACCACTTAGCGTCTGCACACGACATGTGCTCGGCAGACTTCAAGCGAAAGCCGACGTGGGTGTAGACCACGACCTACCTAAACACCTAAGCCGACGCAGGTTTATCGCCTATCCAGGTTCCATCCGCAGGGAGTCCGGCCGAGGTTTCCACATACGGCCCCGAACGATGTGTACAGGGTTCCCGAGATACCTAACGGGCATCCGGTACACCATGCCACGTACCTACCGCATCATAGCCCACCCCGTGGTCAGCGCTGTTCACGGCCTCCAGTAAGCTACAAACACCAGAAACTACTTGCAACTCATGGACAGAGGACTAGGGTGAATAATAAGTCGAGCGGGGTCATATTTCAGGGCCCAATGCATGGTAGTAGCTGAATCTTAAATCACACATACAGATCTCAGTGCTTAAGGTCGGCTTCAATGAAACAACCCACCATGTACTCCTACATGGCCTCTCATCGATACCTTTACCAAATCGTGTTCAACACATCACTCTCATTACCGACATGAACATTTCACTCTAGCCCATCATCCAGATGAACCAGACCTGACATGACTTTAAGCATAGCAGGCATAGCAAGGTAGGAACACCACATACATATGGCTCAATCAACTCCTACACATGCTAGTGGGTTTCATCTAGTTACTGTGGCAATGACATGTTATGCAGAGGAAATGGGTTCAACTACCGTAGCACACAGCAGTTTGAAACGCGTTGACTTAATGCAGTAAAAGAGAGCAGAAGCGAGAACATGGGATTGTATTGATATGATCAAATGGTTGGTTGCTTGCCTGATGGGTTGGTGCACTGGTATTGTTCTTCGTTAGGGTAATCGTGGTACTCCTCGGGGGCAGAACCTGCCGCATAGAGCACTGATACACAAACATCACCAAACTATATGCAACAAAATGATGCTTGCATGAAACATGGCAAAATGAGTGTATTGGGCTAATGCAACTAAGACCAGATGGGTTTGAACCATTTTGAATCAAAGATTCAAGTTTCAAACTCATAAATGGCCCTTATAAGTGCTTTATCTTGTTCTGTACTAAACAGCAGGTTAAATTGTTTAAACATGCATGAAACCAGTACAGATGGATAGATTGGATTTTTTTGATCATTTTTCATATATAAAACTTTGCATTTGGAGTTACAGATTAATTTCTATGATTTTTTGAAGTTTGTGGTATTTTCTAGAATTTCCTGTATAAAAATAATTCCAGTAAATAAATTACCGCGCCAGCATTACGTCAGAATGATGTCAGCGGTCAACGGAACAGTCCAGGTCAACCCTGACTAGTGGGTCCCGTGTGTCAGTGTAATTGGTTTAACTAAATATTAATTAAAACTAATCCTGATTAGTTAACAGGGCTGGGCCCCACCTGTCATTGACCCAGGGGGGTCAAACTGGGCCCACCCGTGGTCAAATGAGGGGTCAGCGGGGTCAACTCACCGGCGTTTAGCCGCCGGCGAGGCCGAACGCGGCGGCGAGAGTGGTTTTGTGCATTCCAGCGACCAAAAGAGCCGCGGAGGGCATCTACGTGTAGCTGGGAGCAAGCCGCAGCTCTTGGTGGTGGTGGTTGAGCTCGGGGTGGCCGGAAATGGCGCCAGCGATCACCTTGGCGGTCGCCGGAGTTCGGGTGATGATGAACCCGAGGCTATGGAGCACGGCGAGGCTCGTGGTGAGGTGCTACGGGTTCCTACGAGTCCGGTGAGTGCGTTGGACATGGTGGTGTTGCCAGTGGGTGGCCGGAGTCACGTCGGCGACGAGCTCCGCGGCGGCGCGTGCGGGTGAGCTAGGTGCAGTCGCTACGGGGCTCGAGAGCGAGAAAGGAAAGGGGGGAGAGGTAGCTGGGCTCACGGCGGTCTCGAGGGAGCAGACGGTGCGGTCGGGGACGAGCTGGTGGGATGGCGACAGTGAAGGGGATATCCGGCGATGGCGGAGTTGGGAGAGGTCGGTGCAGAGGCCTCGGGGCAAGCGAGCGCTCAGGGATCGGCTAGCTCGACGAAGAGGAGGGCGGCGGAGCTCCTGGACACGACGGCACGGCGCAGGGACGACGGAGAGCGTGACTACGGCGACGGTGCGGCTACGGTGGCGTCGGCCATGGTGCGGGAGAGCGAGGGAGAGAGGCAGGGGGAGAATGGATGTGTCCACGGGGTTCGGGGCACGACGTGGAGGTCGTCCAGGCCAGCAGAGAGGCGAGGGGAGGAAGCAGGGTGACGGGCAGCTGCGTGGCGCGCGCTGGTGCCGCCGTCGAGCACCTGCCTGCCTGCCTGGCGAAGGCAAGCAGCTCGCTGGAGCGGCTGCTGGGCTGGGCCGGCTAGGTGGGCTGCCAGGTTAGTTCCCTCTCTCTCTCTTAATTTATCTTTTTTATTTATTCTGTAACTTTGTGGACTTACTAAAAATACCTAAACAACTCCAAAATTCACCAAACTTCTCATGGCCATTAACTGGAATATATCCAGCATGGAACATTTTAGTTTGGGATTATTTGAGCATTTAAAATAATTTATATAATTTAAATGCCCAAACTCAAATACTTATGATTTAATTCAAAGACCTTAAGATGACCTAGAAAATTGTGCACCACTTTTGGCAGATGTTCTGAACCAAGGCAAAAATGATGGACATTTTAGAAGGGCATTTCAGGTTCATTGAAAATATTGTTAGTAAACCCTAGTTGGTTTCAGAGGGGGCTGGGGGTTCTGTCATCCCCATTTCAAGTTTCTGTTGAGAAAAATAGACATGATACAACACTCTAATGCATGAACTAGCTAGGGTGTGACAAAATCCAAGTCAAATATGTCATTGATTTAATTCAAAAGGCCCAAAATAAATATTTCAGTCACTCCAAAAATATTGGTTTGCATTTTACCTCATGCCAATATTTTTTCAGAATAACAGGAACATTTTCTTGGACTCATTTGATGAGATTTAAATGTTGGTTATTTTTAGAGGTTTTCTGAGGCTTTTGAAGATTCCTCAATTCAAATTTTCATGAAATTTAGACATGATGCATGGATGCAAAGCCACTAGTTACAAACAAACTCTAGGGATGTGACAAAAGGATTAGAATAATGACCCGGTGGTGTCGACACATGCTGAGGTGGAGTATTATTCAGACGAGGTGGCTCCGTCGTGCGCAGTTGACCCAATGCTCCATCCCCAGGCACATCAACCCGGTTTACCTCTGGTTGGTTACTAGTCCCTGCTCCAGGCGTGCAAAAGAGGTTTCTAGCCTCGTAAACCAGAGGTAGACGAGACTTATCCCTCCTCCTCATGACCACATTTGAAGCATTTTGATCCATCATAAGTCGGAAGGCCTCCGACTGAATCTGCTATGCCTGAGCATCCAGGGCAGCCCGCTCCGCGGCCATCCTGACGTTCTCTGCATTCAGCCCCTCCCTGGCTTGTGCTATCTCATCCCGCAGCTTTTTGCAACTTCCGCGTTGTGCTAAACTTGATTCACGAGGTTAACCTCTACTGTTAACAAGGCTATTAGATTATCCAACAACTCAGTCAAAACCTGAGCCGGCGGGCACCCCGGGCCTCCTGCCCCAGCTGCCATCGCTGCTACAGACCCGGAAATCATCGCTGCTACAGTCATCGAATTCTGCCCTGGCTGTGTACCGGCCATAAAAATTGTGTCCCTATTCGGTGGCTCATAGGGGCCCGGAATATTGTCGCCATCGAAATAGCCCCCAAGCCTGTCATCTTGCAGTTGATACAATGAAGTAGTCTCTCCTGTGGATGACTCACCGTCAGAATAGATGGCTGAGGGAGTCCTGGATTAAGGGGTCCTCGGATAGCCGAACTATATACATGGGCCGGACTGTTGGGCTATGAACATACAAGATAGAAGACTTCATCCCGTGTCGGGGTGGGACTCTCCTTCACGTGGAAGGCAAGCTTGGCGATTCGGATATGTAGATTCCCTTCTCTATAACCGACCTTGTGTAACCCTATCCCCCTTTGGTGTCTATATAAACCGGATGGTTTAGTCCGTAGGAGAAGAACAATCATAATCATAGGCTATCTTCTAGGGTTTAGCCATTACGAACTCATGGTAGATCAACTCTTGTAATACTCATATCATCAAGATCAATCAAGCAGGGAGTAGGGTATTACCTCCATAGAGAGGGCCCGAACCTGGGTAAACATCGTGTCGCCTGCCTCCTGTTACCATTAGCCTTATACGCACAGTTCGGGACCCCCTACCCAAGATCCGCCGGTTTTGACACCGACATTGGTGCTTTCATTGAGAGTTCCACTGTGTCGTCACTAGAAGGCTTGATGGCTCCATCAATCATCTACAACAACGTCGTCCAGGGTGAGGTTTTCCTCCCCGGACAGATCTTCGTATTCGGCGGCTTCACACTACAGGACAACTCATTTGGCCATCTGGATCAGATCAACAGCTACACCCCTGGCCATTAGGTCAGGTTTGGAAGCTTGAACTACACCACCGACATCCATGGAGACTTGTCTTCGACGGATTCGAGCCCATGACAGCCGCACCCTGCCGCAACGATGAACATGACCTAAATCTGTCATTGGAGCATGCTCAGGAGATAGCGCCTATAACTACTCTGGTCCTGGATTCAGAGAAAATTGCGCCATCCGAGGACGGGAGGCTCAACCTCGCCACTGAAACCGCAAACTCAGTGGTGTTAGAGCCGAACACAGATTTGACCTCGAATGAGGCTTGTGTTATCGGAACCTCGGACTCGTCTCCGGCCATAGGTTCTGAACCGTGTCTATCTGCGCCTATCGATCAGGCACCGATGGTTGAGTTCAGCTCCGGGATATCTTCCAATACTCGCCCTTAGGCGATGTGCTAAAATCATTAAAGGCCCTTGCCTTATCTGGGGATTCTCGGCCGAACTATATTCGGTTCGAATTGGAAGCTGAGAGTGAGGAATTTCAATCCCCACCCACCACCCACTTCATAGGCATTGTCGAAGATTTGACCGACATGCTTGATTACGACTCCGAAGACATCGACAGTATGGACGACAATGCCGGAGAAGAGGAGATGCAAGAGCCACCGCGCAGAGGGCGCTGGACGGCCACCTCCTCGTATGATGTATACATGGTGGATACACCCAATGAAAACAATGGCGATGACAAAAAGGATCCAGATGAGGATAAGCCTCCTGAGAAGCAGCCAAAGCACCGACGTTAGTGGCTCCGCTCTAAACCACGCCATGGTAAAAATAGTGATACCGGCACAAGAGAAAATAACACTCCGGACAACGCCGAAAACAATGAAAACCCTGCAGACCCAGCAATGGAGGAGGACAAGCAAGATGACAGCGAGCACAGTCCGGGGCCGCTATCCAACCACAGCAAAACCGAAGATACCAATTATCAACCCGTCTCCGAAGAGGATATTAGTCAGGGGGATGATGCATTCATTGTCCCGGAAAAACCTTTGGAACAAAAGCGCCTCCACCAGAGACTTATCGCCACCATGAGGAGCTTGAAGAAGCAGAAGCAACGGCTTAAAGCCGCATAGGATACGCTCATTGACAGATGGAACAAAGTGCTCGACACTGAGGAAAATTACGGTGGTAATCGCCAAATAAAGAGCTATCATAAGCGAAAACTACTGCCCGAATTCGATGACGAGGCTATTGCGCCCATACCGCTGAAAAACAATATGGCAGATAAGCCGGACCGACCACCTCATGGTCAAGACAGAGCGGCTAGCAACACCGCACACAAACTTGCACCCCCTCCCTGTAAAGGAAGGGAGGGTGCGACTCAGGACCATGAACACGATCTACATGAGAACATGGACAAGAAGGCTGGCAGAACCAAGTCCATCTATGGATCCAGGGAACGTGCTCCTACAAAAGACCATGATTATCAAACCAACTATGCTGGTCATTTACTAGTTCAGAACCAACACCGAACATTACAATCATCAGACCCACGCCACGACACAGCCAAATACAGGGGTGCCGCGCACCCCCTGCGCTTCACTGATGAGGTGCTGAATCATGAATTTCTAGAAGGGTTTAAACCCGTGAACATTGAGGCATATGACGGAACGACAGACCCTGCGGTCTGGATAGAAGACTTTATTCTTCATATTCACATGGCTCGCGGAGATGGTCTCCACGCCTTCAAATACTTACCCCTCAAGCTAAAAGGACCAGCTCGACACTGGCTGAAAAGCCTCCGCGAAAATTCTATCGGAAGCTGGGAAGAACTTAAGGACGCTTTTCGGGCCAATTTTCAAGGGACCTATGTCCGACCTCTGGATGCAGACGATCTAAGTCACATAATCCAACAACCCGGAGAGTCACCCGTAAGCTTTGGAACCGTTTTCTCACTAAAAAGAACCAAATCGTCGTGTCCAGATGCCGAAGCCTTAGCGGCCTTCAAACACTGCATTCGGGACGAATGTCTAGCTGGATACCTCGGCCAGGAAAAGCCAAGGACAATGGCAGCCCTAACTACACTCATGACCCGCTTTTGCTCAGGTGAAGACAGCTGGCTAGCTCGCAGTAGCACAAGCGATCCTGACACATCCGAAGTCAGGGATGGCAGTGGAAAGCCATGACGCAATAAAAACAAACGTCAAAACAATGAAGAAAGCCCAGACAATATAGCGGTAAACTCCGGATTCAGGGGCTCCAAACTCGGTCAACGGAAGAAGACATTTAAAGGCAACATCGACGGTCCATCTAGCCTGGATAGAATTCTAGACAGGCCCTGCCAGATTCCTGGCACCCCTGATAAACCAGCTAATCATACCAACAGAGAATGTTGGGTGTTCAAGCAGGCTGGCAAGCTCAACACCGAACACAAAGGGAAGAGACCTCAAAGCGGAGACGAGGACGAACCTCGCCAGCCAAACACGGGGGGACAGAAGAAATTTCCGCCGGAGATCAAAAAAGTGAACATGATCTATGTCACTCATATCCCAAAAAGGGAGTGCAAACACGCACTCCGAGAAATCTATGCTATTGAGCGTGTCGCTGCCAAATTCAACCCTTGGCTGGCCTGTCCGATCACCTTTGATCACACGGATCATCCAACTAGTATCCGTCATGGGGGTTCGACTTCCTTAGTGCTTGACCCAATAATCGCTGGATACCACCTCACTAGAGTCCTCATGGACGGCGGCAGTAGTCTCAGTCTGATATATCAGGACACTGTCCACAAAATGGGAATAGACCCGTCAAGAATCAAGCCAAGCAGCACTACCTTTAAAGGAGTCATACCGGGCGTAGGAGCCTGCTGCATGGGCTCTCTAACATTGGAAGTCGTATTCGGCTCTCCTGACAACTTCTGAAGCGAAGAGTTAATCTTCGACATAGCTCCGTTCCGAAGTGGCTATCATGCACTACTCGGAAGAATGGCCTTCGCCCGCTTTAATGTAGTCCCACATTATGCTTATCTAAAACTCAAAATGCCCGGACCACATGGCGTCATTACGGTCAGTAGAAACACATAGCGCTCCCTTCATACAGAAGAATATATGGCGGCTCTAGCAGTCAAAGCACAAAATGACCTCTTCGAACCAAACAGCTTATCGATCATTAAGATCGTAGACACAGTCAAACGTGTACGGCGTGCACCCAAGTGCGGCAGCTCAGATAAACCTGAGCTCAATTAGCAGACACGCCCCCGCCGACCACCCCATAACGAGACAACACATGCGCCACGTACACATAAATATACACTTAAAATTCCTTGGGTGGCGCCGGGGGCACACTGCACCTAAGAAGTCCATAGTTCGGCTAGACCCTATTCAGACTTAAAAAGTTATATCTTACGGTTCATTAAAACGAACCAGTTTTATTTACAGCCACACCAGCTGTCGGTGTCAAAACCGGCGGATCTCAGGTAGGGGGTCCCAAACTATGCGTCTAAGGCTAATGGTAATAGGAGGCGGGGGACATGATGTTTACCCAGGTTCGGGCCATCTCTATGGAGGTAATACCCTACTTCCTGCTTGATTGATCTTGATGATATGAGTATTACAAGAGTTGGTCTACCACGAGATCCTAGAGGCTAACCCTAGAAGCTCGCCTATGATTATGGTTGTTCTTGTCCTATAGACAAAACCCTCCAGTTTATATAGACACCAGAGGGGGATAGGGTTACACAGAGTCTATTACAGAGAAGGGAATCTACACATCCAAATCGCCAAGCTTGCCTTCCACGAAAAGGAGAGTCCCACCCGGACACCGGACGAAGTCTTCTATCTTGTATCTTCATAGCCCAACAGTCCGACATATGCATATAGTCCGGCTGTCCGAGGACCCCTTAATCCAGGACTCCCTCAGTAGCCCCTGAACCAGGCTTCAATGACGATGAGTCCAGCGCGTAGGTTATGTTCAGCATTGCAAGGCGGGTTCCTTCTCCGTATACTCTAAAATAGATCTTGAACACAAGAATCGTGTCAGGCTCTACAAAAAAAATTCCACATACCACCGTAGAGAGTACCATATTCCATGAATCTAATCTGCTCACAACCTGTTCATAGCGTGACATCATGCCGCGGCTCAGTCATTATTCAAACCGTCTTTCCAACCTGCTACTCCATGCTTCACGAGGCGGTTTTATAGGAACTTCTTATCGAAGCAGAGATCGTGTCCCCTTATTATGGGATTCTCATCAATACGGGCGTGGGTAACCCAACTGCTCCATTGGTATGTTTCCTTGGATTAGGCAAGTTTCAATGGCCACGCGGAGGACACTTGACATCCATCCTCTTTATAAAGAGGCCAAGACATGTCCTTTTCTTTCCACGCTTAATCCTTCCCTTCTCCCACCTCGAGTTCCAACACCCAAGGTTCAGTCCAAGCACTTCAGACCTCCGACCATGTCTGGATCCAGCCTTCAAGCCCGGTGGATGGCCTCCTCTATCACAGAGGAGGACATCACGAAGCTTAGGGAGGCAAGGTACTTGACCACGGAAATCCTTCACAGGATTCCTGCTCAAGGGCAGGTTATCCCTACTCCCAAATCCAATGAGAGGGTCGTGGGTATCCCTCACTTCCTCCGGGGGCTGGGCTTTGGTCTCCATCCCTTTGTTAGATGGCTCATGTTCTATTACAGGAAAGATTTTCATGATCTAGCTCCGGATTCCTTCCTTCACATCTCATCATTCATCGTCGTGTGTGAGGCCTTCCTTCGCATTACTCCACACTTCGGCTTATGGCTCAAGACCTTCAATGTGAAGCCGAAGATAACCAATGGGAAACACGCGGAGTGCGAAGGCGCCATAATAAAAAAATTCACCAATGTTTTATGGCCAAAGGGTTCCTTACCAGAAGCTTCCGACCTATGGCAGCGGGAGTGGTTTTATATCACAACACCCCGTGGTAGAAAGTGGGCGCCCGCTCCTGCCTTCCTGTCTAGTTCTCTGCCACTGCTTGCATCATGCGTTAACAAGGGGCTGGACTGGGGAACACCTGATGAAGTGCGGATATTGCAAAGCCGCATTCAAGATCTTATCAAGAAGGACATCAGTCTTATCAAAGTAATCCAAGTAATGCTAGTTCGTCGGGTCCTGCCATGCCAGCGATGACCTCTCCGTATGTGGGAGTTCAATCCGTAAGGACCGAACCTTTCAGTACTTCTTCGGCACGACGCTCGAAGGAATGTATAAATTATTCTTCAGATCACGAATAAAGTGTCCGGACACTACAGAGGACGCAGGCCTTGATTGCAACCATCCAGATACGCCGGTAAGCACTCCACAACCGAACATGTTGTCGTTATATTTATCATAACATTATTCTGAAAAACCATCCTCGGTCAGGGCTGGATAAAAAAGGCGGAGAGGATCAGGTGTTCGGCCCCTCTTCCCGAAGATTCAGCGGATCCGGTATTAACTAGGATGCTGGCTGGTGCACCTTATCAAGTGCCATCGGGGGAAGACAAGGAGAGGAGTGGGGAGGTCAAAAGTGGCCTTCACACCGGAGGTACGTTACACACCGTATCCGGGGAAATTGGAACTCCCGTGTCGGAGGATGAACGGGGAGGAGAATCTAGTATTCCCTCCCCCTATGGGAAGAAAAGGTCCACCCTCGAAGACTTGAAGGCAGAGGCCTCCAAGCGAGGGAAGAAACCCCTATCAAGGGGCCCTGCCCCGGGGGGCAACATTGCCACACAACACTCACAAGGGGGCCAGCCGTTAACCGAGCCATAAGTGAACAAAGGTGCTTTGTAAGCATACCCCATTATTTTCCTGAGAGTAATGTCTAAGACATATGTTTTGTAGTTCGACCTATATCCTTCCGCAACAATCTTCGTCCTTGGGGGATCTTCTTCTGGAGATGATGGAGAGTGAAACGCCTCCGCATACTTCTCCGTCCCATAAGGCGGAAGACCCTGAGGTGTCGTCCCGAAGGATCTCTCCTGATCCGAAAAGGAGGACGGTGCCAGAAGGTGACTCTTCGGCCGCCCGAGGTCCGGGGTGTTAGGCTCCTAGAGAGACCGAAAACAAAAGCCCCAGACTATCCGACATACAACCAGATATGTTGACGGGTCTTCTGCGGCAAGCGCCTGTCTTGGAGGAACACCGTACCTTAATGGGTACGTGATTAAGAAACTTTCATTCGTGAAGAACAGATTGGATGAAGCCTTTATGAGCCTGCTAAGAGGCTTCGAGGTACATAATGTGGCATTTTTTTATTGTACCGTAAACGCAAGGTGCACTGTGTGTAGATAGTAGCCCCTGAGACTCTGGTTGCCATCCGAACGGGGCGGTCAGAGGATCAAAAATAGAAATAATCTCAGGTAATAATTTTGCCAATTTTGCACACAGGATGCTGTAGCCCCGGCGACTGCCCGGGCTGCCGAATTTGTCGTGTGGCAGATGATGACATCACGCTCATGAACAAGCAGCTTGACGAGGCACAAGGTATGTATTTTTGGGCGGTCAGTTAGTATGAATAAGAGAATGATGCTGGGATTTATAATATGCTTTGACTGCAAATGGTGCTGCCGCCGTGGAGACTCTTCGGGCCAAGGAGCAAGTCGGGATAAGCAACGCGGCTGCCGAGAAGGCAGCTGGTGAATTGAAAGCTGAACAGGCTGCTCATCGCTGGAGTGAGGATAGAATAGCCAACATGGCTCTTGAGCTAAAGGTTGCCGCTGGACGATATGAGCTTCTCGCAAGGGAAAACCAGGCAAAAACGGCTGACCTAGAGAAGGCCTTACAAGCGGCAAAGGAAAATCGATCTGAGATCAGAGCGGCTCGGGAGGAGCTCCAGCAAGCCGGTGAGATCGCGGCTGGGAAGCCCTTTCTATTACGAACTAAATTCGGCGATCCAAAGTATGCCCCCTTGATCAAACATGGGGTTCTCCGGACGCATACTTGGACTTATCGAAGAGTGCTGCTAATGCGATGTAGTATTTCCAAGACCAAGAAGACCATGAAGCGGAAAGACTGTTCTGGTCATAGTTCAGCATGCCAAGGTGTCCGCTGCTGTTGAACGAGCAGATGGCCGAATGGGCAGAGCTCCACAGGTTATCCGGACTTGCGATGAAGGATGTCGTGGATCACCTGTGGCCTGAGGAACCATGTCCGGATAGTTATTTTGGGTTGGTGCAACGATTTGTTCGTGCGGTGCCGCATATCGACGCTGTCAAGCGGTCGGCATGCATAGAAGGTGCGCGGATCGCCCTTGCCTGTGTTAAGACATACTGGGCGAGGATGAAGGCCACCAATATTGCAACAAGGGGTCCACCCGAGGGCCAGGACCTGCCAGAGCACTATTTCGAAGAAGTTTTAGAGGGTGCCCGCTTAATAGAGGCTCTATGCTAAAAAAGTATCATGTTCGAATAACATGTATTCGAATTGTAAAAACAATGCTTATGATAATAAAGGCTATATTTGTACTTTTGCCCGTAAAGTATTTTAGTGCCTCTTGTGCGTCCGTTTATGTATATATGTATATAACCTGAAAGTTTGCAGTTGTCGGCTTCAGCCCCCTCGCGTATAACGCGGGGGTGTTCAGAGAATAATTGATCACTCTTAATCCAACGTCTTGGTCCATTTAAGGAGGTGTCAATGTGGCGAATGAGGCAATCGAACTATAGATCTTTAACACTTTCACTTAGCCATAGGAGTTTGACGGTGGGGCTACTATATAGCCCCTGGTATGTCCACGTTTATCCGAATATGGTGCGTTTACATACGTGACCGAGAAACCGGTCCTTCATTAATGCGGAGGAATCGCGAAGATTTTGCTAAATCATCGAGTGGTTGACTAGCTCTCGCCTTATCATGACAGTCAGTTTTCGGCTTTCTCTACTGAGGTGCTCATCCGGATGAACTAGGGCACAATCATAGTAGTTCTCCCTGTACCACCTTAGCCGATAGAACAGAAACGTAAGGTAGCAAAACACGAGATCCAGGCAAACCCAACGTTTGACCAAATACATGATTCAGAGTTGATGCATATAAGGCCAAAACTCGCGACGCCGAACACCCCCGAAGGTATTCGTACTTTACAACATATACCGGACTGAATACAGCCCCCGGTAATGAACCCTGAATTTCAAGGTATGTGTGGCAATCGGGCGTGATGAAAGAGCGCCTGTGGTGAGAGCAAAGATCTCAAAAACACACTGGTTGCTCCTTCTGTAACGTCTATTTTAGTACGATGAATCATAAGCTCGCTGATAACGCCGGTATCCCTCTTGGTCATTTTAAATGCCAGGAGAGTATGAAACAACAACAGATAATAAAAAGGTTTACACAAGGTCTTAATCTAAAAAGAAACCTTTAAACGGGGCCCTGCTGCACGCCTGCGCCTTTGTCTCCGTTGTGCCGTATCCTTGAAGGGTATAGCATGGTGTCCATCTGTAAAAAAAAAGAAAAACTAGGTGAAAGAATCTGGTGTGACGGTGAGTAAAGTTGGTTTGTTTTAATGAACCACGAAAATGTAGTTTCCTGAGTCTGAATAGGGTCAAGCCGAACTATGGACTTCTTACATGCGGGCAGCCCCCGGTGCCACACAGGGAATTTTGAGTGTATATTTATATATACAGGGAGACATGTACAGTCTTCTTATGGGCTGTTCTTATGGGGGCATAGCCGCTAACCTAGGTGTGCGTCGAACACGTTTAGCTGTGTCCGTGGTCTTGAAGACCGATGATTTGCTCGGATTGAAAAGGCCACTTCGTGATTCGGCTGCTAGAGCAGCCACGTATTCTTCAGTACAAAGAGAACGCTCCGTGTTTCCGCTGATCGTGATAACGCCACGTGGACCGGGCATCTTGAGCTTGAGATAAGCGTAATGCGGGACTGCATTGAAACGGGCGAAGGCCTTCTTCCGAGTAGTGCATGATAGCCGCTTCGGAACGGAGCTATGTCAAAGATTAGTTCTTCGCTTCGAAAGTTATCGGGAGAACCGAATACAACCTCCAACATTAGAGATCCCGTGCAGTGGGCCTCTACGCCTAGTATTACTCCTTTAAAGGTAGTGCTGCTTTGGTTGATTCTTGACGGGTCTATCCCCATCTTGCGGACAGTGTCTTGATATATCAGATTGAGACTACTGCCGCCGTCCATGAGGACCCGGGTGAGGTGGTATCCATCGATTATTGGGTCGAGCACTAAGGCAGCCGAACCCCCATGACAGATACTAGTCGGATGATCCCTGCGATCAAAGGTGATCGGGCAAGCCGACCATGGGTTGAATTTGGGGGCGACGGGCTCTACAGCATAAATCATGTTCACTATTAAATCAGAGTGGGTGATTGTGCTCCCTCTTTGGGATGTGAGTGACATAAATCATGTTCACTGTTTTGACCTCCGGTGGAAATTTTTTCTGTCCCCCTATGTTCAGTTGGCGAGATTCGTCCTTGTCTTCGCTTTGCGGCCCCTTCCCTTTGTGTTCGGTGTTGAGCTTGCCGGCCTGCTTGAAGACCCAACATTCTCTGTTGGTGTGATTAGCTGGTTTATCGGGGGTGCCATGAATCTGATAGGACCTGTCTAGAATTTTATCTAGGATGGATGGACCATCTCTGCTACCTTTAAATTGCTTTTTCCGTTGACTGGGTCTAGAGCCCCTGAATCTGGCGTTTACTGCTATATTGTCTGGGCTATCTTCATTGTTTCGACATTTGTTTTTATTGTGTCATGGTTTTCCATTCGCCATCCCTGATTTCGGATGCGCCTGGATCGCTGGTGATGCTACGGGCCAACCAACTGTCCTCACCCACGAAAAAGCGGGTCATGAGAGTAGTTAGGGCTGCCATTGTCCTTGGCTTTTCCTGGCCGAGGTGTCTGGCCAGCCATTCATCCTTGACACTGTGTTTGAAAGCTGCTAGGGCTTCGGCATCCGGACAGTGGATGATTTGGTTCTTCGTGGTGAGAAATCTATTCCAAAGCTTACGGGCTGACTCTCTGTTGTTGAGTTATGTGACTTAGATCGACTGCATCCGGAGGTCGGACATAGGTCCCTTGAAAATTAGCCCTGAAAGCGTCCTCGAGTTCCTCCCAGCTTCCAATGGGATTCTCGGGGAGGCTTTTCAGCCAGTGCCGAGCTGGTCCTTTCAGCTTGAGGGGCAGGTATTTGATGGCGTGGAGATCATTTCTGCGAGCCATGTGGATGTGAAGAATAAAGTCCTCTATCCATACCGCATGGTCTGTCGTTCCGTCGTATGCCTTGATGTTTACGGGTTTAAACCCCTCTGGAAATTCATGATCCAGCACCTCATCGGTGAAGCACAGGGGGTGCGCAGTGCCCCTGTATTTGGCTATGTCATGGCGTGGGTCCGACAGTTGTAGTGTTCGGTGTTGATTCCGAACGGGTACGCAACCGGTATAGTCGGTTTGGTGGCCATGATCCTGTATAGGAACACGTTCTCTAGATCCGTAGATGGACCTGGTTATGCGAGCTCTTTTGTCCAGGTGCTCACGTAAATCGTGTTTCTGGTACTTGGCTGCGACCTCCCTTCCTTTATGGGGAGGGGGTGCTGGTTTGTGTGCGGCGTTGTTAGCCGCTCCGTCTCGGCCACGAGGTGGTCGGCCTGGCTGGTCGGCTGTATTGTTTTTTGGCGGTATGGGCGTGAGAGCCTCATCATCGAATTCAAGCAACAATTTACGTTTTGGATAGCTCTTTGATTGGCGATTGCTGCCGTATCTTTCCTTAGTGTCGAGCACTTCGTTCCATCTGTCATTGAGTGTATCCTGTGCGGCTTTAAGCCGCTGCTTCTGCTTCTTCAAGCTCCTCGCGGTGGCAATATGTCTTTTTGGAGGTGCTCTTGTTCCAAGTATTTTCAGGGATGATGAATGCATCATCATCCAGACTGTTCTCCTCTTTGGAGACAGGTGGATAAGTGGTGTCTTCGGCATCACTGTGATTGGACAGCGGCCCCGGACTGTGTTCACCGTCTCCTTGCTCGTCTTGCTCCATTGCTGGGTCTGCAGGGTCTTCATTGTCTTCGGCGTCATCCGTGGTGTTATTCTCTCTTGGTCGGTATCGCTATTTTTACTATGACGAGGTTTAGAGTGGCGCTGCTGACGTTGGTGCTTCCATTGCTTCTTAGGAGGTTTATCCTCAACTGGATCCTTTTTGTCATTGCCATTGTCTTCTTTGGGTGTATCCACCATGTATATGTCGTATGAGGAGGTGGTTGTCTAGCGCCCTGTGGGTGGTGGTTCTTGTTCTTCTCCGGCATCGTCGTCCATACCGTTGATGTCTTCGGAGTCGAAATCAAGCATGCCGGTTAAGTCATCGACGGTGGCTATTAAGTGGGTGGTGGGTGGGTAACGATGTTCTTCGTCGTCCGCTTCCCACTCAAGCCGGACATAGTTCGGCCAAGAATCTCTTGACAAGGAGAGAGATTTTAATGAGTTCAATATGTCGCCCAAGGGCGAGTGTTGGAAGATGTCCGTGGAGCTGAACTCCAAGATCGACACCAGTCAGATTCGATGGGCGCAGACACACGCGGTTCGAAACCTATGGTCGGAGACGAGTCCGAGGGTCCGATGACACAGACCTCGTTGGAGGTTAGACTTGTGTTCGGCTCTAGCGCCATTGACTATCCGACTTCCATGGCGGGGTCCATCCTCCCGTCCTCAGATGGCATGATCTGCACTGGATCTAAGGCCAGGGCGGTTACAGGCGATGTCTCCTGAGCATGATCTGATGTTAGATTTAAGTTATGTTCATCGTGGCTGTAGGGTGCGACTATCATGGGCACAAATCCGTCGAAGATCAAGTCTCCATGGATGTTGGCGGTGTAGTTCAAGCTTGCAAACCTGACCTGATGGCCAGGGGCGTAGCTGTCGATCTGCTCCAGATGGCCAAGCGAGTTGGCCCGCAGGGCGAAGCCACCGAATACGAAGATCTGTCCGGGAAGAAAGATATCACCCTGGACCGAGTTGTTCTAGATGATTGAAGGAGCCATCAAGCCTTATGATGACGACATAGTGGAACTCTCAATGAAAGCACCAATGTCTGTGTCAAAACCGGCGGATCTCGGGTAGGGGGTCCCGAACTGTGCTTCTAAGGCTAATGGTAACAGGAGGTGGGGGACACGATGTTTACCCAGGTTCGGGCCCTCTCTATGGAGGTAATACCCTACTTCCAGCTTGATTAATCTTGATGATATGAGTATTACAAGAGTTGATCTACCACGAGATCGTAGAGGCTAACCCTAGAAGCTAGCCTATGATTATGATTGTTCTTGTCCTACGGACTAAATCCTCCACTTTATATTGACACAGAGGAGGCTAGGGTTACACAGAGTCGGTTATAGAGAAGGGAATCTACACATCTAAATCGCCAAGCTTTCCTTCCACGCAAAGGAGAGTCCCACCCGGACACGGGACGAAGTCTTCTATCCTGTATCTTCATAGCCCAACAGTCCGGCATACGCATATAGTTCGGCTGTTCGAGGACCCCTTAATCCAGGACTGCCTCACCAGCTTTGTTCCCCTGGTTTTCCCCTTTTTACAAATGTCCGCTACACTATACCCTTCAAGGACCCTTCACAACGGAGAAAAAGGCGTAGACGTGCAGCAAGGCCCCGCATTAAGGTTTCTTTTTTAAGATTAAGCCCCTGTGTAAACCTTTTTTTATCTCTTTTTTTTTATACTTTCATGGCATATAAAATGTCCAAGGAGGTTATCGGCATTATCTGTAAAGATACGGCTAGCCGTCTTAATGATATATGTTATAGAAGCAGCTTGATTCAAACTGTGTTTGGAGTTCTATTCTCCCACCGCCTGCATTATTTTTCCATGCTAGATTGCCACATGTGCCTTGAAACCAGGGTCCATTATCAGGGGCTGTATTCAGCCCGGTATATGGTGAAAAGTCTGAATATCTTAGGGAGTGTTCGGTGTCATGAGTTTGGCCTTATATGCATCAACTCCGAATAATGTCTTTGGTCAATAGTTAGGTTTCCCGGCTTCTATGCTTGCTACCCTACATTCCACTATATCGGCTAGGGTAGTAAAGGGAGAACTATTGCGATTGTGTCCTGGTTCATCCAGATGAGCACCTCAGTAGAGAAAGCCGAAAACTGACTGTCATGATGTGGGGAGAGCTGGTCAACCACTCGATGACTCATTGGAATCCTCGCGATTCTTTCCGCATTAACGAAGGACCGATTTTCCGGTCATGTATGAACAACACACTATATTCTGACAACTGCGTACATACGAGGGGCTATATCGTAGCCCCACTGTCAAACTCCTATGGCTAAGTGAAAGTGTTAAAGCCCTATAGTCCAATTGCCTTGTTCGCCACATTGACACCTCCTTAAATGGACCAAGACGTTGGATTAAGAGTGATCAATTATTCTTTGAACACCCCCGCATTATACGCGAGGGGGCTGAAGCCGACGACTGGTAAACTATCAAGTTATATATATATACGAAACGTTCGCACAGGAGGCACTAAAATACTTTCTAGGCAAAAGTATAAATCAAGCCTTCATTTGTAATAAGCATTGTTTTTACAGTTTTGATACATTTTACTTGAACATAATATCTTTTGAGCACTGACCCTCTATCAAGCGGGCACCCTCTAAGACTTCTTCAAAATAATGCTCTGGCGTGTCCTGGCCCTCGGGTGGACCCCTTGTTGCAATATTGGTGGCCTTCATCTTTGTCCAGTACATCTTGACACGGGCAAGTGCCATCTGTGCAACACTCATTGAATAAGTCGTTGCACCAAACCAAAATAACTATTCGAACTTGGTTCCCCAGGCCACAACCGGTCCATGACAGCCTTCATGGCAAGTCCAGATATCCTGTGGAGCTCAGGCCATTCGGCCATCTATTCGTTTAACAGCAGCGGACGCCTTGGCATGCTAAACTATGACCAGAAAAGTTTTTCCGCTTCATGGCCTTTTTGGGCTTGGAAAAACTGTGTCGCGTTAGAAGCACTCCTCGACAAGTCCAAATATGCGTCCGGAGAACTCCACATTTATCAAGCAGGGAATACTTCAGATCGCTGAATTTAGTTTGTAATAAAGAGGGCTTCCCAGCCGCGATCTCCCCGGCTCACCGGATCTCCTGCGGAGTCACTCTGGACTCAGACTGGGTTTCCTTTGCCGCTTGTAAGGCCTTCTCAAGGTCATCAATTTTTGCTTGGTTTTCTTTCTCGAGCAGTTCACATCGGTTGGTGGCATCCTTTAGCTCCAGCGCCATATTGGATATGTTCTCCTCGATTTGGTGCCGAGAAGCCTGTTCGGCTTTTAAATTAGCAGCTGCCTTTTCGGCAGCCATATTACTAATCCTAGCTAGCTCCTTGGCCCGGGCAAACTCAGCCCGAAGGGTCTCCACGGCGGCAACACCATCTGCAGTTAAGCATATTACAGTTTTTGAGCATCATGCTCATATTAATAGTTACTGATCGCCCACCTCATCGAGCCGCTTGTTAACAAACATGATGTCATCATTCGCCACATCAAGTTGCCGCTTCAATCCGACAACCTCCGTAGACCACGCAGTCGCCAGGGCCGAAACAACCTATGTGTCAATTGGCAAAATTATTTCCTGAGCTCATATATCTTTTTTGATCCTCTGATCGCCTCTGTTTGGAAGGCAACCAGAGTCTCAGGGGCTACTATCTATACACACACGCGCCTTGCGTTTACATCATAATCAAAAATGTTATATAACCAGAGTCTCATAAAAGCTTCATTCAATCCACTTTTCGTGGATAAAACTTTCTCCATCACTGTACCCATCGAGGTACGACGCTCCTCTGAGACAAGCACTTGCCGCAGTATGTTTGTCAACATATCCGGCTGAATATCGGATAGTCCAGTTTTTTTATTGTTGGTCTCTTTAGGAGCCGAACACCCCAGACCCTGGGCAGCCGAAGTATCACCTTCCGGCCTAGTCCTCCTTTGCTGATCGGGAGAGATCCTCCAGGTTGACACCTCGGGGTCGTCCGCCCTATGGGGTGGGGGAGTATGAGGAGGTGTTTCGCTCTCCATCATCTCCAGAAGAAGGTCCCCCGAGGACGAAGATTGTTGAGGGAGGTTGTAGGCCGAACTGCAAAACATGCGTTTGAAATATTGCCCTCACAACCAGGAAAAGAACGGGGTATGCTTAAAAACACCTCTGTTCACTTACGATTCAGCTAAGGGCCGGCCCCCATGTGGGCACTGCGTGGCAACATTGCCTCCCGAATCGAGGCCCTCTGACAAGGATTTCTTCCCTCGCTTGGAAGCTTCTGCCTCCAAATCTTTGGAGGCGGTCCTCTTCTTCTCACTCCACTCCTGGTCTTCCCTCGATGGCACTTGGTAAGGTGCCCGAGCTAGCATCCTGGTTAACATTGGATCTGCTGAATTTTCGGGAAGAGGGGCCAAACACCTGATCCTCTCTGCCTTCTTTATCCAACCCTGGCCGAGTATGGTTTTCTCAGAATATTGTTATAAGAAACATAACGGGAATATATTTGGTGGTTGAGTACTTACCGAGGTATCCGGAGAGTTGTAGTCAAGGCCTGCGTCCTCCGATGTGTCCAGACACTTTATTTGTGATCCGAAGAATAGTTTATACATCCCTTCGAGCGTCGTGCCGAACAAGTGCTGAATGGTTCGCGGTCCTTCTGGATTGAACTCCCACATGCGGAGAGGTCGTCGCTGGTATGGTAGGACCCGACGGACTAGCATTTCTTGGATTACTTGGACGAGGCCAATGTCCCTCTCGATAAGGTCCTGAATGCGGCTTTGCAAGGTCTGCACTTCATCAAGCAATCCCCAGTCCAGCCCCTTGTTGATCCACGATGCAAGTTGTGGCGGAGGGCCAGATCAGAAGGCAGGAGTAGCCGCCCACTTTTTACCACGGGGTTCTGTGATGTAAAACCACTCCCGTTGCCAGAGGTCGGAAGTTTCCAGGAAGGAACCCTTTGGCCAAGATATGTCGTTAAATTTTCTTCCTACAGCGCCTCCGCACTCCGTGTGCCTCCCGTCGACTATCTTCGGCTTCACATTAAAGGTCTTGAGCCACAAGTCGAAGTGTGGAGAAATATGGAGGAAAGCCTCACACACGATAATGAATGACGAGATGTGAAGGAAGGAGTCCAGAGCTAGATCATGAAAACCTAGCTGGTAAAAGAACATGAGCCCTTGGACAAAGGGATGAAGAGTGAATCCTAGTCCTCGGAGGAAGTGGGAGATGAATAGGACTCTCTCATTGGATCTGGGAGTAGGAATCACCTACCCTTGAGCAGGGAGCCTCTGGGGGATTTCCGCGGTCAGGTATCTTGCTTCTCAAAACATTCCAATATCCTCCTTTGTGACGGAAAAAGCCACCCACCGACCTTGAAGATTGGATCCGGACATTATTGGGAGGCGCGAAGCAATTGAAGCTTGAGCGTTGGAGCTTGAGGTGGGAAGTAAGAACTAGCATAGAAGCAAAAGGATGGGTCCTAGCCCTTTTATAGGGGTGATGGATATCAAGCATCCCCTCTTAGGCCTTAAAACATGCATATTCCCAAGGAATCATACCAACTGAAAGGTTGGGTTACCCATGCCTGTATTGATGAGAATCCTGTGATAAGGGCACATGATCTCTGCTTCGATAAGACGTGCCAATAGAAATAATGGCCGAATGATGACATAATGTCGTGTTGCTAAAATTGTCAGCGGACTGGACTCGTGACAATATTATACTCTCTACGGGGGTATGTGGAATTTGTTTTGCAGAGCCGGACACGATTATTGTGTTCAAGATCTAATTTGAAGTATTCTGAGAAGGAACCCGCTTTGCAATGCCGAAGACAATCTGCATGCCGGACTCATCGTCATTGAAGCTTGGTTCAGGGGCTACTGAGGGAGTCCTGGATTAAGGGGTCCTCGAACAGCCGGACTATATACATGGGCCAGACTATTGGGCTATGAAGATACAAGATAGAAGACTTCGTCCCGTGTCCGGGTGGGACTCTCCTTCGCGTGGAAGGCAAGCTTAGCGATTCGGATATGTAGATTCCATTCTCTGTAACCGACCTTGTGTAACCCTAGCCCCTCCGGTGTCTATATAAACCGGAGGGTTTAGTCCGTAGGACAAGAACAATCATAATCATAGGCTAGCTTCTAGGGTTTAGCCATTACGATCTCATGGAAGATCAACTCTTGTAATACTCATATCATCAAGATCAATCAAGCAGGAAGTAGGGTATTACCTCCATAGAGAGGGTCCAAACCTGGGTAAACATCATGTCCCCCACCTCCTGTTACCATTAGTCTTAGACGCACAGTTTGAGACCCCCTACCCGAGATCCGCCGGTTTTGACACCGACAATGGCCGTCTCACCGCCTGACGTGGATCCTTCATCAAATTGCGCCCCACGGATGAATCCCACGAAAGCACGTTTCATGGCGGGCTGAGCTCGGGATGGTCGTGCACGCGGAGCCATCTCGATGATGTCGGTGCAGATGTCCGGCTGAGGGCCCGGCTCGCCGATCTTGTAGATGAAGATGTGAATTCCGCAAAAGGGGACCTGGTACCCGTACTCAATTGAGCCGGCCTCGGGGCCCCTGCCTGCATCATCAATGTAGAGCTTGCCGCGATGACTCTTGGTCATCCGGCCCACAGCGTATCCCTTGATTCCTTCGAAGCTACCCTTTAAGAACTCGAAACCAGCGTGCGCTGGCCCCACGGTGGGCGCCAACTGACGTGGAATTGTTATGGCAGATGTCCTAGTGTGAGGAGTTAGTCGTGGAGCCATCGCAACTAGGTTAGCTTAAAGGGGTTAAATGGGACAAAGGACACAAGGGTTTATACTAGTTCGGCCTCTTGAAGTGAAGTTGAAGGCATAATCCAGTTTGAGGTGGTATTGCTTATGTCTCAATTACCAGGGAGCGATTACGCTTGACCTAGCTTTCGATCTCTTATTTCTTGCCCTGAACCACCACCGGGTCGTCCCTTTATATACACAGGTTGACGCCCAATGGCTCAAGGAGTCCCGGGCGGCTCATAGACAACGTGTCCGGTTCGGTGACTAAATATACTTGCCTTAAAATATAAGTCATACGCATATGGCGGTTTACCCCTATGGGCCTTAAGTCACCCTTGGGCCTTGGGCCCTTGCGTATGAACCGCCATCTTCAATATCCTCATGGGCTTCGTATCGACGAACCACCATAGGTATAACCCAGCCCCGACTGGGCGGGTCATACCTAATAGTCATATCCCCAACAGTTGGCGATAATAAACTGTGTGGGATCTACTTGATTTTTCACCTTTATTTGAATTATATAATGGGGTCACACATGCAAAGGATGGTATTTGAATTGCTAGAACTTCTATCCGCAGTGAAAATGCAACTATAGGTGTGTCGTAAAAAATATGGAATTATTCAGGGTTCGTTTTGATATTTTTATACATTAACTTGGGTTTCTAGGCATTTCAGGTGCACAATAATTAACCACATGCACATGCTCCGGTGCACCAAAATGGGTTGTAAAATGATATATGTGTCCATGGGTTGATGCTAACATCTCATTCAAGAAATGGGGATGAATTTCAAACACCACAAAACTGTGGCTCTCTAGCAAACATTGACGTGCTTGCTTTTGTAATTCTAGTAAATACAAAACTCGTATGAAATTCATGAACCTTGCCATGCTATCATGGAACAACATCAAGATGCGGGGGTAAAAAAATATCATCCCGTTTGGGGCAGGTTATGTTATAAGCTTCTCGTAAACCAGAGCTTCTCTCACAACAAGCATGATGGTTTCGGTAGGGAACGTGCCACCTTGGAGGACAAAATGATATCTGTTGCCTCTTCTTACTTTCAAAAAATTTCTCATGTCAACATAGAACAACAGGAGTGCTGTGCAATTTTTTGGGATTTTTTGGGGTTCGCATGGACATTTTTATATATTACCCGAGTTTGCTACGCATTCGTGTGCATAATTCAAATTTGAACTACATGCACCTACTCAAGTGCATATAAATGGGTCGAAAAATCAAATGTGTGTCCTTGGTTGCAACCTTAGGTCCCATGCAAGAAATAGGAATGAATGTCAAACACCTTTGCCACCATCGCTCGACCGCTAACATTGAGATACATGGTTTTAAAGTTCGAGTAAATCAAAAACTCATCTAAAATTCATGAAACTTGAAATGCTATCATGGAACGGTAGCAACATGCAGTGTTAAAAATATTGTCCCATTTGGGGCAGGTTGGGGTATAAGCTTCTCACAAACCAAAGCTTCTCCCACAACAAGCCTAATGGTTACGATAGGGAACATTTCACCTATCATGACAAAAAGATATCCGTTGCCTCTTATTACTTTCAAAATGTTTCTCGTGTCAACATAGAACATCATGAGTGTTGTGTCAATTTTTGGGATTTTTCAGGGTTCGCTTGGACATTTTTATACATTAACTGAGTTTTCTTTGCATTCATATGCATAATTCAAATTTGAACTACAGGCACATGCTCTAATGCATATAAACTAGTTCAAAATTCAAATTTGTGTCCTTGGTTGCATGCTTAGGTCCCATGCAAGAAATGGGAATGAATGTCAAACACCCTTCCACCATCACTCGGCCGCAAACATTGAGATGTCTGGTTCTTAAATTCTAGTAAATCCAAAACTCGTTGGAAATTCATGAAACTTGGCATGCTATCATGGAGGGGCATCAACATGTTGTGGTCAAATTTTTGTCCCATTTGGGACAGGTTTGGGGATATGCTTCTCACAAACCAGAGCTTCTCACAACAAGCCGGATGGTTTCGGTATGGAACGTCCCACCTTTGGGGACGAAACGATATCTGCTTCCTCTTATTGCTTTCAAAACATTTCTAGTCTCAACATAGAACAACACGAGTGTTGTGTCAATTTTTGGGATTTTTTGATGTTTGTTTGTACATTTTTATGCATTAACTGAGTTTTCTATGCATTCATGTTCATAGTTCAAATTTGAACTACATGCACATCCTCTCATGCATATAAATTGGTTAAAAAATCAAATATGTGTCCTTTGTTGCATGCTTAGGTCCCATGCAGGAAATGGGAACGAATGTCAAACACCCTGCCACCATCACTCAGCCGCAGCCATTGAGATTCCTGGTTTTTGAATTCTAGTAAATCCAAAACTCGTCTGAAATTCATGAAACTTGGCATGCTATCATGGAGTGGCATCAACATGCCGTGGTAATTTTTTTATCCCATTTGGGGTAGGTTTGGGGATATGCTTCTCACAAACCAGAGCTTCTCACAACAAACCTGATGGTTTCGGTAGGGAACGTCCCATCTTTGGGGACGAAACGATATCCGCTGCCTCTTATTGCTTTCAAAAAATTTCTAGTGTCTACAACAGGAGTGTTTTGTCAATTTTTAGGATTTTTCGGGGTTCGTTTGGACACTTTTATGCATTAATTGAGTTTTCGATGCATTCATGTGCATAATTCAAATTTGAACTACATGCACGTGCTCTAATGCATATAAATTGGTTGAAAATTCAAAGATGTGTCCTTGGTTGCATGCTTATAGGACCCATGCAGGAAATGGGAATGAATATCAAACACCATGCCACCGTCACTCGGCCACAGACATTGAGATTCCTGGTTTTCAAATTCTAGTAAATCCAAAACTCGTCTGAAATTCAAGAAACTTGGCATGCTATCATGGAGCGGCATCAACATGCCTTGGTAAATTTTTTATCCCATTGGGGACAGGTTTGAGTATAAGCTTCTCACAAACCAGAGCATCTCACAACAAGCATGATGGTTTCAGTAGGGAATGTCCCATCTTTGGGGACGAAATGATATCCGCTGCCTCTTATTGCTTTCAGATTTTTTTTCTAGTGTGTCAACAGAGAACAACAAGAGTGTTTTGTCAATTTTTGGGATTTTTCGGGGTTCCTTTGGACATTTTTATGCATTAATTGAGTTTTCGATGCATTTATGTGCATAATTCAAATTTGAACTACATGCAAATGCTCCCGTGCATATAAATTGGTTGGTAAATCAAATGTGTGTCCTTGGGTGTAACGCCCCGGATTCGATGCGCCAGGTGTCTTCCAGTTATTCGTCGTTGTTGCCATGTCATTTGCTTGTGTGTTGCATTTTGCCATGTCATCATCTGCATTTCATCTGCATGCTTTTCAAAACTTGCATCCATTTGGGTTCCCCCGGTTCTCTCCGTTGTCCGTTCGGAGTCCAGACCTCCCGCGCGCGCCCGTCGCCCCTCTCAGACCTTGTTCGTGAGCGGGATAAAAACGTTCTCGAAATGGACCGAGGTTTGCCGAGTGGCATTGGTATATCACCTGTAGACCGCCCGTCAAATTTCGTTCCATTTGGAGGTCGTTTGATGCCCCAACGGTTAACCGCGTAGCCCAAAACCCCTCTCTCTTTGCAGCCCAGCCCCTCTTCACCACAGCCCATGAGCACATCCAAAACCCCTCCATGCTCTCGGTCGTTGGATCATGATCGTGTGGGCGAAAACCGCTGCCCATTTGGACTCTCCTAGCTTCCTCTACCTATATAAACACCTCCCCCTTCCAAATCGCAGTCTAAACCCAAGTCTACCCACCCCCCCGCGCCGCCGGACGCATTCGCGCCACGCCGGACATGTCCGCCGCTCCCCTCCACGTCGTCCGGCCAATAGGAAGCCACCACCTCAGCTCCCGCCGCCGCGCCCGGTGAATCTCGCGCCGCCACATCACCTGCCCTGCTCCCTTTGCCGCGCGGCCCGCTGCGGCCCATCGCGGGCCCTCCCCGGCCCAGGACGCCGCCGCCGCTCACCCTGGGTGCCCTGCCCCCGTGCCCGAAGCAACCGCCGCTGGCGCCCTGCTCCCGCGCCCCGCCGCCTTTCGCCAGACCGCGCCGCCGTTCGCCTCCCGCCGGTGTGCCGTGCCGACCCCGCCGCCCGCTGGCCACGCCGCCTCGTGCCGGCGCCCCTCCGTCGCTCGACTGCCCCTTGCCGGCCCCGCGCCGCCGCCAGCCTCGCCTGCCTCCTCCCCGTGCCTCCCTCTCCGAAGCCTCGCCGGATCCGGGGAAGGTGGATGAGATCCACCAACCCCGGGAACCCAACGTTGCGCCCCATCCTGGATCCCTCCGTCCTGGGACCCCTCCGTCCTAGTTTCTGCGAGGGTAAACTTTGCCAGTCCCTAAGATTTTTACATTCTGGTGCATTATTCATCATGCAATAACTTCTAATGTGTAGCTCCGATTTATGCATATAATATATCAAAATGTTCACTGTGAGATGCTCTTCTTTTTGTTCCACTGGGTCATGTTCATAAGAGTTCATCTTGATGCCATTATCATCGTTGCAAAAGTGCTATATGATGTTAACTGCTGTTTGTTAACAGAACTTGGTGATTTGCCTTTTTCATTGCATTTTGTTTGTGCATCCTATGAGCTTGATGTCTACATGAGTTTTGAGCTACATCATGCCATCTTTACAGAGGTGCAATCAATGTATTTTTTGTGAGTCTTATAGTGAGTGCATCGAGCTCGTGAATTAGGGTACTTGCTGTTCCCGTTTTGCTAGTCTGAATCTGTTATATCATGATGCTATGTAAACCTACTGCTACAAGTCATTCTATGCATAATCTGGAGATGTTTACTATGGATGTTTTGTTATGAATGTCATGCTATATCCATCCATGCCCTTGGTTGCATTTATAGCCTGCTTTATATTGTTGTAAGCTTGCTCTCATCTTGCTAAATAAGGTTGTTGTCATCCTATTAACATTAAGTTCAGTTTTGCCATGAGCTTTCCTAGTGATCCATGAACCCTATGAACTTGCTCTGGCCATGCTTAGCTTCATAAACATGTCTTCTTATTGTTGGTCACCTTGCCATGCTATGTGTTGCTCTGTGGTGAGTTGTACAAGCTCACCAACATGCCTACTTATTGTTGTTCTTGCCATGTCTCAATCTGTCATATCATTTGCCATGATTGCATGGATGCTACCATCTTTTGTGTTGATCTTTGGAATTAGTTCAGTAAGGGAGTTTTATTCTTTTGTCTTCAGTACTATCATGCCATGCCTTTGTTTGCCATGTTAAGTTCCTGTAGAATGTTGTTTGATAGCTCTAAACATTGCAACCTGATGTTATTTCTGCTAAGTCTGAAACTGTTATTATTTGCAATCTTCTCATGACCTTTTGAGCATGTTATAGTGTTTTCTGGAGATAGCTCAATGTTCATGTTTTGTCATTCTTTACCTGTAATTCATGCCCATGCCTTTTGTTTTCACGTTGAGATGCTGTAGCACATTGCTTTGATGCTTGCTAGATGCCTAGTTGCTGTTTTAGACAGCTTGTCCTTTAAACTTGTATTGGGTGTAGGTGTTGAACCGTTGCTCCGTTTTGAGTGTGCTCTATATGAAACTTGCTTGATTTTGCATGTAGTTTCATATTATCGTGTTGCATCCATGTTTTGAGAGTGATGCTTGATGTTTGTATGCATTTTGCATCAATGCCATGTTTAATTTCTTTTTGCTCATATCTTTTAGGCCGTAGCTCCGAACTAATTGAACTTTATATGTAACTTGACTAGAATTTCATGTAGATCATCTTGATGCATCTTAACTTGCTGTTTAACAACTTGAACATAAGGTTTATTCAGATCTCGACCTATTTCGAAATTTGCATATGAGGACTTACTGTATTTGTTATATGTTGTTTCCGGCCTCATTTAAACTTGCTTTGATGTGTTGTTCTTGTTTGCATCATCTCTTGCCATGAGTAGCATCATATAGCCTTTGTCTTGCATCATACTTGGTTGAGCATCATGCCATGTCTATGTGTTGTGTGTTTACCGTGTGTTTGCTTCTTTCCGGTTGTGCTCCTTCTCGTTAGTTCCTGTTTCGTTACGATCGTGAGGACTCGTTCGTCTACGCTTGGTTCGTCTTTGTGGCTTCATCTTCTTCATGGACTCGTTCTTCTTCCTATCGGGATTTCAGGCAAGATGACCGCTACCCTGTACCTCACTACTATCATTGCTATGCTAGTTGCTTCGTTCTATCGCTATGCTGCACTACCTATCACTTGTTCTTCAAGCCTCCCAATTTGCCATGTCAGCCTCTAACCTTTTCACCCATCCCAGCAAACCGTTGCTTGGCTATGTTACCGCTTTTGCTCAACCCCTCTTATAGTGTTGTTAGTTGCAGGTGAAGTTGAAGATTGCTCCATGATGGACAGGATTATGTTGGGATATCACAATATCTCTTATTTAATTAATGCATCTATATACTTGGTAAAGGGTGGAAGGCCCGGCCTTATGCCTGGTGTTTTGTTCCACTCTTGCCGCCCTAGTTTCCGTCATACCGGTGTTATGTTCCTTGATTTTGCGTTCCTTACGCGGTTGGGTGGTTTATGGGACCCCCTTGACAGTTCGCTTTGAATAAAACTCCTCCATCAAGGCCCAACCTTGGTTTTACCATTTGCCTCACCTAGCCTTTTTCCCTTGGGAGTCGCACTCCCGAGGGTCATCTTTATTTTACCCCCCCGGGCCAGTGCTCCTCAAAGTGTTGGTCCGAACTAGAGCACCGTGCGGGACCATCCCTTGGCAACTTGGGTTACGTCGGTACCTGTACGCTTTGCTTATCCGGTGTGTCCTGAGAACGAGATATGTGCGACTCCTATCAGGATTGTCGACACATCGGGCAGCTTTGCTGATCTTGTTTTACCATTGTCGAAATGTCTTGTAAACCGGGATCCCGAGACTGATCGGGTCTTCCTGGGAGAAGGGATATCCTTCGTTGACCGTGAGATCTTGTGATGGGCTAAGTTGGGACACCCCTGCAGGGTATAAACTTTTGAGAGCCATGCCCGCGGTTATGTGGCAGATGGGAATTTGCTAATGTCCGGTTGTAGATAACTTGACACCAGATTAGAATTAAAACGCATCAACCGCGTGTGTAGCCATGATGCTCTCTTCTCGGTGGAGTCCGGGAAGTGAACACGGTTTTTGGGTTATGTTTGACGTAAGTAGTTTCAGGATCACTTCTTGATCATTGTTAGCTTCACGATCGTTCTGTTTGCTTCTCTTCTCGCTCTTATTTGCGTATGTTAGCCACCATATATGCTTAGACGCTGCTGCAACCTCATCACTTTACCCCTTCATTACCCATTAAGCTTTGCTAGTCTTGATACCCATGGTAATGGGATTGCCGAGTCCTCGTGGCTCACAGATTACTACAACAACAGTTGCAGGTACAGGTTTTGCAATGATCATGACGCGAGAGTGATGTTTGCTTGGCTTGGAGTTCTTGTTCTGCTTCTTCTTCGATCAAGGGATAGGTTCCAGGTCGGCAGCCTGGGCTAGCAGGGTGGATGTCGTTGAGTTTCTGTTTGTGTTTCATTCATAGTCGGAGGATGCTCTTATGTATGATGTTGTATTCATGTGGCATTGTATGCCTCTTGTATGTATCCCCATCTATTATGTAAAGTTGATGTAATGATATCCACCTTGCAAAAGCGTAAAAATATGTGGTCCTATCCTTGGTGGGACCTTCGAGTCTCTTTAGGATAGTATCGCATATTGGGCGTGACATTGGGTGCAAGCGTAACAATATGTGGTCCTTTCATTGACGGCCCGAACCTGGGTAAAAATATCCCAGTAGTATTAAAAGTATTCTTGCAATACGAACTTCACCGTCGCGCCGGTGTCAAACCAGCACGACAACATCACTCCACGACGGCCGACCTGCGTTGGACACGTCGTCGCTTTGTTGAGCCGAGCTCAATTTCTTCGGATCATCATCTCGGCCAGCCGAACAATAGTTCGGCATCGCGAAGGATAAATTGTCACCAACATCGCCGCCCCACGGATTACATGGAGCGGGCACACCTGCATCCCCACACGGTCACTTCATCAAGCCAGCATCGACCACGTCATGACCTGCATCGCTGGACCAGGGGCTTCATCATTTCTTCATCAACCTATTCCGGAGACTTCGGCGTCGCTGGCCGACCAGCTCCGTCACGTTAGCTGGACCGAGGGCTTTGCCTCGGCGAGCCAACCTTTACCAGCATCGCCATGCCGTTGCTTTATCGCCCATCAGGCGATAGGTGTGCGGATCGAGTCCCAATTTTGAGAATCACCTTTCTTCGGATTGCTACAACAAATAAGCCAGGTGCTATTAATCCGTATTTTTTGCTTGTTAGGGTTCATTTTTCCCAATGAATTATTACTCTGGTTTGTCCGTCATATGTACGTAGGTCTATCAAATGGTGGCCGCATTAACGACGGTCGCATGGTGGTTCGGTCAGTTTCCGTACATAGTCTGGCGAACGCCGCATCCGGAACTCGAACCGACCTGTGAATTCAGGCCTTGCCATGCCTTTACCGCATCACGCCGCCGCCCTGCATCGACATTGACTTCGGCGCCAGGCCATATTTCTTTTATTACTCACTTTGCATAAATTATTTGTTATGCGGCGATTTTTTTATTATTACTATTATCTCCGGTTTGCACTATTTTTTGTGCACGGGAAAATGATCCAGCCGGACTATATCCTTTGGCGTCACCTCGGCTGGACGGGGGGCTTCGTCAACACTTCATTACCCCATGCCGGGGACTTCGGCATCACCCTGCCGTCCTGCATTGACCATGCTATGTCACCACTTCGGAGTGCCGAGCTCTTTGCTCCGCCACCTCGGGACCGACTCGGAGATGGAACCTTGTCCCGCATCAAGCTCAGACCGCGTCATCAATACCGAACACATTAACCAGCTACGTTGTCTTCATGCTCAAAGTTTTAAATTTTTAACTTGTGTTCGGCTCGGCCAAGCATTATACTTTTTTGGAAAAAAAAGTTGCTTGTAAAAAATTCCTTGTCCAAACTTTGTCTGTGACGCGCAAATTCAAATACCCCGTTTACTTAGGGGCTTCCTTCATGAAGCTTTTTTTCCTCTTGCATATGGTTATACTTGTACAGCTTTGTTCCTTGTTCGTCTATTACGCCACAATATGCACCATATTGACTTAAGCGATTTGCAAGCTGGGTTGCTTGGCTCCTGTGCTTACCCCAAAGTTCCCGATTGTTCGGCTAGGGAGTAAAGGGAGCACCTCTGTGATTGTCACGATCGGGTCACCCGAGCCGGACCTCAGACTGGGTGAAGCCGAAAGCTAGCGCTCTTATTGTTTTCAATCATGGTCGGCACACAACGAAACTCATGAGTACAAAAAATCTATTGCACAAGTCTCATAATAACAATGAGCACCGAAGAAAGGTATCGGTGGGGGTACTATTTTCTTCGAAGATGCTTCTTACTCTTTGCAGTAATATAACATAAGTTCCCTAAGCGCGCTTTGTCTGTTACAGCCTTATGGCTTGATTGCCTGGTTATTGGAAACACCGTTGATATTCTCGACAGATGGAGTACATAACACTTTTCGGTCCTTGACCGAAGAGGGAGAAGCCGACGGTCAGTCAAACGCGTTTAAAGTTTGGTTGAACATAGATATGATATAAGTACTTCGGTACATGAAATCATTCTTTTACCCAAGTCACTTGGGGGATCTTAAATTTATATGAGCCGTTTTATGATAAGTGTTTTTCTTCTTAGTCATTGCAAAGTTTTTATTATTATTTATCGCTCCTTTTTTTGACACAAGTGTGCGGTCAGTAGCCGGGGAGCCTAATTTCTCTCTCAAAGCCGCTAGAGTTTAGTTTGCTAAACTGGCCTAGTAAGAAGTACTCCGCCTTCGGGATAGGAGGTTGAAGCCGTAGGCTGACCCGCTTGAAGTTTTGAGATAGGATGTGTCATGTTAAAGCACGGCAGAAGCACCTTTTTTTTCTAAAGTCCAATTTTCGGATTGGCACCGAACACTCGATCTAGTTCGGACATTAGCTTTTTGAATAAGTTTTTTGGCTTTTCGAGCCCATGGCACTTTTAAACTATTTGTGTATTTTCAGCACAACTCTCGCAGTGCAACGCCGGATACCTTTAGAGATTCGGCAAAAACATTCTCGGATATTGCTATATATGCATCGGTTTCGAATTGTGTCTTCGGTCAATAGTTGGGTTGCCTGGCTCCTGCGCTTGCCTCCTATGTTCCGCTTTTTTCGGCTAGGTGTGCAAAGGTAGAACCACTGCGATTGTGCTTCCAGCTCACATGGTTAAGCACCTCAGTGGAGAAAGCCGAAAACTGACTCTCACAATAAGCGTAAACTGGTCGGCGATCCGATGACAGCGTTAAATGACAGGCCATTTATAACAATGGCCGAAGTGTCTACGGCTTGACCTCGACTGTCACCGAACACTACCGGGGGCTATTAACTGGCCTCCCAAACTAAATCCTCGATATTTTGCTCTTACATTGGAGCTGAGGTTTCATGATCATGCTTAGCATGACAACCCAAAGAAAGGAACCGATAGCGGGATTATTTTCTTTGGAAGACATTTCTTCTATTAAACAGTAATATAACATGTCTCTCCGCGTACCTTTGTTTATAAAACCGTATGGCCAGATTGCCTTGTTTGTTGTAAATCTTTGCCCTCATAAAGGCTTTATAAAGTAGGACACACACTCCTCGGCTATTTGCCGAGGAGGTGGAAGCCGATGGACGGTCAACAAAGTTTTGTACAATGCGGATCAGAGCATTAATGACGTAAAGTACTTGGATACATAGAGTCATTACACATAATTTGTGATTTTACTATGGATATCGATCCTTAATTCGGCCTCCCGTCCCCTGATCTGGTGTTGCCACCCGACCAGTGTCTCGGGGGCTACTGCATTGCCTGTTCTATGCTGAAAATTTTAAGTGCAATACAGTTTCCGAGGAGATTTTGATCCTCAGGTTGGTCAGCCGCACCCAACCTGAGTCTTGAGGACTGAGCACGCTGCTTTTTGTGTCCCGAAGTATTCTGTCGAGCTAGGACTTGATCCTCAGACTGATTTTGCAAATCAACCTGAGTCTCAGCGGCTACGGGGATCAGCAGTCTTATGTCATCCTTCATGTGCATCTCGGGTTTTAGACCGATACCCACCTTGAGGGCTACTGGCTATGTATCTCGGCAGAGAATAGATTGCACCAATCAAAAATATTGACAAAAATCAGCCCACATTCGGGGAGGTGCACCACCTCGGAAGCAGTCCGGCATAAAGCTCGGGCGCTAGTGGCTGGCTCCATAGAGGGCATTTCTGGCATTAAGCTCGGCTAAACTCCTTCAAACTTCTTTGAACCGAGGTGATTTACGACACCTCGGATATAGTCCGGTGTTGGAGCTCGGATACAGTCCGGCGTTGGAGCTCGGATATAGTCCGGCGTTGGAGCTCGGATACAGTCCGGCGTTGGAGCTCGAATACAGTCCGACGTTGGAGCTCGGATACAGTCCGGCGTTGGAGCTCGGATACAGTCCGGTGTTGGAGCTCGGATACGTAGTCCGGTGTTGGAGCTCGAATACATTCCGGCGTTAGAGCCGGGAAGCAGTCCGGCATTGGTGCTCGGCTGCAAGAGATACCTTGAATGCAGTCCGGCGTTAGAGCTCAGACGCAAGAGGACACTGCCTCCCGGGAACAACTCCGAACCCGAGGTGTGGCATAAAAATAACAAGGCATTGATAAAGGCCGGAAACTTAAAGGGGCTCCTCGGATACCCGACGGGTAAACTCATCGAATGCATTTCGGCGATCCTAAAGATAGAAGATGAGAAGATTCGTTGAACCAGTTTTCATGACCGGGAACCGAAGATGAAGAACAGTTCGGAAGAATCGAGGAGCGTCCCTAACTTGAAGACCGGTTCAGGGGGCTACTGACGGTGTCCTGGACTAGGGGGTACTCAACGCGTCGTCTCCCGATCAGTTGGATTGGGCCGAGGACCCCCAAGGTCGTATACTCATGGGCCAGTCCCGACAGCTGCCGCATACAAGGAAGAATCTACAAAACTTGGCGATCAAGACAAGGACTCCTCCCCCACCGGCGTATTCGGCTAGGACTCTTGTTATCCTAGGCCTCTGGTGCATTATATAAACTGGGGCCAGGCTAGTCGATAGAGATATACAACAATCATACCATAGGCTAGCTTTTATGGTTTAGCCTCTCTGATCTCGTGGTAGATCAACTCTTGTACTACACATATCATCAATATTAATCAAGCAGGAGTAGGGTTTTACCTCCACCGAGAGGGCCCGAACCTAGGTAAAAACATCATGTCCCTTGTCTCCTATTACCATCTGCCTAGATGCACAGTTCATGACCCCCTACCCGAGATCCGCCGGTTTTGACACCGACAGGTCCCATGCAAGAAATGGGAATGAATTTCAAATACCAGGGCACCGTTGATTGCCGGCAAAACGTTGAGATACTTCGTTTTTAAATTCTAGTAATTCCAAGACTCGTCTGGAATTCATGAAACTTGGCATGCTATCATGGAATGGCACCCGACATGATGTGGTATTTTTTGTGTCCGTTTTCAGAGAAGGCACACTCGAATAACAGCCAACAAAGGCATTTTGAAACAAATAGATGCCACTTTAATATCTCAAACGTTTGTATAATTCAAATCATGTGCATTCTGTTAACCATTTACGTGACGCCACGTGTCTTGGTTTTAATGGCTATAGAGGTGCCATGTGGACAGCTCCTTGACTGAATGGGGGGTGTGCAAGCATAGTCCAGTGTGTAGGCTGACCGAGAGGCTCACTGGGAAGCGTGTGAGCTGTTCAATGCATGATTTGTGCATCTCTTCAATGCAAATGGTTTAGATTGAATATGATATGCAAATTAAAGCCAGACTTCGGCACTAAGCCAAGAGACACTGCGATTTGTTGAAATATGCAGCTAAAAATCACTTGCACTATCTAATTTTTGCGAACTAAAATCACTACCACTATCTAATTCATGCGCGTGTTCGCTCTGCACTCACCGTACGGGGCGTGCTAGTAGCTGTGTGAAATGACAGTAGGCGTGCCAGCAGTCTGTCGCATAGGCTCACCGGGAGGCGAGCTAGCCCTTTTACCGCCGCCCACCTTGCTCCCACTCCTCCATATTGATGGCGCGTCCACCTTGCTCCGTGAAATGATGGTATAGGAATGCCAGAAGTCCGCCGCTCAGGCTCACCAGGAAACGAGATAGCCTTTGACCGCCTCCCACCTTGCTACCACTAGTCTATATTAATAGCACGCCCGAGCGGCCGCACCCCCCATCCTCGCCACGCACACAATCCTCTCTCTCCGCCCGCATCATCGACGCCACTTTTAGTCCTCAAAGTGCACCGGAGAACGGCATGAATATGGAGAGAGAGGTTTCCGTTGTTGCCAACGAGGTGGAGAACAAGGCTGCCAACAAGCAGAGGCGGGTCAAGAAAGAACCGCAAGCGACTCCAGCAGGCCTAGACTTCATCAGCAACCTCCCCGATGATATGTTGAGAGTCATCATATTCTTCCTCCTAATCAAATATGGAGTGAGGACAGCCGCCCTTTCCCGGTGGTGGCGCCCCCTATGGATCCTCACCCCTGTCGATCTCCTCGACACCCACGAGCTCTGCCATGGCTATCGCAAAAGCTTGGATGCGTTCTCCCAGATCCTCGGCAGTCACCATGGCCCAATCAGAGGCCTTATCATGGGCAAGTTCCATTCCAATGGCAAGGACCGAGCCAAGCTTGACTAGTGGTTCCGATGCCCCGCCATAGATCAGCTTGAGAAGCTTAGTTTTAATGATGGGCATATGCGCTCGCTGCCAACATCCGCGCTCCGCTTCGCGCCCACGTTGTGCCTCGCCAAGTTCATGAACTGCCATTCCCCACCCCTACCCCCCTTAATGACGCACCTGCTCTTTTTCTACCATAATTGAAGCACCTCGAGCTCATCGCCATCCGCATCCCAAAGGATGACATGGAGCGCCTGCTCCGCGGATGTACTGCACTCGAGTTCCTTCGTCTTTAGGCAATGAATTGGTCGAGTACCTTCCACATCACCTCCAGGAATCTCTAGACTATTTATGTGTGTTGCTGGTGCTGCAACGAGAGATCACAAAAGGTGGACCACAATATGTTTACTGAGGACACACCTTCACTTGAGAGATTACTTGTAGATGATAAACAAGGTCCAACAAGAATCAATGTCATTTCTACACCGAAATTGGCAGTGGTGGGCTACTCGTCTGTCAAATACTACTACTTTCAGGTACAAGAGTTGCCTTATACCTCTCTATCTTGATATCAACATTACTTGTAGTTTTGAAGATGTATGTTCGCCTGTCATCCAGCAAAGATTCACCCAGATTCTAGGCACAGTGAAGGTCTTAGCACTAGAATCTGTCGGCCCCAACCTGGACCAAGTTGTTAGTTGCCTGAGATGCTTTTCGTGCCCGAAGAAGCTATATATCGAGGTGATGTTCCTTTCCTGTTAAATATTAACCATAAGGGAGTTCAATTTTTTGCACCTTTTCCCAAGTTTACAATGACAATGTACTACGATTTCTGAAGGAATTTTGGAGGATTTCAGGACATACCCCCCCACCACCACATATTGGTTGCTTGATTCATATGATTACAATCCATAAGCATTTCTCCGTTGGATTCATTCGTACTATTTTTCTTACGGAATTTTTCATCCAATCCAACCTCTTGTGAAGAAGGCTACATGTTTCTAGATTGTAATCAAATGCCCATGTTAGTCATGTCAGATCGAAGATGGCACATTGGTGCATTTTACAAATCTTGCAAACCAAATAGGCATGTGGTAGTGTTCAAAACTGCATGTAGGCACTAATACGTTCTCTTCTTTTGTAGATAATAATAGGCCCAGAGGTGGATAATGTTTATAACAACAATCACATCAAATGCCTGGATCTGCATCTCTCAAATATTACTTTGAACTCCTACCAAGGGACCTTACCAGAGATTACACTTACCAGGTTCTTTCTTGCCAGAGCAAAGGTGCTGAGGGTACTGAGGTTGGACACACATTTAATTAGGAAAGATGAATGGTATGTTGATCAGAGCTGGCAGGTACTGCAGAATGGAAGAGGATCCAAAAAAGGTAAACTTAATTTTCAAAGAGCATATGGCAGAGCAATTGCAATTCATTGTGTCAAACCCATACATGACTTGTCAATGCCTGAACCCTTTGTAGAAATGTTGATGCTTGTAATGTTTGAATTTGGAAGTTGTAATCTTTGAATTTGAACCTTGCAATATTTATGGTATTTGTTATATAACGTAATTGGATGTTTAATTTGGCATTGCAATCATGTCATGTTACAAGTATGTATATGTTGTTCTTCTGTACACAAAGCATAGATGTTCTGCAGACAGAGCATATCACAACACACACGGACCACACTAGGTAACCCATTAGCGATGAATTCATCAATCGCAAACAGTTCATCCCAGTGAACCATATGATGTATACCACACACACCTTCATCTGGCTAAACGTTTCTGTTCTTCTACCTCATTGCAAACAGTTCATTGAACTGAACTTTATGCCCCTCATCGCACATGCAACTAAATTCTAAACCGTGTTTGATGCATCCATCATTGCAAACATTTTGTATCTTTTTGACGGTTTTTACATCATTGTTTGTGATTATTGCATCGCACATAGTTTTGATGAAGGGTCTCTGATCGTAGTGTCGCGTTAGCAGCATCCTGTAGTAGTGGATATGCGTCAAATTCATCACTGAGAGCTTTGATCTCAGTTTGCATATCCACAAGATCTTCAGGAGACATGTTTACAACATTCTTCTTCATAAAACGCTCCTTCTTGTACTAAACTTTCTTCACCTGCCTGGCCTTCTCAAATTTCCATTTTCTTCGCCTATGAAGGCATTGAGCATGTGACTTTGGCCAGGTGTGAGGTTCAGATTAGGAGAGGAGTGTTAAGGTCCTTGTGCCATAGATTGATGAAATCAAGGATCAACTTTGGATCCAGCATGAGTGGCACTTCACTGCCTTTAGCTCTAGCGGCCCTTTGTTGCCTGTCTCTAATGATCTCAGCGAGTTCTTCATCATCAGCCTCATCGTCATTAGACGGAACTTGAAAGGCAACTTGCTTCTTATGAGGACTTGGCCTGGAGCCACGTCCGGCAGCGTCCTTTTTCATCAGCAAAGTCAGACCGACTAAGTATTGTGCCGGAGCTGGGGAACTTGCAGAGGCTCCTGAAGCAATTGAGATTCCAGTGGTTCGTTGGCACGTGGCAATATGCACAGGTGCGGAGGACTTTGCAGCTACAGGTGAGGATTTTGCAACTGAGGGAGTTGGAGCTGCTTTTGAAGACGGTGCTTGAGGAATAGCCTGTGAGGGCTTTGTAGAACTTGGCCTTGAGGGCATTGTAGTTGAGGAACTTGGCTTTAGAGCTGATTTCTTTGGCAAATCCTTCTCGGGCTTTCAAGCAGAGGCCTCATTAGCGGCAGCAGCAGAATCTTTGTTGAATTTCTTCACTGCTTCCTCTACCATTTTAGCCAACTTGGCTTGGCGCTTGGCCCACTCCTTGGGAAAATCCTCACCTCTTTTGATGCTAGAGGGGTCAGCTTCTTGGCCTAGAGACAATGGAGGTCTTGGGCAAGGAGGGTGTACTGAAAATTTCTTCATGTACTTTGGAGTCACATATCGATACTCCCTCCATTCTCTTGCCCATCTTCTTTCAAACCGCTGAATGCGCACTTTGCACTAATTTTTGTTCTCTTTGCCATGAGTGGCTTCACGAGGAGTGCAATATTCATCATAGATGTCTTCAGGGATTTCAAACAGTGTATTTGTTTCTAGCCTCTTTCCTCCTTTCTGAGGACGTTTACGATCAGCCATTTTATTCACTTGAGGATTTTGAACAATTGAAGTTTCTGAGGAGGTACGCAATTTGTCTTTTAGGAATGCTGCAAATGAGTTAAGTTGATGAGAACCTAGTGATTCAGCAGCGGACATGTGTACATGTGAGCAGAGTATAGGTGCGAAGAATTTGGAGAGGTCATATGCGTTCTCAGATTTTTTTTCAAAAGAATCAAGTTTGAGGAATTTGACCATGAGTGTCTTGAGGAATTTCACTAAGTTTCTTGACTTAGGTTCCAGAGTTGTATAGATTTGAAAATCCACAAAATTGAGGAATCTTGAAGAAAAACATAGCTTAGGGAAACAAATCAAGAACAGATGCAACTTGGTGTTTAAGGATATGGAAGTTGAAGAATAAACACCTTTTCAAGATTTTGTGGAAATCATCATAATCAACAAGGGCAGTAAATACAAATTTTATTTACCCTTGATGAAGAACACGACAAATTGGGAGTAGAAGTGGAGAAGTTCATTCGTTCGCCCTAACTTGGCAGTGGAAGACAGCTACGGCGGCGGCGGAGTGAAGATTTCCGCGAGCGGCGTATGACGGCGACGAGGTCGAGGCAGTGAAGCTCTTCCTCACTGGCGAAGATGGAGAGTAGCGGCGGCCCTAGGTCAGAGAGCTCGAGCGAGGGGAGTGAGATCGAGCAGAGTAAATGAGATCTGAGGAGGGCAAGGGGTATTTATAGCCGAGGTGAAAAAGCGCTTGTTCAAAGAAATTGGACGAACGTGCCCCTGACCCTTCCCATCCTAGTGACACGTGTCACCCACGTACTGAGATGTGGAAATCATGTTAGGTTGTGGGTGAATAGATTAATCTTATCATGGATGCAGAACGGTTTGAGCGGCAAAAGCCGAAAATTCAGATTTGAATATTTTAATGTTTCATTCGCATATTCTTCAGCTGACAAGGACACAGTGAAGAGTTTGAACGGGTTTCAAATAGAACGCATATGGAAAATTTGTGAATAGACTGGGTTGAGTTTAGCATATAGCCAATGAAGAACATAGACGGAAAGAGTGAAGACTTTGCAAAGTTGACGAATTTGAACATTTGAGGAATTTGCAAATAAAATAAAAACTTACATTGAATAATTTCAACTATGGTTGGTGGCTTGACCCACTATATAAGAATGATGATTTCAGATGCCACGTAGAATTGTCATAGGGCTCTGAGAATCAAATTCTTTATTAATTTCTTCACATTTATAGGGTTAGTCTTCATTGATTGAAGAAAAAAGTTACTTCATGTGTTGCACATCTAAGTCATCAATTTTGCATAAGTGTTAGGATGTGTGTCCTTTTCAAAGAACATTCGAAGATTCTAAGATATTTAGCTCACATCGCAACTTGCTAAATCTCTTCTCATCCAAGGGCTTTGTGAAGATATCTGCTAGCTGTTCTTCAGTATTCACGTGCTCGATGGAGATGTCGCCCTTCAACACATGATCACGAAGAAAATGATGACGAATCTAGATGTGCTTTGTCTTCGAGTGTTGAACTGGGTTATGAGAAATCTTGATGGCACTCTCATTGTCATAGTAGAGTGGCACATTCTTCACATTGATGTCGTAGTCCTTGAGGGTTTGCTTCATCCATAGGAATTGAGCACAACACGAACAAGCAGCAATGTACTCAGCTTCAGCAGTAGAGAGTGATACGCAGTTCTGCTTCTTCGTGGACCAACATACTAAGGATCGTCAGAGGAAATGTCATGTGTCTGATGTTGACTTGCGATCCACACGATCACCAGCATAATCGGAGTCCGAATATCCAATGAGATCAAGAGTCGAGCCCTTGGGATACCATAATCCAAGTGTTGGAGTGTGATCTAGATATCGAAGAATATGCTCACAGCCTTATGGTGTGATTCCTTCGATGTAGCTTGAAAACGGGCACACGTGCAAACACTAAGCATAATATCTGACCTAGATGCACATAGATACAATAAAGAGCCAATCATGGAGCGGTATACATTTTGATCGAAGTCTATACCATTTTAATCAGTGCATAGATGGCCATTTGTGGGCGTAGGGATTTTGACGCCTTTGCAATCTTGCATGCCGAATTTCCTCAACACATCCTTGAGGTATTTCTCTTGTGATATGAAGATGTCATTGCGTTGTTGACGAATTTGAAGACCTAAGAAGAATTTTAGTTCTCCCATCATAGACATTTGATATTCTTCACTTATCATATATGCAAATTCATCACTGTAACGTTGGTTAGTACAGCCAAAGATAATATCATCAACATATATTTGGCACATGAATAATTAATCATCATAGGTTTTGGTGAAAACAGTTGGGTCAAGTGAACCGGGTTTGAAGCCTTTCTTCCAGAGGAATTTCTTCAAAGTATCATACCACACCCGAGGGGCCTGCTTCAGGCCATATAGGGCCTTGCTGAGTTTGAAGACTTTGTCGGGATGCTTAGGATTGTCACAACCTAGGGGTTGAGAAACATATACTTCTTCCTCAAGCTTACCATTGAGGAATGTACTTTTCATGTCCATTTGATATAAGATAATATTATGATGGTTAGCATAAGCAAGGAATATGTGAATAGCCTCAAGTCTAGAAACAGGTGCAAAACTTTCATCCAAATCAATTCCTTCAACCTGTGTGTAGCCTTGACCTACAAGATGAGCCTTATTCCTCACCACAAGGCCATTTTAATCTTGCTTGTTGCGGTAGATCCACTTAGTACCGATGATATTGTGCTTGGGTCTGATCGCTTGATAAGTTCCCAGACATTGTTGAGCTTGAATTGATGTAATTCCTCTTGCATCGCTTGAATCCACCCAGGCTCTAGAAATGCCTCATCAACTTTGGTGGGCTCTGTGATAGAGACAAAAGCAAAGTGCCCACAAAAGTTAGACAACTGTGAAGATCTTGAGCGTGTGAGAGGCCCTGGTGCATTGATGTTGTTGATTATTTTCTTGATCTGCACTTCATTTGCAACGCGAGGATGAGTAGGTTGATGATGTTGATTGGGCTCAGCATTTTCTTCAGAGCCATATTCCCTATGTGCACCAGCATCATTTTCTTCACGTTCTGGAATGACTTCTTCAACAGATTCTTCAGTGGGTATGACATCTTCAATAGCCTTGAACTTTATGGATTCCTCAGGTGACATTTCATCTAGCATAGGAGGAAGGTGCTCTATTTGTGAGCCGTTAGTTTCATCGAACCACACATCTATAGTTTCAACAACCTTGTGGTGAAAGGTGTTGAAGACTCTGTAGGTGTGCGAGTCCTTTGCGTAACCAAGCATAAAACCTTCATGTGCTTTCGATGCAAATTTAGAGTTGTGATGAGGATCTCTAATCCATCATTTAGCACCGAAGACTTTGAAATAACTCACATTGGGCTTCTTGTCCGTGAGGAGTTCATATGAGGTCTTTGTCGGTATCAAAACCGGTGGATCTCGGGTAGGGGATCCCGAAATGTGCGTCTAAGGCTAATGGTAACAGGAGGCGGGGGACATGATGTTTACCCAGGTTTGGGCCCTCTCTATGGAGGTAATACCCTACTTCCTGCTTGATTGATCTTGATGATATGAGTATTACAAGAGTTGATCTACCATGAGATCGTAGAGGCTAACCCTAAAAGTTGCCTACGATTATGATTGTTGTTGTCCTACGGACTAAACCCTCCGGTTTATATAGACACCGGAGGGGGCTAGGGTTACACAGAGTCGGTTACAGAGAAGGGAATCTACATATCCAAATTGCCAAGCTTGCCTTCCACGCAAAGGAGAGTCCCACCCGGACACGGGACGAAGTCTTCTATCTTGTATCTTCATAGTCCAACAGTCCGGCTAAAGTATATAGTCTGGCTATCCGAGGACCCCTTAATCCAGGACTCCCTCAGTAGCCCCTCAACCAGGCTTCAATGACGATTGAGTCCGACGCGCAGATTGTCTTCGGCATTGCAAGGCGGGTTCCTTCTCTGAATACTCCAAAATAGATCATTGAACACAAAAATTATGTCCGTCTCTGCAAAACAAATTCCACATACCACCGTAGAGAGTGTAATATTCCACGAATCTAATCTATTGACAACTTCTACATAGCATGACATCACGCCGCGGCCCGGTCATTATTCGAACCGTTTTTCCAACCTGCTACTGCATGTTTCGCGACGTGGTTTTATTGGCACGTCTTGTCGAAGCAGAGATCGTGTCCCCTTATTACGGGATCCTCATCAATACGGGCATGGGTAACTCAACCGTGCCATCAGCATGGCGCTTGGGGAATAAGCGATTTTGAGGGCGCGTGGGGAGGCGCATGATTCTACTGCCTTTATAAAGGGATAAGGATTTCCCTATTTCACCCACGCCTTCTCCTTCCTCTGCTCATCCATTGTCGAGCTCCAATGCCCAAGCTTTCTCCTTTTCCGCAAAAACCTTCCGAATATGTCCGGAGCGGCAGGCAATTGGATGGCCTCCTCCGTCAAGAAGGAGGACATCAAGAAGCTTCGGGAGGCCGGATACTTGGCCAAAGACATAGCTCATCGGCTTCTGGCCAAGGGGCAGATCATCCCCACCCCGGAGCCCTAGGAAAGGGTAGTGTTCCTCACCCACTTCGTCCGCGGGCTGGGTGTCGGTGTCAAAATCGGCGGATCTCGGGTAGGGGGTCCCAAACTATGCGTCTAAGGCTAATGGTAACAGGAGGCAGGGGACACGATGTTTACCTAGGTTCGGGCCCTCTCGATGGAGGTAATACCCTACTTCCTGCTTGATTGATCTTGATGATATGAGTATTACAAGAGTTGATCTACCACGATATCGTAGAGGCTAAACCCTAGAAGCTAGCCTATGATTATGATTGTTGTTGTCCTACGGACTAAACCCTCCGGTTTATATAGACAACGGAGGGGGCTAGGGTTACACAGAGTCGGTTACATAGAAGGGAATCTATAAATCCGAATCGCCAAGCTTGCCTTACACGCAAAGGAGAGTCCCACCTGGACACGGGATGAAGTCTTCTATCTTGTATCTTCATAGTCCAACAGTCCGGCTAAAGTATATAGTCCGGCTATCCGAGGACCCCTTAATCCAGGACTCCCTCAGTAGCCCCTGAACCAGGCTTCAATGACGATGAGTCCGGCGCGCAGATTGTCTTCGGCATTGCAAGGCGGGTTCCTTCTCCGAATACTCCATAGAAAATTTCAAACACAAGGATCGTGTCTGGCTCTGCAAAACAAATTCCACCGTAGAGAGTACAATATTCCACAAATCTAATCTACTGACATTCTTTCATAGTGTGACGCCGCGGCCCTGTCATTATTTGAACCATTTTTCAACCCGCTACCGCACATACCGCGAGGCTGTCTTATTGGCACATCTTGTCGAAGCAGAGATCGTGTCCCCTTATCTCGAGATTCTCATCAATACGGGCGTGGGTAACCCAACCGCGCCATCAACGCGGTGCTTGGGGAATAAGCGAGTTTACCCGGCAAGTGGGGAGGCGCACGACCCCTACGGCCTTTATAAGGAGATGAAGACTCCCCTTCTTCTCCCACACCTTCTTCTTTCTCTGCTCATCCATTCCCGTCTGCTCGAGGTCCAGCACCCAAGCATTCGTCTTCTCTGCTCAACAAAGGTCTTCCGAGGATGTCCGGATCCGCGGCAGGAGGCAAGTGGATGGCCTCTACTGTCTGGGAGAAGGATATTAAAAAGCTTCGGGAGACCGGGTATCTGGCCAAAAAAATCACGCACCGTCTCCCCACATCGGGTCAGATCATCCCTACTCCGGAACCCCACAAGAGGGTCGTATTCCTCCCTCATTTTGTCTGCGAGCTAGGGATTCCCCTCCACCCATTTGTTCGCGGCATCATGTATTATTATGGGATCAATTTTCACAATCTATCCCCCAATTCCTTCCTCAACATCTTGACATTCATCGTCGTGTGCGAGGCCTTTCTCCGCATCCCGCCACACTTCGGCTTATGGCTGAAGATCTTTAATGTGAAGCCCAAGGTAGTGAGTAGCGAGCACACCGAGTGCGAAGGTGCCATGGTAAGCAAGATGCTCAACGTCACATGGCCGGCAGGTACCTTCAATGATTCCATTAAAGAGTGGCAGCAGCAGTGGTTTTACATCACCAAGCCACGCAGCATGGAATGGGCCGCTGCTCCCGAAGTCCGATCCAGAGCCCCCCTGCGGCTTATGTCCTGGCCCAAGAAGGGCCTAGACTGGTCTTCGCCCAACGAGTTGTCGGTGCTCTAGACGCGTGTCAAGGGTATGGAAGACAAGAATATCAAACTTGTCAACGTAGTCCAGGTGATGTTAGTTTGCCGGATACTTCCTTGTCAACACAGGGCTTGCAATTTATGGGAATTCAACCCGGCCAAGCTCCAGACCCTGCGACAGCTCTTTGGCTCCTTGCATAAGGATATTTGGAAGGTGCTCTTTAAGTCCGAAAATCATGGCCGGACTCCGCCAAGGACCGCGGGTACCAATTGTCCCGCCCTGCAAGTTCGGTAAGTCATCGTATGTTGGCGATTCATATGTTTCATTCACATATCCTGAGGAAAAATGCTTGATGTGTTTTCCACAATTCTCCTAGGGCTGGACGAGGAAGGCGGAGTGGATCTACTATCCAGCCCAGCCCCTCTACCGGAAGAACCGGCCAGCCCACTTCTGACAAAGATGATGGTCCCGGCGCCTTACAAGGCGCCAAAGAAAAAGGCTGAGAAGGAGGCCAAGAAGACCAGTGTCACACCCTAGCTAGTCATGCATCAGAATGTGTGCATCATGTTTAAAATTCCATTTATTTGAAATGGGGATTTGTGAAACCCTCAGAACCATTTTTGAAAATGGTCCAAATAAAAATTTCTCCAAAAAGGTCCAAGAAAATGCTCATGTTGCTCTCTGAAAATATTGGACAGAGATAAAAATCAAACCAATATTTTAAGAGCTCATAGGTATTTATTTTGGGCATTTGGAATTAATGCATAAATATTTGCTTTGGAAATATATTAGTTATATATATTAATATATGTCCAAATATTATGCCAATTATAAAGGAGCTCTGGAATAATATATCTAGCTCCTGCAAAATTTGGCATAAGGTAAATAAATGATTTAATATTTTATTTAAATCAAAACAAATGTCAGAAATTAGAAAACAGAAAAATAAATAAAAGGAGGAGCTTACCTGGGCTCCTCCCTGTGCAGCCCAGCCAGCTGGCCGGCCCAGCCAGCAGGCGGCCCAGCCCGCCTCCGTCCTCTGTCGTCTTCGTCCTCGACAGAGGGAGGGGAGTGTGGCCGGCGCGCGCGCGCCACCGCGCCACGCCACCTGCTCGCCTGCCTACCTGCCCTCCCCTCCTCGTCTCGATGCCCCGGACGACGCCACGCCTCCCCCCTGCTCTCTCTCACTCTCCCTCGGTTCCTCCCTCCTCTCCCTCGCTCCCTCTCTCACGGCCGAACACCACCATCACCGCCGTTCGCCATAGCAGCCGTCACCGGCCACCCCTCGCCCCTCCGCTGAGCTCAGGAGCTCCGCCTCGACCCCCTCTTCCTCCCCACCAAGTCAAGCCCCTCCGAAAGCCCTGCATCGCCGCCCACGTTGCCGTTCCCCTCCTCGGCCACCGGAGATCATCGCCGTCGAATCGGGAGCTACCGGACGTCCCCGAGCCCGCTAACCATCCCTGCAGCTCCGCGGTGAGCCACTGACCCGATTCCCCCTTGCCCCGTCGTCCCTAGCATCCCGTAGCTGCCGCCCCCTTGAGCTCCAAAGCTCGCCGCCGCCGTGCCTCGTCGCCGTCGTGGCCACAGTCACCGTAGCGCCCAACCGAGCACACCCACGTCCTCACCGCACCGCGTAGAAGCCGTAGGTGCCAACCCCGCATCTCCGCAGCCGTTGTAGCCTCGACCCCGAGCTCAACCGAGCTCCGGCAGCCGCCACGGTCGTCGCCGTCGTCGGTACCGGCCACCACAGGCACGGCCACCACCACCGTTCGACGCGCGGGAGCAAGGGCTCTCCAACGAGCCCAAGCACGGCCTCGCCCGTGCCCTGTAGCGCGTTTCCGCATCGCGCCGCCGTCTCGGGCCCCGCCGGCGTCATGTCGCCGGTGGGTTTGACCTGTTTGACCTGGGGTTTGACCCCCCCAGGGTCACTGACGCGTGGGCCCCGTCGGCCAGGTGGTCAGATTAGTGCTAATCACCGCTTAATTAACCCCCCTGACACTGACAGTGGGCCCCAGCGCCACTAACCCCTAATTAGGAATAAATTAACCCTGTTAAACCCCCCCTGTCACTGACGTGTGGACCCCACACGTCAGGTTTGACCCCAGCCAGCCGCAGTTGACCGCTGACGTCATGCTGACGTCATGCTGGCGCAATATATATATTTCTGGATTTAATTTAAATCAGGAAATTCCAGAATATTATTTAAACTTCAAAAATTCATAACTTTTATTCTGTAACTCCAAATCAGACAAATTATATATGAAAAATGATCAGAAAAATCCAATCTATCCATCTGTACTATTTTCATGCATGATCAAACAAGTTAAATTGATGTTTTAAGCAGAACAAGGAAAAGCACTTTAAAAGGCCATGTTTGAGTTTGAAATTTGAATCTTTGATTCAAATTTGTTCAAACCCTTCTGGTTTTAGTTGCATTAGCCCAACACACTCATATTGCCATGTTTCATGCATGCATCATATTGTTGCACATTGTTTGGTGATGGTTGTGTATCGGTGTCCTTTGCGACAGGTTCTGCCTCCGAGGAGTACCGTGATTACCCTAACGAAGAACCGTACCAGTGCATCGAACCATCAGGCAAGCAACCAACCATTTGATCATATCGATACAATCCCATGTTCTCGCTCCTGCTCTCTTTTACTGCATTGAGACAACGCGTTTCAAACTGCTGTGTGCTACGGTAGTTGAACCCATTTCCTCTGCATGACCTGTCATTGCCACAGTAACTAGATGAAACCCACTAGCATGTGTAGGAGTTGTTTGAGCCATATGTATGTGTTGTTCCTACCTTGCTATGCCTGCTATGCTTAGAGTCGTGTCAGGTCTGGTTCATCTGGGTGATGGGCTAGAGTGAAATGTTTATGTCAGTAATGAGAGTGGTGTGGTGAACACGATTTGGTAAAGGTATCGATGAGAGGCCATGTAGGAGTACATGGTGGGTTGTTTCATTGAAGCCGACCTTAAGCACTGAGATCTGTATGCGTGATTTAAGATACAGCTACTACCATGCATTGGGCCCTGAAATATGACCCCGCTCGACTTCTTATTCACCCTAGCTCTCTGTCCAGGAGTTGCAAGTAGTTTCTGGTGTTTGTAGCCTACTGGAGGCCGTGGACAGCGCTGACCGTAGGGGTGGGCTGTGATGCGGTAGGTACGTGGCACGGTGTACCGAATACCCGTTAGGTATCTCGGGAACCCTGTTCACATCGTTCGGGGCCGTATGGGAAACCCCGACCGGACTCCCTGCGGATGGAACCTGAATAGGCGGTAAACCTGGACTAGAGGCTTAAGTGTTTAGGTAGGTCGTGGTCTACACCCACGTCGGCTTTCGCTTGAAGTCTGCCGAGCACATGTCGTGTGCAGACGCTAAGTGGTGGAAACATGTATGAAGAAGTACACCCCTGCAGGGTTATCATAATCTATTCGAATAGCCGCGTCCGCGGTAAAGGACTACTTGGTTGCCTATACAGTTCATAGACAAGTAAATGGAAACTGTTAAAAGCCTCAAGATAAGTGTGAGTGCCGAGGATGGCTCTTCCGTAGGAAGACGGAGGTGGATCCTCGGTAGTGTATTGAAGTGGTGAGTAGTGGACTCGTGTGCGCAAAACCATTTCAAGTTGGATTATCGTAGGATAGCCTAGCCAAGAGTCAAAGCTGGCTTGCTGCAATAACTCCACCAACCCTTCTTGATACGATGCATGTATGTAGGATCTGATGTAAGTCTTGCTGAGTACCTTTGTACTCATGTTGCTATAATCTACATTTTTACAGAAGACGCTGCAACCCCTTCTGATGGGTTCTATGTAGACGTTGACATCAACGAGTAGGCTAAAGACCCAGGTGGTGACCCTGAGCTTGTGAAGGACCACGTAGTATAGCTAGGCTTTCCAAGCCTCTTCTATTTTACTAGTTGTCTGTACTCAGACAAGTTATTTCCGCTGCTGGTTTGTATGACTGTATGACTTGTATGTTGGGTCGTGAGACCCGTACCTTTGTGTATGTTATGTACGGCTCACTGAGCCTTAAATAAAGTACTTGTGTCGTAGAGTCATGTTGTGATGCTTCGTTGTATTTGCACATATCGAGCATATTGTGTGTATGATTGAAATGCTTGGTATGTGTGGGATCTGACTATCTAGTTGTTTATCTTTAGTAGCCTCTCTTACCGGGAAATGTCTCCTAGTGTTGCCGCTGAGCCATGGTAGCTTGCTACTGCTCTGGAACACTTAGGCTGGCCGGCATGTGTCCTTCTTCGTTCCTGTGTCTGTCCCTTCGGGGAAATGTCACGCTTTGAGTACCGGAGTCCTGTTAGCCCGCTACAGCCCGGTTTACCGGAGTCCTGCTAGCCCAGTGCTACAGCCCGGACCCACTTGCTGATGACCGACACGTTCGAAGCTGGGTCATGGATGCCTGTCCCTGTAAGTCTGTGCCACTTTTGGTTTACGACTAGTCATGTCAGCCCGGGCTCCTTATCATATGGATGCTAGCGACACTATCATATCCGTGAGCCAAAAGGCGCAAACGGTCCCGGGCAAAGGTAAGGCGACACCCGTGGGGATACCGTGCGTGAGGCCGCAAAGTGATATGAGGTGTTACCGGCTAGATCGATGTGACATCGAGTCGGGGTCCTGACAGCGTTGGCATCAGAGCCGGACTACCTGTAGGTTCTCCAAGCCAAACTGGTCGATGTTGAGTCTAGAAATTCTTTAGTTATATGTAGGGGAATTGTTTGTGGGTTGGAACGTAAGGCTCTTTTTACTCCTTTATCTTATGACATTCTGATCTGAGGCAGTCCATTCTTCCACCGGGGGTTAAGGAACTAGGATCTATTCTCCCTATCAGGATCACGTGTTACTAATTAGTAGTACCTTATAAGTTTGATGGATACAAGCCTAGTTCAGTTCTTTTACCACATTATGTTGTTAGCATGGATTCAAAACTTTGATATGATGATGTTGAGTGTGTACGAAATCCTTTGTCAAATGTCTCAAATCCTTCTTGAGCATTTACAGCTGTTATGCTGCCGAAATTTTGCTAGAAATTCTAATGACTTTGCATTATGATTGTGCTGTCAGATGGCCACTCGCGACCTCAATCAAGTGGTTTGCCTGACTCGATGCCTAGATGTACCCGGCCATACTGCCAAGTTGGTCAGGGTAATGACTGAGGCTGGATACCGCTGGTATCCTGAGTACACGGTCGAAGAGCAATTTCGGGACTTTAATCAAAGCCAGTATCTCTGCACTGTCAGGATATTTCCATCTTATCCTGGATCCACCGAGCCCCTTCACTGCTCCTATGGACTCGGGGTTACTATTGAGATGGCTGTGCAGGACGCCGCCTACTCTATGATGACCATCATGCGAGTCAGGTCTGGTCTATTTCGGGACTCCGATTTCCGGTATATGCCAGGATCACTTCCGGGAGCACAAGGGTATCTCCAGGCTACCTATGCTGACCCCACTCAGGAGGATTCACGGACTCGCACCACTGTTGAGATGCTCAAGGATAAGGACCGTTTAAATCGGGCCTTAAGGTTAGAGCTCTTCAATACCCGTGCTGACCACTGGGCCACTTTGACTCGGTTCGCACCGGCGGTGCAAGCTGGATATTCGGATATGCGCGATCTCTATCCTGTGAGATCTGCTCTGCCAGACGTGATGGGTTGGCGTGATGTAGGAGGCATCACCCCACCTCGCGGTCCCCGCAGGCCACCATCTGTTGGTCCACGACCTCATCCTAGCCCCTATGGTCCACAAGCTCCGCGAGATCGTCTGTTTCCGGATGATCATGTTGAGCTTCCAGGCTATGGAGGTGACTTCTACGAGGACTACTACGGATCGGTCTGAGTTAGTGGTAGTATCACTAGTTCGCACTAGCTGTGTCGTCTATCGTCCCGCGTGACTTTTGGGATATGACCTAGTTTGTACTCTTTCCGGAGGTGTAGAAAAATAATGTATAGGAGCTTGGGATGCCTCCGATGAGATGTAATCCTCTTTTCACCGTAACAGTACTTTGTTTGGTCTTGTACTAAACCCTGTATGGTGTGTATGACGATGGAATAAAAGAAGCAGTTTCTGTATCTACCATGTCATACGGATGATCATCTTGCATTCCGAGTTATTCCTTACATTTTGTATCCTATGTTGGAATTTTATCATCCTGACTAAATCATTGTCTTGTCTACCTAGGATGGTCAACACGCGCACTAACCCTGCTCCTCAAGAGCAGGCCGAAGGCAGTGAAGTCAGGGATGCAAATCTGCCTCATCCTCCTTCCCTAGCCGAGGTTATGATGGAAGCTGAAAGAAACAAGCGGGAGACCAACCGTTTGTTGGAGCGTATTGAACAGAACACAGCACACCATCAGAGGACTAACGTGGTGTCACTCAGTGATTTTATCAAATTACATCCACCCACGTTCCACCACTCCGTCGAGCCTCTCGACGCTGCTGACTGGCTTCGCAGTATCTCTCACAAACTGCGTTCCGCGCTGGTAGCGGAGGCTGACAAGGTCACCTTTGCTGCTTATCATCTTGAAGGCCCCGCCAGTCTATGGTGGGAGAATTATGGAGCTATGCGCCCAGCGGGCCATGTCACTACTTGGGCTGAATTCAGCGAGGCTTTCTGTGAACATCACATTCCGGAGGGTCTCATGGACCGTAAACGTGAGGAATTTTGCAATTTCACCCAAGGCCGACTCTCTGTGGATGTTTACAGCAGGGAGTTTGGTAACCTCGCACGATAAGCAACTGAGGAAGTGTCTACTGATGCCAAGAAGCAAGCAAGGTTCCGTAAGGGCCTTAGTCCTGAGCTTCGCCGTGACCTCCGTCTGCATGAGTGCACATCTTTTCAGAAACTTGTTAACAAAGCCATCAGTGCTGAAACTGGTCAGACTGACTATGACGCAACACGCAAGCATGGCCGTGACATGGGTTCCTCATCCGGTGCTGGTCCTCAGAAGCGCCGCGTGTGGGTGCCCAACACCGCCCTGCCACCCAGGTTCACACCGAGGCCATCTTTCCAGGCGCCTCGCCCTGTTCAACAGTCTGCACCGGCCAAGCCCTATGGGGGTCCAACAAACAATGCTCCTCCACGTACCAGTTCCGTAACTTGTTTCAAGTGTGGGGAATCTGGCCACTATATGCGTGAGTGTCCCCAGACCAACCCCAACCAGTCTGCTAAAGCTGTTGGCCGTGGCAAGCCGACAGGGAAAGTGTTCCACGCCAAACCGGTCACCGCTTCACGTGGCCATGCCAACTGTATCTCGGCCGAAGAAGCTCAAGAGGATCCCAACGTCGTTCTCGGTACGCTTCTTGTTAATTGCCACCCGGCATCTGTTCTTTTCGATACAGGAGCCTCCCATTCTTTTATATCTGAAAATTATGCTCGTTTGCATAACGTTGCATTCTGTGACATGCCATCCACTATGGAAATTTCTACTCCTGGTTCTAGATGGCAGACCTCTAGGGTAAGTTATGGAAATGAAATCCAAGTCGACAGACTTGTTTTCCTCGCGTCCTTGATAGCCCTTAAATCTTCAGATATTAATATCATTTTGGGTATGGACTGGATGTCAGCTCATCAAGCCAAAATTGGTTGCTTCTCTAGGACTGTTCAGCTCACCCATCCTTCGGGGAAGATAGTCAATGTCTTGACCCGAAGAGCCAAGCGACAATTATATTCTCTTAACGCCAGCCCTTTGCCAGACCTTGAGGACATTCCGGTAGTCCGTGACTTCCCGGATGTCTTTCCAGAAGAATTGCCAGGTGTTCCACCTGACAGGGATGTGGAGTTCGTAATAGACCTCATTCCAGGAACCGTTCCGATTGCTAGAAGACCTTATAAGATGGCTCCCCTAGAACTAGCCGAGCTTAAGAAACAACTCGATGAGTCCTTGAAAAGGGGTTTCATCCGACCTAGCTCATCTCCGTGGGCTTGCCCCGTCCTATTCGTCAAGAAGAAAGATGGTACAGACCGGATGGTTGTAGATTACCGACCTGTCAATTTGGTCACAATCAAGAATAAATATCCACTTCCCAGGATCAACGACCTGTATGATCAGCTCGCTGGATCCTCAGTCTTCTCCAAGATGGATTTGAGGCTGGGCTACCATCAAATCAAAATCAGAAACGGGGACATTCCTAAAACGGCCTTTGTTACTCGTTATGGCCAATACGAGTACACCGTCATGTCCTTCGGATTAACCAACGCTCCAGCCACCTTTTCTCGGTTAATGAACTCAATCTTCATGGAGTATTTGGATAAATTCGTCGTGGTTTACCTCGATGATATACTCATCTACTCCAAGAACGAGGAAGAACATGCCGAACATTTAAGGCTAGTGTTGAAGAAACTTCGAGAGCATCGCCTTTATGCCAAATTTTCTAAATGTGAATTCTGGTTGTCAGAAGTGACCTACCTGGGTCATGTAATATCTGGTAAAGGTATTGCTGTTAACCCTGAGCGAGTTCAAGCCGTCCTTAATTGGACTCCACCTGAATCGGTCAAGCAAGTTCGGAGTTTTCTGGGCTTAGCGAGCTATTGTCGCCGCTTTGTCGAGAACTTCTCCAAGGTTGCTAAACCTCTAACCGAACTCCTCAAGAAAGATAAGAAGTTCGAATGGACTCCACAATGTGAGCACAGCTTTCAGGAACTGAAAAGACGCCTGACTTCTGCTCCCGTACTGGTACCACCAGACTTCTCTAAGGACTTTGTTATCTACTGCGACGCCTCGCGACAAGGATTAGGTTGCATTCTCATGCAAGATCGACACGTAATTGCCTACGCTTCACGGCAATTGCACCCACATGAGGAGAACTATCCTACTCATGATCTAGAACTTGCAGCCGTAGTCTATGCACTTAAGACCTGGCGACATTACCTCCTCGGTAATCGTTGCGAAATATTCACTGATCACCAAAGTCTGAAGTACATTTTCACCCAACCGGATCTGAATCTCAGGCAAAGACGTTGGGTTGAATTGATCATAGACTTCGACTTAGGAATAACCTACACCCCAGGGAAAGCCAACGTCATGGCTGATGCGCTAAGTCGTAAATCTTATTGTAACAACCTGATGTTACAACAAAGTCAACCGCTTCTCCATGAGGAATTTCGGAAGCTTAACCTTCACATTGTACCTCAAGGTTTTCTTTCCACCTTGGTGGCAAAACCTACCCTTACGGATCAGATTATCAAAGCACAGAAGGTAGATCCGGGAATTTCCCGCATCAAGAGAAACATCCAGAAAGGAGTTGCGAATTGTTTCTCCATTAATGATCAAGGGGTCGTATACTTCGGGAATCGACTAGTGGTTCCCAAAGTGCGAAACCTGAGGCGTTTGATCCTTAAGGAAGCTCATGAATCTCCTCTCACCATTCATCCCGGTAGTACTAAAATGTATCAGGACCTACGCCAGAGGTTCTGGTGGACTAGGATGAAGAGAGAAATTGCTCAGTATATTGCTAATTGCGACGTCTGTCGTCGTGTAAAGCAGAGCATCAACGGCCTGCTGGCACCCTTCAACCCTTAGCTATTCCTGAATGGAAATGGGATAAAATTGGTATGGATTTCATTACCGGTTTTCCCAGGACCAAGAGAGGGAATAATGCTATTTTCGTCGTTGTCGATCGTCTTTCCAAAGTAGCCCATTTCCTACCTGTTCGTGAGAGTATAACCGCTAGCCAGCTGGCAGACTTATACATCTCCCGAATAGTGTCCCTCCATGGTGTTCCTTTGGAAATTAACTCGGATCGAGGAAGTCTTTTCACCTCTCGATTTTGGGAAAGTTTCCAAAATGCTATGGGAACCCGTCTCTCCTTTAGCACCGCTTTCCACCCTCAGTCGAGTGGTCAAGTGGAACGCGTCAACCAGATTCTAGAAGACATGCTTCGAGCCTCTGTTATCTCATTTGGAATGAAGTGGGAGAAGTGCCTTCCATTTGCCGAATTCGCTTACAACAACAGCTATCAATCTAGCTTGGGTAAAGCCCCTTTTGAAGTTCTCTATGGACGACGGTGTCGAACACCCCTTAACTGGTCAGAGACCGGGGAAAGACAATTCTTTGGCCCAGATATGATTCAGGAAGCAAAATAACAAGTTCGTATCGTTCGTGAAAAGTTGAAAACAGCCCAATCTCGTCAAAAGAGTCAATACGACCGAAAACATAAGGCTATGACTTTCGAGGTTGACGAGAAGGCTTATCTTCGGGTCACCCCTCTGAAGGGAACCCATCGTTTCGGTATCAAAGGCAAATTGGCTCCTCGTTACATTGGACCTTTTCGCATTCTCGCCAAACGAGGAGAAGTTGCCTACCAGTTGGAACTACCTCCGCACCTCTCCAGAGTCCACGATGTCTTCCACGTTTCTCAACTCAGGCGTTGCTTCTCGGATCCTATCCGTGAAGTGGACCACGAAACGCTTGATCTCCAAGATAATCTTACATATCGAGAGTACCCCATTCGTATCCTCGATCAGGCCGAACGTACCACCCGACGTCATAATGTCAAGTTTCTCAAAGTTCAATGGTCGCACCATTCCGAGGATGAAGCAACCTGGGAAAGGGAGGATCGTCTTCGACTTGAGTATCCCGCCTTCTTCCCGGAGGAACCCAAATCTCGGGACGAGATTCTTTTGAGTGGGGGTGAGTTGTCACACCCTAGCTAGTCATGCATCAGAATGTGTGCATCATGTTTAAAATTCCATTTAATTTGAAATGGGGATTTGTGAAACCCTCAGAACCATTTTTGAAAATGGTCCAAATAAAAATTTCTCCAAAAAGGTCCAAGAAAATGCTCATGTTGCTCTCTGAAAATATTGGACAGAGATAAAAATCAAACCAATATTTTAAGAGCTCATAGGTATTTATTTTGGGCATTTGGAATTAATGCATAAATATTTGCTTTGGAAATATATTAGTTATATATATTACTATATGTCCAAATATTATGCCAATTATAAAGGAGCTCTGGAATAATATATCTAGCTCCTGCAAAATTTGGCATAAGGTAAATAAATGATTTAATATTTTATTTAAATCAAAACAAATGTCAGAAATTAGAAAACAGAAAAATAAATAAAAGGAGGAGCTTACCTGGGCTCCTCCCTGTGCAGCCCAGCCAGCTGGCCGGCCCAGCCAGCAGGTGGCCCAGCCCGCCTCCCTCCTCTGTCGTCTTCGTCCTCGACAGAGGGAGGGGAGTGCGGCCGGCGCGCGCGCGCGCCACCGCGCCACGCCACCTGCTCGCCTGCCTGCCTGCCCTCCCCTCCTCGTCTCGATGCCCCGGACGACGCCACGCCCTCCCCCCTGCTCTCTCTCACTCTCCCTCGGTTCCTCCCTCCTCTCCCTCGCTCCCTCTCTCACGGCCGAACACCACCATCACCGCCGTTCGCCATAGCAGCCGTCACCGGCCACCCCTCGCCCCTCCGCTGAGCTCAGGAGCTCCGCCTCGACCCCCTCTTCCTCCCCACCAAGTCAAGCCCCTCCGGAAGCCCTGCATCGCCGCCCACGTCGCCGTTCCCCTCCTCGGCCACCGGAGATCGTCGCCGTCGAATCGGGAGCTACCGGACGTCCCCGAGCCCGCTAACCATCCCTGCAGCTCCGCGGTGAGCCACTGACCCGATTCCCCCTTGCCCCGTCGTCCCTAGCATCCCGTAGCTGCCGCCCCCTTGAGCTCTGAAGCTCGCCGCCGCCGTGCCTCGTCGCCGTCGTGGCCACAGTCACCGTAGCGCCCAACCGAGCACACCCACGTCCTCACCGCACCGCGTAGAAGCCGTAGGTGCCAACCCCGCATCTCCGCAGCTGTTGTAGCCTCGACCCCGAGCTCAACCGAGCTCCGGCAGCCGCCACGGTCGTCGCCGTCGTCGGTACCGGCCACCACAGGCACGGCCACCACCACCGTTCGACGCGCGGGAGCAAGGGCTCTCCAACGAGCCCAAGCACGGCCTCGCCCGTGCCCTGTAGCGCGTTTCCGCATCGCGCCGCCATCTCGGGCCCCGCCGGCGTCATGTCGCCGGTGGGTTTGACCTGTTTGACCTGGGGTTTGACCCCCCCAGGGTCACTGACGCGTGGGCCCCGTCGGCCAGGTGGTCAGATTAGTGCTAATCACCGCTTAATTAACCCCCCTGACACTGACAGTGGGCCCCAGCGCCACTAACCCCTAATTAGGAATAAATTAACCCTGTTAAACCCCCCCTGTCACTGACGTGTGGACCCCACACGTCAGGTTTGACCCCAGCCAGCCGCAGTTGACCGCTGACGTCATGCTGACGTCATGCTGGCGCAATATATATATTTCTGGATTTAATTTAAATCAGGAAATTCCAGAATATTATTTAAACTTCAAAAATTCATAACTTTTATTCTGTAACTCCAAATCAGACAAATTATATATGAAAAATGATCAGAAAAATCCAATCTATCCATCTGTACTATTTTCATGCATGATCAAACAAGTTAAATTGATGTTTTAAGCAGAACAAGGAAAAGCACTTTAAAAGGCCATGTTTGAGTTTGAAATTTGAATCTTTGATTCAAATTTGTTCAAACCCTTCTGGTTTTAGTTGCATTAGCCCAACACACTCATATTGCCATGTTTCATGCATGCATCATATTGTTGCACATTGTTTGGTGATGGTTGTGTATCAGTGTCCTTTGCGATAGGTTCTGCCTCCGAGGAGTACCGTGATTACCCTAACGAAGAACCGTACTAGTGCATCGAACCATCAGGCAAGCAACCAACCATTTGATCATATCGATACAATCCCATGTTCTCGCTTCTGCTCTCTTTTACTGCATTGAGACAAGGCGTTTCAAACTGCTGTGTGCTACGGTAGTTGAACCCATTTCCTCTGCATGACCTGTCATTGCCACAGTAACTAGATGAAACCCACTAGCATGTGTAGGAGTTGTTTGAGCCATATGTATGTGTTGTTCCTACCTTGCTATGCCTGCTATGCTTAGAGTCGTGTCAGGTCTGGTTCATCTGGGTGATGGGCTAGAGTGAAATGTTTATGTCAGTAATGAGAGTGGTGTGGTGAACACGATTTGGTAAAGGTATCGATGAGAGGCCATGTAGGAGTACATGGTGGGTTGTTTCATTGAAGCCGACCTTAAGCACTGAGATCTGTATGTGTGATTTAAGAATCAGCTACTACCATGCATTGGGCCCGAAACCAATGGACCCTCTCGTCTTCTTATTCACCCTAGTTCTCCGTCCAGGAGTTGCAAGTAGTTTCTGGTGTTTGTAGCCTACTGGAGGCCGTGGACAGCGCTGACCGTAGGGGTGGGCTGTGATGCGGTAGGTACGTGGCCGGGTGTACTGAATACCCGTTAGGTATCTCGGGAACCCTGTTCACATCGTTCGGGGCCGTATGGGAAACCTCGGCCGGACTCCCTGCGGATGGAACCTGGATAGGCGATAAACTTGGACTGGAGGCTTAGGTGATTAGGTAGGTCGTGGCCGACACCCACGTTGGGATTCCGCTTGAAGGTTGCCGAGTACATGTTGTGTAAGCGACGGTAAGTGGTGAGAGCGTGTATGAAGAAGTACATCCCTGCAGGGTTATCATAATCTATTCGAATAGCCGCGTCCGCGGTAAAGGACTACTTGGTTGCCTATACAGTTCATAGACAAGTAAATGGAAACTGCTAAAAGCCTCAAGATAAGTGTGAGTGCCGAGGATGGCTCTTCCGTAGGAAGACGGAGGCGGATCCTCGGTAGTGTATTGAAGTGGTGAGTAGTGGACTCGTGTGCGCAAAACCATTTCAAGTTGAAGTATCGTAGGATAGTCTAGCCAAGAGTCAAAGCTGGCTTGCTGCAATAACTCCACCAACCCTTCTTGAGAATATGCATGTATGTAGGATCTGATGTAAGTCTTGCTGAGTACCTTTGTACTCATGTTGCTATAATTTACTTTTTTACAGAAGACGCTGCAACCCCTTCTGATGGGTTCTATGTAGACATTGACATCAACGAGTAGGCTAAAGGCCCAGGTGGTGATCCTGAGCTTGTGAAGGACCACGTAGTATAGCTAGGCTTTCCAAGCCTCTTTTATTTTACTAGTTGTCTGTACTCAGACAAGTTACTTCCGCTGCTGGTTTGTATGACTGTATGACTTGAATGTTGGGTCGTGAGACCCGTACCTTTGTGTATGTTATGTATGGCTCCCTGAGCCTTAAATAAAGTACTTGTGTCGTAGAGTCATGTTGTGATGCTTCGTTGTATTTGCACATATCGAGCATATTGTGTGTATGATTGAAATGCTTGGTATGTGTGGGATCTGACTATCTAGTTGTTTATCTTTAGTAGCCTCTCTTACCGGGAAATGTCTCCTAGTGTTACCGCTGAGCCATGGTAGCTTGCTACTGCTCTGGAACACTTAGGCTGGCTGGCATGTGTCCTTCTTCGTTCCTGTGTCTGTCCCTCGGGGAAATGTCACGCTTTGAGTACCGGAGTCCTGTTAGCCCGCTACAGCCCGGTTTACCGGAGTCCTGCTAGCCCAGTGCTACAGCGCGGACCCACTTGCTGATGACCGACACGTTCGAAGCTGGGTCATGGATGCCTGTCCCTGTAAGTCTGTGCCACTTTTGGTTTACGACTAGTCATGTCAGCCCGGGCTCCTTATCATATGGATGCTAGCGACACTATCATATCCGTGAGCCAAAAGGCGCAAACGGTCCCGGGCAAAGGTAAGGCGACACCCGTGGGGATACCGTGCGTGAGGACGCAAAGTGATATGAGGTGTTACCGGCTAGATCGATGTGACATCGAGTCGGGGTCCTGACAACCAGGGGCAGCCTTCTTTGCCGTGGTACTTCGGACACAATATCCGAAGGCTCTGATGCTTGATCATCCTCCAGAGAGGACGAGGAAGAGGAGGAAGACCCATCCCCCGCGAGGGGAGGAAAGAAAAGGACGGCCTCCACATCTTTGGAGGCCGTGTCACCCAAGAAGGGAAAAACTCACCTTCCCGCGGAGTCCACCGCTACTGCCGATAGCAGCCTGGAGTGGGATCCCAGGGCCCAGCCCCTGGTGAACTTGTAAGTATATAGAATCCTAATATGTTTATGCGTCCAGAATCATCATGGCATAATATTTTAATCTGCGCCATACTTTTTTGCAGTCCGACCAGGTCCCGCACCGAACAATCCTCGGAGGATTTACTAGGCTCGGATGCTATGGAGAACGGGACGCCCCCGAAGGCTCCTTCCCCTAAACATGTGATTGACACCGAGGTTTCGTCCCAGAAGGACCCAGGCCAAGGAGGGGGGGAAAGCTCATGAAGGCGGTGCCAGGAGGTCAAACTTCGGGGCCGGACATATGGGAGCGAAGGCTCCCACGGGCGTCGATGGCGGGGGCTATCTTGAATTCGGCCCCCAACCGGACACAATTCCAGAGACCAATATGGCTCCAGAAGTAAGCAGGCTACCTCCCTCAACTAGAGGGGGTGTGCCCGCTCCATCGGCAACCTCTGTCCAACCAGAGGTGTCAGATACTTTATCAGCGGCGCTGAAGAGCGCCTCCATCGTCGAGGAACAGCGTGCCCTTATGGGTGAGGTGATTGAGAAGATTCAGTCTGCTGAGAGTGGACTGAATGAAGCCTGCATCAGCCTTATAACGGGCCTTGAGGTATGTTTTGGGAGGTTTCAAAGAGTATCATAGTGTAGGTAGTAGCCCCTGATACACTGCTCAGTGAAAGAAAGAACCGAACAGAGGATCAAATAAATGTTTGCAGGAGACTCACTTTATGGCATCTTTCTTTTGTTCAAAAGCAGGCGTCTGTAGCAACTGCCGCCTCTCAAACTGCGGAAGTCTCCGGACCGAGGAAGAGTCTGGAGCGTGCCGAAGAAGAACTCGGCCAAGTAAAGAAAGTTGGAGGATACCAAGGTATGTAGAAACTTTGTTCGCATTCAGCACAAATGAATTAGTCAGTGTGATGAAAGTATTTCTATGATGTGGTCTAGGGGCGATGGCCGAAATTGAGGCTCTTAAGAAGGCTGTGGCTGAAGCCGAGAAGAAAGCAGCCGCAGAGTAGGCACTTCGCAAAAAGCACGAGGCCAGGGTTATTGAAGCTGAGCGAGAGCTTCAAGAGGCCGTGAAGAAATGCGAGACTTTGGAGCAGAGTTTAGTAGGGAAGGAATCCAAACTCTCCCAAGCTCGCCAAGCTGCGAGTGATGCCCGGGGGGAAGCCCAGGGTGCCCTGAAGGAAATCCAGGAGGCGAGGAAGATTGCAGCCGGTAAGGCTTGTTCTATACAAAACCAGTATATGAAAGGAGAAAATCAAGTTGATAATTTTGAATTTTGATTTTTCCAGGGGTGTTTGCAGAGCTGCCATGCAGCATATCTGATGCCGCACAATTCTATCAAGCTGGAGAAAGGAGTATTGCGGAGAAGCTCTTCTGGTCGCAGTATTTGTCGCCGGTGTATCCGGTGCCATTTGTCGATCAGCTAAAGCAGTTGATCGAACTACATTAGGCTGCCGAACTAGCCATGAAGGATTTAATTATCCGGCTATGGCCTGCCGAGGCTATTCCAAGCAGCTACTTTGGGCTCGTGAAGCGGCTTGCAAGTGTCTGCCCTTGACTTGATGTCATCAAGCGGTCGGTCTGTATTGAGTGTGCATGAATGGCCTTCGCCCGCGCAAAGGTGCATTGGGGGAAGATGGATGCTAAAAAGCTGATGGCCGAGGGACCACCGGAGGGGAAGGAGCACCGCAAGCCCGAATTGTATTATGATAGTGTCCTATAAGGATCCCACCTTGCAGCAGACTCATGCACCCAGGACATTATATTTCCATGAATATGGTCATGTTGTCCTTTTTAATGATAAACAAGGTCATTTCTATTATTCATTGCCTATTATTTGAAAGTATTTCCTCTTGCGTGGCTGTTATATATATATTAATCCTGAGAGTTGGCCAGTCGTCGACTTCTGCCCCCATGTAGGAAGTACGGGGGTGTTCGGGATAAACCTGAGCACTCTTTATCCTAGTTTTGGGTCCTTGAAGGAGGTGTTCAGCGCAACGAACCAGGAAATCAAACTATAGGGCTTTATCACTCTCAATTAGCCATAGGAGTTTGAAAAAAAAAGAAGGTAGGCGCAGGCCCTGGTGTTCGTAAGGCCGTACGAGGGGCTCTATCAGCACCTGATCGGGAGAAAACCGATCCATCGCACGCTGCATTGGTTATAGCATAGTGCAGGAGAAATCCTTAAAGATTTTACAACCTCTCAAACAGCTGACCAGCTCTCGCCATATCATGACAGTCAGTTTTCTGCTTTCTCTACTAAGGTGCTCGTCTGGAAAAACTGGGACACAATCGCAGTAGTTCTGCCAGTGCTACCTTAGCGGATATAGCAGAACGTAAGGTACCAAAACATGGGAGCCGGGCAAACCCTACTATTGACCCAAGACATGATTCGGAGTTGATGCATATAATGCTATAAGTTCGGGGTGCCGAACGACCGTGAAGGTGGTCGGACTTTATTGCCGTATTATCGGTATAATGAAGCCCCTGGCATAATAATGCATATCGCGATGTACGGATGCCATTAGAAAAAGAGTGTCGATTAAGAAACAATAGTAGATGAGAGTCATATAAAGCTATATGTTGTAATTGAATAACACGTCGATGCGTATTAGTACAAGTAATGTGATGAAAAATAAACATGATTTCAGAACCTGCTGAGGCCAGGCGGGAGGAGGCTCTGCGCGGATCCGGAGTATGTTCAAATGGCCATCGAGGGGAATATCTAAAGATTCCCTTATGCGTTCAAGCTATTTCCATGTCGCCAGTCCTGGCCTACGCAAAAGTGAACCTGCAAAGAAAAGGAGAGAAACGTTCGTGTTTCTCGTAGCGGTTGAGCCACAGTGTGTGGCCTATCCAGGCTCTGCCTCGTTTTACTGCTAGAGTGTTGTAATTAGGCTCCGGACGAGCCGGGCTATCCTGCCGCGAAGTAGCTCAGACTCCCTTTATGGTGTCGGCAAGTTTGGCCATCGCCTTGAAGTTCGATCAAAAGATGCCACTAGTTGCTTCTTCAGCTAAGGCGGTGGTATACTCTTTGGCACAAAGGGGAGGTTCGGCCATGCCATTAGCTGTTATGACGCCACGCGGACCGGGCATCTTGAGTTTTCGGTAGGCATAATGCGACACCGCGTTGAATCGAGCAAATGCGGTTCGTCCGAGCACTGCATTATAATTACTGCAGAAAGGGACGATGTCGAAGATTAACTCTTCGCTATGGTAGTTGTTCGGTGATCCGAAGACTACCTCCAGAGTGATGGAGCCTATACAACGGGCCTCCGCACCTGGTATCACACCTTTAAAGGTGGTTTTAGTGGGTTGATCATCGAATGATCAATACCCATCTTGCGCACTGTGTCCTGATACAGCAGGTTTAGACTACTGCCTCCATCCATAAGGACTCGTGTGAGGTGGAATCTGTCAATTATTGGGTCAAGGACGAGTGCGGCTAAATTGCCCTGATTGGCCTTGGCTGGACGATCCGTCCAATCGAAAATGATCGGCCATAGTACATATTGTGGGGCGGCTAGCTCCGTTAAGTCGTCATCCCCGAGCTTATGCGTCCGTTCCGGTTTAGGAATGTGGATGGCGTTTATCATGTTCACCGTTTTGATTCAAGGGGGAAATTTCTTTTGCCCTCCTTTGTTTGGTGATCGGGGCTCCTCGTCGTCGTCATCGCTTTGAGACCCTTTCTCTTTATTTTCGGCGCCTGACCTGCCGGCTTGTTTGAAGACCCAGCATTCTCGGTTGGTATGATTAGCTGTCGTTCCTGGTGTGCCGTGAATTTGGCATGGACGATCGAGTATGCGGTCCAGACCGTACGGGCCCGAAATGTTCTTTTGGAATGGCTTTTTCTGCTGACCGGACTTAGCGCCACGGAATCCGACATTGACTGTCGTGTCTTCGGCGTTATCACCATTTTTGCGATGCTTGTGTTTGTTGCGTCGAGCTTTGCCATTGCTATCTCTGGCCTCTGATGTGCCAGGATTGCTTGTTGTGTTGTTGCTACGAGCCAACCAGCTATCTTCGCCCGCACAAAGGCGGGTCATGAGTGTCGTGAGGGCTGCCATGGACTTCGACTGTTCTTGACCGAGATGTCGGGCCAACCACTCATCACGGATACTATGCTTAAAGGCCACTAGGGCTTCGACATCCGGACAGTCGACAATTTGGTTCTTTTTGGTTGGGAACTGAGTCCAGAATTTCCTGGCTGACTCTTCGGGCTGTTGGGTTATGTGACTTAAGTCATCAGCATCCAGCGGTCGCACGTAAGTTCCCTGGAAGTTGTCAAGGAATGCGTCTTCCAGGTTCACCCAACTACCAATGGAGTTTGCCAGCAAGCTGTTCAGCCAATGCCGAGCCGGTCCCTTGAGTTTTAGTGGGAGGTACTTGATGGCATGTAGATCATATCCGCGGGCCATGTGAATGTGGAGAAGGAAATCTTCAATCCATACCGCAGGGTCTGCTGTACCATCGTATGATTCAATATTCACGGGTTTAAACCCTTCTGGGAATTCATGATCCATTCATTCGTTAGTGAAGCATAGGGGGTGTGCGGCGCCTCTGTGCCAGGCTATGTCATGACGCAACTCAAATGAGTTCGGTCTGTTGTATTCGGCCCGGCAGTATTTGTATTTGGTATATCCAGCGTGATGGTCGTCGTCTCGCGTTGGGGCGTACCCTCGTGATCTGTAGATCGATCTGGACTGTCCTGCTTTGTTTTCCAATATGTCTCGCAGGTCCTGCGTATAGCCCCGGGCCTTGGAGTTTTTGTTTTATTGGCGACGGAGTGTGGGCTAGTGTTCGGACTGATATGCCGCTTTGTCTCGGCCACGACGTGGCCCGTGTCACATCCCTAGTTCTGATATGCTCTGAGCTAGCTAGTCATGTGTTGCATCATGTTTAATTTCTCTTAAACCTGAAATGGGGATTGTTCAAACCCTAGCACCAGATCAAATCAAATAGGTTCAACCTAAAATAATCTTCAATGAACCCAAAATGCCTTTGGAAATGTTCATGATTTTTGATAAAGGTGAAAACCTCTGCCAAAAATGATGAGCATATTTCTTGGCCATTTATGGATTTTTGAATTAACTCATAAATTATTTGAATTTGGGCATTTGTATGCTATAAATAATTTAAATGCTCAAATAATTCTGAAACTAAATGTGGGCTGTTGCATATATTTCAGAAGGTGCCCACAATTATTTTCAGGATTTTTAAAAGTGCTCTAGTATTTTTAATAAAGCCCAAACAACTACAGAAAAATAGAAAACAGAAAGAGATAAAAAGGAGAGAGAGACCTGGCGATCACCTGGCAACCCAGCTCGCCCAGCACTGCAGCTGGCAGGCCCACTGGCGGCCCAGCCCACTGGCCTGAAGCGGTTGTCTTCAACCTCTGCCAGTAGGCAGGGGCATGTCGACAACACGCGCGCCCGAGCTCCACCTCCTGCTAGCCACGCAGCTACTCCCCCTTGCCCTAGACGATGCCACGCCACCCCGCAGAACCCCCTGGACCCCCTCCCGCTCTCCCCCGTGCTCATCCCCTCCCCTGGACCTCTCCCTCTCACCCACCTGAACGGGTTCGTCGCCGCCGTTCGCCACCACCGCAGCCACCGCCTCCCCCTCGCCTCTCCGACATGCCTAGGAGCTCCGCCACATCGTCCTCGACCTCTCCACCAAGTCAAGCCAGCCGGGACGCACCGCAGCACCGCCCTGTCGCCGTCTTCAACCTCGGACCACCGGAGATCCCTCTCGCCACCCCGCTCGCTCCGGTGCTTCCCCGAGCACGCCGAGGCCACCTCTGTAGTCGCCGTGAGCTCCTCTACCGATCCCCCCTTCTTCCGTGTCCATTAGCTCGTCGTAGCCCTCGTTTCCGTCGAGACTGAGACCTCACCGGTGCCGGACTAGTCGCCGTCGTTGTTTTGGTTCGCCTCCGTCTAAACCGAGCACGCAGACATGCTCAGTGCACCCCCAGGAGGACATAGCACCCCTCTGCACCCCCATGTCGTGCTCCCTAATGCCGCCCCCGTGCTAACCCGAACTCCAGCCGCCGCCTTGGAGCTCGCCGTCGTCGGCACCAGCCACCATAGGTCCGGCCGCGACCACCACTCAAAGCGCACCAGCGAGAGCTCTCCAACGAGCCCAAGAACAGCCTCGTCCGTGCCCTGTGGGCATTTTCCGAGCCGCGCCGCCGTCTCGGGCCTTGCCGACGTTGAGTCGCCGGCGGGTTTGACCTCGTTTGACCCAGTTTGACCCCAGTTTGACCCCCCAGGGTCACTGACGTGCGGGCCCATCTCTATTAACTTTTAGTTAGATTTAGATTAGTGCTAATTAACCCTGACAGTTAGTTTAGACACTAACCAGTGGGCCCAGGCCCTAACTAACCTAGGTTAGTGCTAACTTAACACTAACTAACCCTGTTAGTTAGTTGTTACACTGCCATGTGGGTCCCAGCCATCAGGTTTGACCTGGGCTGGCACCTTTGACCTGTTGACGTCACAGCGACGCAACGCTGACGCAGATAATAATTTTCTGGATTTAAAATAATTCTGAAAATTCCAGAAAATATCCAAAACTTCTAAAAATCATATAAAATCAACCGTAACTCCAAATGAAATAAATTATATATGAAAAATGATCACAAAAATCCAATCTATCCATTTGTACCATTTTCATGCATGTTAGAACAACTTGTGACTACTGTTTAGGACAATTCAATTAAATGGCATTTAAGAAATCACATATGGAGTTTGAATTTGAATCTTGGATTCAAACCAACTTCATTTAATCTGGGTTTAGTTGCATTAGCACAAACCACAGCATATTGCCATGTCACATTCATGCATCATATTGTTGCATTGCATTGATTGTGTTTCTTCTTTGTTTGTCGGTGTTTGTCCCCCCTCAGTAGACGTTGTTCCGACGATGAGTTCGATGACACCGATGAAGAACTATACTATCTTCAGAAGTGCCAGGAAAGCAAAACCCCCTTGTTCATTCCGATAGAATCCCACTCTCTCGCTCCTGCTCTCTTTTACTGCATTAGGACAACAACGAGTCAGCTGTTACATGATGCGGTAGTTGAACCCATTTCCTCTGCATGACCTGTCATTACCACAGTAAATAGATGAAACCCACTAGCATGAGTAGGAGTTGTTTGAGCCCTGATGTGCCTACTCATTCATGCTTGTTTGTCATGCCTGCTATTGCTTAGAGCTGTGTCAGGTCTGATTCATCAGGGATGAATTGGAATGTGGTGAGCATGTCCTACTGTTGAGAGCTAAGTATGTGAACACGATTTGGTAAAGGTAGCGGTGAGAGGCCATGTAGGAGTACATGGTGGGTTGTCTCATTGCAGCCGTCCTCAGGAACTGAGTTCTGTGTTTGTGATCCATGAACAGTTACTACCACACATTAGGATCTGGGCGCTCCAAGCTCTCTCGACTTATTAATCAACTCGATCTCTGTCCAGGAATTGCAACTAGTTTCTGGTGTTTGTAGGTAGTGCTAGTAGTCTACGAAGTGGCACCCGGTACAGGTGGGCTTGGGACAGACTAGGCACAGTGGCCTGGTGTACCAAGTGGCACCCGGATGGTGGGCTTGGGAACCCTGCACACATCATTTGGGGCCATGAGCGACACCCCGGCCGGATCTCCTTGCGGATGGAACCCGAATAGGCGATAAACCTGGACGAGAGACTTGTGTGGTTAGTCAGGTCGTGGCCGACTCCCTCGCCAGGCTTCCGCTTGAAGGTTGCCAAGATACACGACGTGTACATGGTGGTAAGTGGCGAGAGCGTGTGTGAAGAAGCACACCCCTGTAGGGTTAACATCATCTATTCGAATAGCCGTGTCCGCGGTAAAGGACTTCTGGGTTGCCTATACAGTTCATAGACAAGTGAAAGTGAATACTCTAAAATATGCAAGATAAGAGTGAGTGCTCCGGATGGCGTTCTCGTAGGGAGACGGGAGCGGATCCATACTGGTGTATTGATATGGTGAATATGTGGACTCGTGTGCGCCATCTCAAAAGAGTTACTTGCAATCGTAGTTCAGGATAGCCACCGAGTCAAAGCTAGCTTGCTGCAGTTTAACCCCACCATCCCCTTTGTTGATAATGCTGCATATGTAGATAGTTCTAATGTAGGTCTTGCTGGGTACATTTGTACTCACGTTTTCCTATTTTATGTTTTTGCAGAGAGACTTCAGTCTCATTAGTAGTTCCGCTTGGACTTCGACGTTTAGCTTGTTACCTCAGCTACGATCTTGTGCCCTCGGCAGGATCAGGTAGTTAGTCAGGCTTCTCAGCCTTTTTCATTTGTAGTTGTCTGTACTCAGACATGTTAAGCTTCCGCTTGTGCTTTGACTTGTATGCTCTGAGTGTTTGGTCATGAGACCCATGTTTGTAATATCTCGCTCCTTGGAGCCTATTGAATAAAATACTTGAGTTGTAGAGTCATGTTGTGATGTCATGTTGTATTTGCACATATCGAGCATATTGTGTGTATGTTATTGCAATGCTTGGTATGTGTGGGATCTGACTATCTAGTTGTTTATCCTTAGTAGCCTCTCTTACCGGGAAATGTCTCCTGGTGCTTCCACTGAGCCATGGTAGCTTGCTACTAATCCGGAACACTTAGGCTGGCCGGCATGTGTCCTTCTTCGTTCCTATGTCTGTCCCCTCGGGGAAATGTCACGCGATGAATACCGGAGTCCTGTTAGCCCGCTACAGCCCGGTTCACCAGAGTCCTGCTAGCCTAGTGCTACAGCCTGGATTCACTCGCTGATGAATGACACGTTCGATGTTGGGTCATGGATGCCTGTCCCTGTAAGTTTGTGCCACTTTGGGTTTACGGCTAGCCATGTCAGCCCGGGCTCCTTATCATATGGATGCTAGCGACACTATCATATACGTGTGCCAAAAGGCACAAATGGTCCCGGGCAAAGGTAAAGCGACACCCGTGGGAATACCGTGCGTGAGGCCGCAAAGTGATATGAGGTGTTACATGCTAGGTCGATGTGGCATTGAGTCGGGGTCCTGACAGCTTTGGTATCAGAGCTTGACTGCCTGTAGGATTACCAAGCCAAACTGGTCGAAGTTGAGTCTAGAAATGCTTTAATTATATGTAGGGGAATTGATTGTGGGATGGAACGTAAGGCTCTTTTACTCCTTATACCTTATGTCCTTCTGATCTGAGTCATCTTATCTTCCTACGGGGTTAAGGAACTAGGCTTTCTCTTCTTTCTATCAGGATCACGTGTTACTAATCCGTAGACCTATAGGATTGATGGTTTCAAGCCTCAGTTTAGTTGCTACTGCTTCCGTGTATTCATAGCTGGCCACAGACTCTTGATATTGTGATGGTCGAGTGGTTATGCCACCATTTTGTAGCATGTCTCAAATCCTTTGAGCATTTACAGTCATTATGTTGTCCGAGTCATCCCAGGTTTCTAAATAGTCTGATGCATTTGCAAAATCCTCTCCCTCTGGTTTCGATGTTCTTTTAGGCCAGGTTAGTCACACTAATTGCTGAGTTGAGGTACTCTATTGCCTCGACATATATGTTGGAGTTATTATTATGACCCTGGGTGTCTAGAGTATCACCTAGTAATCCAGCCATGCTTTGTGGTCCCAGTGTTATGATTCTAGCCATCATTCTCGAAAGCATCCCGTGATGCCACTTAGTAGTAGGTATTCTACTCCTGGGTTTCTGAACCCGAGATTTCCCTACTTACTGCATGTTTTTAGTGTTGCTCGTACCTTTAGGATATTAGTAACCTTTGCGATAGTCTTCGAGGTCCGTGGTATATCATTCTTCCAATACCATGAACCATTATGGCAGAAGTTCTTTGAACCAAAAGATCGCAACCAGAATGCTCTTGATGAGTCCTCCATTCATAGTTGTGAATCTGCCAGTCCTTCCTCTTTAGCATGGGTTATCCGAAAGAAATATGCTGAATTTGTTCGTCATACTAATCCATGCATCCACAACTCAGAAAAACATATGTTCCTTTAGGTTGTCCCTCTTTATTTGTCTTCTGACCTCGTCTATCAATTGACAGTCAGGAGTAGTTATGCATCCATGTTCATCGATGCCACTACTCTTCTGGTCCGTCAAGCCATTCTATTCCGGAATGACTAGAAGAAACAAACTCCAGTACCTCATCCATATCCAGGATTGGGTCAAAGCAGTTGTATCCTGCAGATCAAATGCAATCCAGCTTCTGGTATGTTCTACCTTGAAGTATTACCTTCTTTATGTCAGGATTGTCATGAGAATTGCACCACCTCTTGTGAATTCTTGACGTAGTGATACTTCTCGCCATCCTTTTTCATTCCTCGGTTCCGTGTTGTTGCAGCCAGAGTGCCGACAAGTGAATCGTGATGTGTGAACTCAATACTCCTAGCAACCCCGTTGCTTGGTAGTTAATGGACGATAACCTCATTCTTAACATGTTGATTATTGAATCATCACCATTCTAAGATTGATCGTGCTACCTAGTCCTTATTTTTGGTGCACCTTTCAATCAATGAGTTAGGTCTATGCCAATCCCTTGCTTATTTGATCATCTCATCTTGCCCTGAAAAGCAAGATTGTTCTCGAGCTTAATAGCATATCGGTGGTTCATGATCTTTTGAATATCTACTCAGAAGTATCGCCAGGTTGTCACCTGATCGTTGTGTTGAGCTCGTGATCAAGTTGGTTTTCAAAACCACCCTTTCTCCAAGAATCTGTGTTGGATACCCCTGAGCTAGTTGGTTAAGCCAAACAACAACTTGGAGAGCTGGAAGATAAAGGCTTCTCCGACTTAGTTCATGTTAAGGGATATCTTTTATGTGTGTTGAAGAAAGATGATATCTTCATCGATTGATCCTCGTGACCAATTGTTGGACCTATTGTCTTGCCAAAACTTTGATTTGAGTATGGGCTATCGTCAAATCAAATCAGAACCAACGATATTCATAATGTTGTCTTACTCGTGGTTGTTTCCTCGAGCATACACCATTATATCTTCTGGGTCTGACCAATGCTAACACCTTGTTTACATGGTTATGGAATTCCATCTCCATGGGAATCTCGATGACTTGTTGTTGTGCTCATCAGCAACATTTTATCCTCTTCATGATTCATGTTGAACATCTAAGTTAGTAATGGAAACTTGTGTAAGAATTTTCTTCATGACCCGTTCGTGAAGCATATGTTTGGACGAAAGAAGTGAGTCCCTCTAATTCATGTGCAGTTGATGCAAGTTGCCGCCATGAGTTTGAGAAGGCTTGTTTTACCTCCTCTGGAATCATCCCAAGTCAGTCATGCACGTGCGAAGTATTCTATGGTCTGATAGATTGATCATCTTCATTCCATACGTATCCCTAGCACACCAAGCCACTGATTGATTAGTTCAAGGATAAGAAGTTCATTGATAAGTGCACAAGGACTTTGATATCCTCAATGATGGTTCCCTACCGGAACTCAGTAGTGTTTTATTGTAAGACTACCATGTGATCATGTTTGTGTGGGACAACATGTTCACATGTTTGTAGCAGAACCAGCTCATGTTTTGGAGCTTACTACCGTAGTCCATTTCCTGAGAATCTTGCAATGTCATCTCGTCGATTTGTGTTGCAATCCTTCCTTTCAGACATGATGAGTCTGGAATATCCTAACACCAACCAGATCTGAATCTTAGGCAGATATGCTGGTTGGAACGTTTCCCAAGAACTGTAATATTGGTCTCCCTGTAACCCGGTAAAGTGGATATCATGGCCAACACACCCAGCCGGAAGACCTATGGTTGTAGTATCTTGATTGAAGAAGTTGGCCACCTCCCCATAAAGATCTCATAGGGTTTACTCCAGTAGTTGTTCCTTATGGATTCTTGTGCTCCCGAAGTCTGACTTTACTTGATGTTCAAGATACCAAACATATCTATGAATGGATTACGCTAACACATCAAGGAGAACATTAGAAGTGGAGTGCTAAATGTCTCTCGGTCGATCATCCAGATTTGGCTTCCTTGGCTCCGCTAAGGTGAAATCCGAGAAGGTTATCTTCCTTTGTATCTGCATCGTTCATCACTGTTCATCATGGTAGTACATTGTGTTGCCAGGATCCTTGACACGGATGTTGGTAGAACCTTGATGAATATGGAAATGCTCAAGTTCTTGAGAGCACGCGCAAGCAGAATCATCCCTTGCGTTGTCTTCAACAAGGTAGTCCACATCATCCATTCTAGTCTGGGTATGCCATCCCTTCTTACTCCACCAAACGATTGTTGTGATTTGCTTTAGGGTGGTATAGAGAATTTCAATGATCTCTGAATCAAAGGTAATCCTTTTTGCCACTTAAGGGGATATTTCCACGAGTCACCTCCTCTAAGATGTCTCGTTATGGTATCATGGCAACTTATCTCCTTGCCACTTTGATCCATACTCACCATCTGTATAAGCGTGGAAGTGTTTCCTACCAATTTGAACCTTTGGCATCTATCTCTTTCCATCCCACTTATTGTATGTTTTGTATGCCAACTCGAGAGATGTTATTACGTCTCACTCCATGAGTTGGTCATGAGTCGCTCGATCTTCATGGAGATCGATTCCTGTAGAGTTTCTTCTGTCGTCATCGTGTTGGATAAAGATCTCAAAAGCAAAGACGTCAAGATCAATTAGAAGCACTGAATCAACATCTTCGAGAAGAGCAATTGGATCATGAAGATTGTGTTAGTTTGTGTCCCCTTTGTCTTCTTACCTCACGTCTTGAATCTCGGGACGAGATTCTTGTTTAGTGGGAGTGAGTTGTCACATCCCTAGTTCTGGTATGCTCTGAGCTAGCTAGTCATGTGTTGCATCATGTTTAATTTCTCTTAAACCTGAAATTGGGATTGTTCAAACCCTAGCACCAGATCAAATCAAATAGGTTCAACCTAAAATAATCTTCAATGAACCCAAAATGCCTTTGGAAATGTTCATGATTTTTTATAAAGGTGAAAACCTCTGCCAAAAATGATGAGCATATTTCTTGGCCATTTATGGATTTTGAATTAACTCATAAAGTATTTGAATTTGGGCATTTGAATGCTATAAATAATTTAAATGCTCAAATAGTTCTGAAACTAAATGTGGGTTGTTGCATATATTTCAGAAGGTGCCCACAATTATTTTCAGGATTTTTAGAAGTGCTCTGGTATTTTTAATAAAGCCCAAACAACTACAGAAAAATAGAAAACAGAAAGAGATAAAAAGGAGAGAGAGAGAACTTACCTGGCGCTCACCTGGGAGCCCAGCTGGCCCAGCACTGTAGCTGGCAGGCCCAATAGTGGCCCAGCCCACTGGCCTGAAGCGGTTGTCTTCAACCTCTGCCAGTAGGCAGAGGCGTATCGACAGCACGCGCGCCCGAGCTCCACCTCCTGCTAGCCATGCAGCTGCTCCCCCTTGCCCTGGACGACACCACGCCACCCCGCAGAACCCCTTGGACCCCCTCCCGCTCTCCCCCGTGCTCATCCCCTCCCCTGGACCTCTCGCTCTCACCCACCCGAACGGGTTCGTCACCGCTGTTCGCCACCACCGCGGCCACCGCCTCCCCCTCGCCTCTCCGACATGCCTAGGAGCTCCGCCACATCGTCCCCGACCTCTCCGCCAAGTCAAGCCAGCCCGGACACACCGCAGCACCGCCGTATCACCGTCTTCAACCTCGGACCGTCGGAGATCCCTCTCGCCGCCCCGCTCGCTCCGGTGCTTCCCCGAGCATGCCGAGGCCACCTCTGCACTCGCCGTGAGCTCCTCTACCAATCCCCCTTCTTCCGTGTCCATTAGCTCGTCGTAGCCCTCGTTTCCGTCGAGACCGAGACCTCATCGGCGCCGGACTAGTCGCCGTCGTCGTTTTGGTTCACCTCCGTCTAAACCGAGCATGCAGACGTACTCAGTGCACCCCCAGGAGGCCATAGCACCCCTCTGCACCCCCCTGTCGTGCTCCCTAACGCCACTCCCGTGCTAACCCGAACTCCGGCCGCCGCCTTGGAGCTCGCCGTCGTCGGCACCGGCCACCATAGGTCCGGCCGCCACCACCACTCGACGCGCGCGAGCGAGAGCTCTCCAACGAGCCCAAGAACGGCCTCGTCCGTGCCCTGTGGGTGTTTTCCGAGCCGCGCCGCCATATCGGGTGTCAGCGTTCTGGGAACGGGGGTCCCTAGTCTTGCCTGCCTGCGGCCTGCAGCGTGGCTCAAAGGGGGCCCCAGCACGGACCATCTTCATCAACACAAGCTCAAGACCCTCGCGAGGGGCCAAGCCTCGTGGGGCGGACAACAAGGAGCTTCCTCAGGCACGGCCTCATCAGGCTGGCTCACGAGGAGGCGGAGAGTTCAAGGCGGGGTACCTCGCGAGGTGCCCATGACACAAGCCATGACGACCAAGGGCGCCAGCCGGGCGCCAGCCCGCGCAGTGTCCTTCTTTCCTCTTTGGTGCAATGGGAGCAAGCGCAGGCGAGAGCATCAAGCAAAGGCATCCATTTTGGTGCAACAAGACCAAGACCAGTCCAACGGCAGGATGGAGGTCACCGTGGAGCCCAAGCCGGCATCACCACTAGAGCCTTTGACATGCGAGGACCAACTTTAGTCAGGATAAGTGTACCAGATGTTCCCCTTCAAAATGACCAATTGTTGGCGCCCTTCCCACTCAATATTTGGGAAGAGGCCCAGGGCCTTTGCCTATAAATAGGACTAGCCACCATAGTATCCAGGTATCGAGAATCAACCCCTCCAAAGGGACAACACCACCACAAGAACAGACCCTCGCGAGGCTATTCTTCCTTGTATTGTTCATCATCAGCCCAAGAGGCAATCCACCACACCACACACTGGAGTAGGGTATTACACCACAATGGTGTCCTGAACCAGTATAAACCCTGTGTCTCTTGTGTTATTCTTCTCGTAGTTTAGATCCTAGCGATTTGGTGAGGAACAGGTAGGTAGAAGGCGAAACCTCCGCGCGCACCCCAGTGTTCGAACCTCAAGGGTCTGCTGGAACCCTAAATCCGACATTTGGCGCGCTAGGTAGGGGTGCTCCAGAATTCGTCTTCCGTCGCCCTGTTCTTCTCCGAACGTCGCATCCATGTATGACGCACGGCGGGTTCGGGCCGAGCGCCGAGCCGCCCTCGCTTCCCGCGTCGCCCAGATGGCTCCCGTTAGCGGGCGCCCTCGTCGTTCCCCATCGCCTGCCGTCAACGCCGCCACCGGCCCGGCGGGGAACAAGCAGCAAGCATCGTCCCAGCTCCCGTCCATGAGGCGAGACGGCCGCACCGCTACACCCTCGCTCACCCCTGCTAGTTCTTTGTCCCGGGCGCCCCGTGCGGCCATGGAGGCTCGAGCTGCGCTCATCGCGGCAAATGAGCTCCTGCACTACCTCCCAATCGACGATGTCTACGAAGAATGGCTCGACCGAGTCGCCGAACTCGTCCGCGCCGCTGGGGGCTCCCCCGCGCCATATTTCTCGCTGCACCGCGCCCCGCCGTGCGCGGGCAATGAAGCTCCGGGGGCACCTCAGCCGCCTCCCCCTCATGAAGGTGCCTTGGTTCCAAGGCGCGTGGCCCCTGGGAGGAACCCGCCCAGTCAGGCACCAGCGCGGCAAGAGCAGAGCTGCTAAGAAGTCCCTCGCCCTCGAGAAGCTGCCCGAGCGCTCCCTGCTCCGGCTCGTCCCGACCACGCTCCTGCTCCAGCACGTCAAGATCCCACGCTGCACCCAGCTGCGGTGCACGGGGACCCGCAGGACCAAGCCCTTCGTCCTCCAAGGCCTCCTGTGGCCACAGTGGGCTGCCGCGCCTTCACTACCGAGCTACGCACCGTCGCGTGGCCCGGCAAGTTCAAGCCAGACCTGCCTCCTCGCTACGACGGCACGGCTGACCCTGCAGAGTTCCTCCAGCTCTACGAGCTGGGCATCGAGGCTGCCAATGGAGACGAGAAGGTCATGGCGAACTGGTTTCCCATGGCTCTCAAGGACGGGGCCCGCACCTGGCTCCTGAACCTGGCCCAAGGCACGATCTCCTCCTGGGACAAGATGCGCACCCGCTTCATCGCCAACTCCCAGGGTACGCGCGACCGGCCACCCGCCGTGAGCGACATGCGCCGCATCAAGCAGCAACCAGGGGAAACCCTGCAGAAGTACATCCAGTGCTTCAACAACGTGCGCCTCAAGATTCCCAAGGTGACCGAGGAGGCCATCATCTCAGCCTTCTCTGACGGCGTGCATGACGTCAAAATGAAGGAGGAGCTCGCAATGCATGAAGATCTGTGCACTTCCTTGGAGCTGTTCAACCTGGCGACCAAGTGCGCCAGGGCCGAGGAAGTGCGTCTCTCCCTCCTCGAGTTGCCTGCCGCAGACCCAGAAGAGAAGAAGCCCAAGGCCAAGGACGTGAAGCGCAAAGGGGCTGCCGTGCTCGCGGCAGAACCAGACACCAAGCGGGGCAGAGATCAGCCCGAATCCTCCAAGGGCAGTCGGTACTGCGTGTACCACGACCTCCACACCCATAACACCAATGAATGCCAAGAGCTCAGGGCCGTGCGTGAAGAATGAACTGGCCGACGTCCCGACCGCAGTGACCGGGGCTACGGCCGAGGAGGAGGAAGGAACGCAGGACGCTGGGAAGACCGCGGCCCACGTCAAGGGTGGCGCGACCAACCTCGCGAGGATCGCTGGAAGGACCCGCCTCGCGAGGGAGGCTAGAGGGATAAGCCTCGTGAGGATCGCCCAGAAGGTAACGTAGGCCTCCCTCCGCTGCCGCCTCAGCCAAGGAGAAATGAGGACCGTCATCAGGACGAAGGGGCTGGGGGCTTCCAGGAACCACGTGTGAGCGCCTGCATCCTGGGCGGAGCCCAAGCCCCAGCCTCTCAGCGCATCTTCAAGCAGTTCGCCCGCGAAGTGAATGCAGTCCTCCCCAAGCTCGAGGCCACGCGCCCTCTCAGGCTGTCGGCGTGTGCCATCACGTTCAGCTCAGCGGATCAGCTCAAGTGCGCGGCCATAGCCGGAGTCCTCCCGATGCTTTGTTCCCCAATCATCAGCAATGTGCTAGTCACCAGGACCCTCATCGATGGCGGGGCAGGGCTCAACGTCCTGTCCGTGGAAATGTTCAACAATCTCCAAGTACCCTACAGTCAGCTTTAGCCAACCAAGCCTTTCTCCGGAGTCACCGATGGCTCCACTGTCCCGATTGGGCAGGTCCGCCTCCCTGTCACCTTTGGGGCACGCGACAACTACCGCACCGAGCTCATCGGCTTCGACGTCGCCCACATTCGCCTGCCGTACAATGCCATCCTCGGGTACCCAGCGCTGGCCAAGTTCATGGCCGTAACCCACCACGGCTAAAACGTCCTCAAGATGCCAGGAAGTGGCGGAGTCATCACGGTGCCCTGCGAAGAGAGAGACACAGTGTGCTCCCTGGAGCGAGCCTTTGAGGCCGCATCACTGGAAGACCCGGATCGCGGAAGCAGGAGGATTCCCGAGGCCGCCCCCAAGAAGAAGAAGACATCGACCGGGCCAGCCCCTCAGGAGACAGGTCCCTCAGGGCTCGCGCCTGCTCAGGGGGAACCTCCTTCCATCGCATAGGGAAGCCCACCCGGTGCCCTCCTCAGGCAGGGCTCGGGGGCTCTCCCCTGGAGGGCCGTCGACCTCGCCAAGGTCACGAGGGAGGCGCTTGGGCACCACATGGAGGCGTGTTTTGAAACACGTTTCCATCAAGAAGGAGCAAGGCAAGGAGGGCCAAACCCTCAGGAGTTCGTCAGCAAGGCCATTCAGGAGCTACAGGAGTCAAGGGTCATGAGGGGCAGCCGCCGCTTACCCTCTATGGCCCCCCATCCAGGCGAGGATGGTGGGCTGCACGTCTGCATCGACATACCAGGGCTCAACCAAGCCGCGTCTCAGGAGCGCCTCTGGCCTTCGCGAGTGGGACGCTGCGAGGGTCCGCCTCACAGCTACGTTCGCATGCCTTATTGCTCGCCGAACGCGGCTGCCGCATACCAGCGCATCATGAAGGCCATCCTGGAGGCTCAAGAGGTCAGGCGTTCCGCAGCCCTGGTGGAGATGGAGACGGTCCGCGAGGAGCCACCAGCGCCTCCGGAGCCTCCCGAGTCCCCAAGGCCTGGGGGCTCGTGAGGATCTGTTCCCGCAGCCCACCGAGTCTGCTGCATCAACACCCCTTCGTCTTCAGCATCATCAGGTGACATCTTTCAAGTTTCATTTCCAGCTGGGAGCGCCCTCAGGGCTGCATTATTCCCAGGCCGCGTGGGTCCGTTCCTGTGGCGTGTATCTCTTTTATTTCATGTTCTTAGCTTATTCAGCTGGGGGCGCCCCTCGGGCTGCATTATCCCCAAGCCGCTCGGGTCAGACCCAGTGGCATGTACCCCTCTTGCATTTATCTTAGGGCCATGTTTTCGACCCATCATGCTTGTTATTTGGTGCCTGTTCATGGTACCTTTTCTTCTTGGATGTCGCAAGCTTGCGCGTTAAAGGGGGTGGTGCGTGAGCATCGCGACTCAGGGCTCCTACCGGCTCTCCGGCCCTCACCCTCTGTTCTTGCCCACGGCATCGCGCCCCGGCATACCAGTGACGGCTGAGACCAGCCCGAGAGCCGGGACCTAAGAACGTAGAGCACCGGCATCTAGCCAAATTTGCAGGAGCACACCCTAAGATAAGGCCGAGAGCCAGGTACAACCCGCCTTGAGGTAGGGCCCCGTGAGTCCCGCGCTTGCTCACGGGTGCCCAGATACACCTCGTCAGGCCCTACCATGCCAGCCACGTGTCAGGGCGGGGCTGTACACGCCCCGGGGGCTCCTCCTGGAGGGGAGCCCCCTCCCACGCACCAGTGGAAGCACCAGGCTCCGCGCTGGCTGACGACACTGCCGAGGAGCGGCTATGCCCGTACACATACGGAAGCGCTATGCTCCGCGCTGGTGATAAACAACTGAGGGCGGCCCCCGGGCCGCATCAACCTCAGGGAGCCCAGAGCTCAGTGTCTAGCCTCATCGCAACGCTTCCCCTCGGGAGTGCCGCGCGAGGGGGCTGGGCACGGGGGCTACGCTTGGGTCACGCCCAGACACACGCCACCCAGCCAGGCCCCCCGGGCCTGGTTCGTCGCACGTCCCTCCCCGAGCGGAGCCAAGGTATGAAGGCCGTTTGAGCGTCAAGGGGGACTCCTGAGCATCGCGACTCAGGAGCCTAACTGGTCACGTAGCCCCTCACTCCTTAGTTCTGAAAGGCTAATGGTGGTTGAGGTATGCGCGGGGCCGGGC
>NC_041389.1:411534751-411600650 GCF_002162155.2 Triticum dicoccoides | reverse complement strand
GCCAAGGGGGACTCCTGAGCATCGCGACTCAGGAGCCTAACTTGTCACGTAGCCCCTCACTCCTTGGTCCCGTCCTGGTTTCCAGTCGGGGCTAACGGCGGCTGAGGTATGCGCGGGGCCGGGCTCTGCCGGCGTAGGACACAAGCAAGTAGGAAGGAAATAGTGCAAATTTCAAGAAATTCAAAAGCAAATATTATAGTCCATACTGTTATCACAGCACCAAATGCAAGTTTTAACGCCTCCCCGAGGCCTGATACATGTGCAGAAACTAAAAGCAGGCCGGGATCCTCTTGGGGAGCCTTTCCTTTTTCTGCCATGGAGAAATGGCGGATCGGAGCCATTGCAGCAAGATGGAGCAAGGATCAGGAAGAAGGAGAAGCGAGGAGAGATACGCTGGAGAGGAACGCACCGTTCCGTACTTATAACCGGCGAAAGCCAACCGTCGACCACCACGATCGCATGTAATCATGACCCACTTTGCATGCAGGGACTTGTCGAATCCGTGCAGTTGCCGAGGCATCATGGGGAAGCGGAGACGTCCAATCAACCGCCACGCGGCGCCCAAGGCCGCAGGCTTTTAGGGCCCGTGACGCTTCACACTTGCCCTTTCGCCTCTCTGCTCGGCCAAGTCCGGGCGCGCCTTGGGCCCGGGGGCTACTGTCGGCGTTCTGGGAACGGGGGTCCCCAGACTTGCCTGCCTGCGGCCTGCAGCGTGGCTCAAAGGGGGGCCCAGCACGGCCCATCTTCATCAACACAAGATTAGACCCTCGCAAGGGGCCAAGCCTCGCGGGGCGGACGACAAGGAGCTTCCTCAGGCACAGCCTCATCAGGCTGGCTCACGAGGAGGCGGAGAGTTCAAGGCGGGGTACCTCGCGAGGTGCCCATGACGCAAGCCATGACGACCAAGGGCGCCAGCCGGGCGCCAGCCTGCACAGTGTCCTTCTTTCCTCTTTGGTGCAAGGGGAGCAAGCGCAGGCGAGAGCATCAAGCAAAGGCATCCATTTTGGTGCAACAAGACCAAGACCAGTTGAGGGAGTCCTGGACTAGGGGGTGTCCGGATAGCCGAACTATCATCATCGGCCGGACTCCAAGACTATGAAGATACAAGATTGAAGACTTCGTCCCATGTCCGGATGGGACTTTCCTTGGCGTGGAAGGCAAGCATGGCAATACGGATATGTAGATCTCCTACGATTGTAACCGCCTATGTGTAACCCTAGCCCTCTCCGGTGTCTATATAAACCGGATGGCTTTAGTCCATAGGACGAACAACAATCAAACCATAGGCTAGCTTCTAGGGTTTAGCCTCCTTGATCTCGTGGTAGATCTACTCTTGTAATACCCACATCATCAATATCAATCAAGCAGGACGTAGGGTTTTACCTCCATCAAGAGGGCCCGAACCTGGGTAAAACATTGTGTCCCTCGTCTCCTGTTACCATCCGCCTAGACGCACAGTTCGGGACCCCCTACCCGAGATCCTCCGGTTTTGACACCGACATTGGTGCTTTCATTGAGAGTTCCTCTGTGTCGTCACCGATAGGCTCGATGGCTTCTTCGATCATCAACAACGATGCAGTCCAGGGTGAGACTTTTCTCCCCGGACAGATCTTCGTATTCAGCGGCCTCGCACTGCGGGCCAATTCGCTTGGCCATTTGGAGCAGATCGAAAGCTACGCCCCTGGCCGTCAGGTCAGATATGGAAGTTTGAACTTCACGGCTGACATCCGCGGAGACTTGATCTTCGATGGATTCGAGCCACAGTTGAGCGCGCCGCACTGTCGCGATGGGCATGATTTAGCTCTACAGCCGGATAGTGCCCTAGAGGCCGCACACGAGCCCGCTCTGACCCTCGATTCGAAGCCGGCTGCGCAGATCGAGGACGGGTGGCTAGACACCTCCTCGGGGGCTGCAACCTCTATGGCGATGGAGCCGAACACTGATCTTGTCCCTTCTCGCCGGACTCCTCGCCGGACTCCGAGGTGCCGGATCGTGACTCCGAGATGCCGGACTCCTCGCCGGACTCCGAGCCTCCCGCGCCCCCTTCAACCGAATCCGACTGGGCGCCGATCATCGAGTTCACCACTGCGGACATCTTCCAACACTCACCTTTTGGCGACATCTTGAGTTCGCTAAAGTATCTCTCGTTATCAGGAGAGCCCTGGCCGGACTGCGGTCAGGATGGTTGGGATGTGGACGACGAAGAAATTCAATGCCCACCCACCACCCATTTAGTAGCCACTATCGATGATTTAACCGACATGCTAGGCCTCGATTCCAAAGACATCGACGGTATGGACGACGATGCCGGAGACGACCAAGAACTAGAGCCTACTGGGCACTGGAAAGCCACCTCAACGCACGACGTATACATGGTGGATACTCCAAAGGGAAGCGATAATGAGGAACAACGGGACGTGGCGAAGGACAACTCCCCCGACAAACAACCAAAACGGCGACGCAAGCGCCGCCTGAAATCCCGCCTCGATAACAACAGCACCCATACGGACCCAGCCTTAGAGCAGGGCAAAGCCGTGGAAAATGAACACGCCACCAAGCAACCATCCGAACAGGATGAACCGGACAAGCAACCCATCCCCGACGAAAACAACAGTCCAGACGATCTCACGTCGAACACATCACCGGAGCATAAGAACCTTCATAAAAGGCTGGTCGCCACTACAAGAAGTATGAAGAAGCAAATGCGGAAGCTCAAAACAGCGGAGGACGCACTCAGAATAAGATGGAGCAAAGTACTCAATACTGCAGATAAATACGGCAATAGTCACCAAGCAAAGAGCTACCTGAAGCGCAAGCTGTTGCCCGAATTTGACGAGGAGGCCGTAGAGCCCCCACAGTCAAAAAAGAAAGAGGCCGCCTGGCCGGATAGATGACCAGATGACAGGCTAAGAGCGGCAAGCGGCGCCGCACACAAGCTGGCACACGATCCACGTAAGGATCCTCGCAAAAAGGATGGCCCGGTCAGGTCCATCTATGGGCCAAAAAAGAAGACTCCAGGGAGCAACACAACCCGCCGAGTGTTTGACAACGGCACACCTAAATACAGGGGCGCCGCACACCCACTATGTTTCACCGATGAGGTACTGGATCATGAATTTCCAGCGGGATTCAAACCCGTCAACATAGAGGCATATGACGGAACAACAGACCCCGAAGTCTCGATTGAGGATTATATCCTACACATACATATGGCCAGAGGAGACGATCTCCATGCCATAAAATACCTACCCCTCAAGCTCAAAGGGCCAGCTCGGCATTGGCTCAAAAGCCTCCCAGAAAATACCATTGGAAGTTGGGAAGAGCTCAAGGATGTGTTTCGAGCAAATTTTCAGGGGACTTATGTCCGCCCTCTGGATGCAGACGATTTAAGTCACATAACTCAACAGCCCGGAGAGTCAGCACGCAAATTCTGGAATAGGTTCCTCACCAAAAAGAACCAAATAGTCGACTGTCCGGACGCCGAAGCCTTAGCAGCTTTTAAACATAACGTCCGAGACGAATGGCTCGCCAGACACCTCGGCCAGGAAAAGCCAAGAACAATGGCCACGCTAACAAGCCTCATGACCCGCTTTTGCGCGGGGGAAGATAGCTGGCTGGCAAGATGCAGCACCAGCGACCCGAGTACATCCAAGGTTAGGGATGGAAATGGGAAATCACGACGCAGAAAAGATCAGCGCCGGAATAAGGAAAATGGCCCAAACAGCACGGCAGTCAACGCCGAATTCAAAAGCTCTCGGTCGAGTAATAAAACACTGCCTTTTAAGGACAACAGTGATGAGCTATCCAACCTAAATAAAATCTTGGATAGGGTGTGTCAAATCCATAGTACCCCCGGGAAGCCTGCAAACCATACCCACAGAGATTGTTGGGTCTTCAAGCAGTCCGGCTGACTTCACGCCGAACACAAGGGGCTCGACACACCAAGCGAAGACGACGACGAACCCCACAAGCAGCACACCGGAAAACAGAAGACATTCCCACTAGAAGTCAAAACAGTGAACTCACTTCATGTGATAACAAGGAAAAATAGTGCGGCACCTGCTAAAACACGCGCCGCACAATCCAGCCCAGCAGAGTCCCGAAATTGGATGTTTAAACCAATTACTTTTGACCATCAGGATTACTCCAGAAGTGTTCAAAACGCAGGAGGGACTGCTTTGGTATTGGATCCCATAATCAATGGACTACAATACACACAAGTCCTAATGGATGGCGGCAGCGATATAAACCTGCTATACCAGGACACCATCCGCAGAATGGGGATAGGCCCTAAGAAAATTCACCGTAGCAGCACTTCCTTCAAAGGAGTGACACCAGGCCTTTACGCCAATTGTACAGGCTCTGTACTACTAGAGGTTGTGTTCGGTTCATCCGACAACCTCCGTCGCGAAAAGCTCACTTTCCATATCGCCCCATTCAAAAGTAGCCATCAAGCACTACTGGGACGCGAAGCTTTCGCCCGCTTTAACGCAATACCGCATTACGCATCTCTTACGCTTAAAATGCCCGGTCCACGTGGCATAATCTCATTAAAGGGTAATTCCGAGTGTTCCTCAACCACGGAAAACGTGAGACTGCCTTGACAGCCACACACTAATCCGACCTTGCTGGTCAAAAGCCCCTAAAAACAGGTCATTCAGACCTCGGACACGGTTAAGTGAGTCCGGCATAAATAAACAAGGGGCTTCCCAGCCGCATACCTCTTTACAAGGGGCTGCACGTATAAACGATGAGAGCTAATAAAGCTCAACTTTATTCATCTTCCAAATCATACTTTATTTTAAATACATCTTTTGCACGATATTTTTTCCAAACTAAGTTCTTCTCTTTCACAGATGAAGCACGTGCTACACCCGTCCAGGATACAGCACAACGGAGACACGGGCGCAGACGTGCAGCAAGGACCCGTTGCAAGGATTCTTTTCAGATTAAGACCCTGCGTAAACCTTTCTTACTGTCTCTTGTTGATACGCATCCCCCGGGTTACTACCATAACCGAGGAGGAGGCTGGCGTTTTGGCATCGGCCGCGTCAGAAGTTCTCGCCCGTACCTGGACACTAGGGGCTTAGGGCATTATTCTGCCCGGTACCACAAAGACCGAATACCCCAGGGAGTGTTCGGCGTCTCGAGTTAGGCCTTATATGCATCATCTCCGAATCATGTCTTTGGTCAAATGTTGGGTTTGCCCGGCTCCTGTGTTTTGCTGCCTTACGTTCCGCTCCATCGGCTAACGCGGCACCAGGAGAACTACTGCGATTGTGCCCCGGTTCGGCCGGGCGAGCACCTCAGTAGAGAAAGCTGAAAACTGACTATCATGATATAGCGAGAGACTGGTCAACCACTCGATCGAGTGCTGGAATGTTTAGAATTCCTCCGCTTTGACGAAGGACCGCTTCCCGGTCAGGCACATACGCGCCCCGAGTTCGGAGAGCGCGGTGCCTCTAGGGGCTATATAGTAGCCCCACCATCGAGCTCCTATGGCTAAGTGAAAGTGATAAAGCATTATAGTCCGGTTGCCTAGTTTGCTATGCTATCACCTCCTTCAAAGGACCAAGACGTTGGATTAAGTGTGAAAAAGTGATTTTTTTGCAAACACCCCCCGCACAATGTGCGTGGGGGCTGAAGCCAAAGACTTCCATCTTTCAAGTTATACATACATATACGGCCGCACAGGAGATAGTTCAATACTTGAATGCACAAGTATAAAAAGCCGTTACATTATAAATATGATCCCACAAATCATATATGTCATTTGAACATAACATCTTTCAAGCACTGCGACTCTATTAAATGAGCGCCCTGCAGGACTTCCTCAAAATAGTGCTCGGCGGGTAATCGGCTTTTGTCCGAACCTCGGGATGCAACATCGGTAGCATCCATCTGCGCCCAGTATGTCTTAACACAGGCAAGAGCCATCCGTGCACCCTCTATGGATGCCGACCGCTGCATCGCCTCGATATGCGGCACCGCCTCAAGGAATTGCTGCAACAAACCAAAATAACTCTTCGGCTTGGGCCTTTCTGGCCACAGATAAGCCACCACATCCGTCATGGCAAGTCCGGACAATCTATTCAGCTCAGCCCACTCAGTCAACCGATCGGACAACGGAAGCGGACGCTCCGGACTATGGAATTGAGACCAGAAAAGCTCTTCCATTTCCTGATCCTTCTGGCTTCAGAAGTGCACGACTGCGTCCGCCGCACTCGTCGCCAAATCCAGATAAGGATCCTCCGCACCACACAATTGGCCCAACTGAGCATACTTCGGATCCGTGAACTTCCTACGCAGCAGAAAGGGCTTTCCAGCCGCAATGTCTCCGGCCTGACGCAGTTCCTCCTTCATAGCCCGCATCGCGCAATGGGCATCCTTGGCTTCGGCGGCGGCCTTCTTCAGGTCCTCTTGCTCCACTCGGTGTTCTCTTTCAAGAACCCCATAGCGGTCGGTAGCATCTTTTAATTTCACGGCCATTCCGGCCATCTCCTCCCTGCTTCGGCAGTGAGCAGCCTTTTCGGCTTTTAATTCCTCCGTTGCCTTCGAGGCAGCCGCATCACTTTTCTTGGCTTGCTCCTTGGCTCGAGCAAGCTCTGCTTGAAGGTTTTCCACAGCAGCGGCACCATCTGCATCAAGCATACTAATTGTAAGGAACGGGCATTAGCTCCCTTACTAGGTGACCGCGGAGAAACCACCTACCTTGTGACTCGTCAAGTTGTTTATTGACTAGCGCGATGTCCGCATCCGCAACATCGAGTTACCGCTTCAGCTCGGCAACTCCATCAGTCCGGCTGGCCACCGAACATTCCGCCACCTGCATAGGAAAGGCGACATTTTATAACTGAGACTATGATCCTCGGCACGCTGTCGCTTTCGACAGCATCCCAAGTCTCAGGGGCTACTATCTATACAGGGCACACTCTATGTGCAAAACTGTCAAAAGGTATGTCATTTTTTGCGTACCTCAAACCCCGTCAGCAAACTTCCGACGGCCTCATGCAACCCGCTCTCGGTGGATGAGATCCTTTCAACCACCAAACTCATTAAAATGCGGTGATCTTCTGAGATAGACGCCCTCTCGAGCAAATCCTGCAGCTCCACCGGCCGTACCCCAGTGGGTGCCGAACTCCCCGGCCCCGCCGGATTCGGGGAGACCCTCCGTGACGACACCTCAGGATCATCCGCCCCGCCCGACGGGGCTGCAGATGGAGGCGTTTCGCTCTCCATCATCTCCGGACGAAGGTCCCCCAAAGATGAGCTCTGCTGAGAAGGGCTGAGATCCGAACTACAAGGTGAAAACTTCGGTTACCCTTAGAAATAAAGTAGGAATGTCCCCTATTACAAAACTTCCCCTTTTTTACTTACGGCTCGCTGGAGGGCTGATTCCTTTTGGGAGACTGTGCGGCCGAGGCTATTCCCGGCACAGGACCTTCCTGTGCAGATTTCTTTCCCCGCTTTGAGGCCTTGGCCTCCGGGTCTTCGAAAGCGGTCCTCTTCTCCCCCTCGAGGGAGGGATTCTCGATTCCCCCCTTACTGAAAGCCTCCTTGGCAGAGGTGGTAGTTTCCCTGTGCCCACCTTCGCCATCCTCTGAAGGTGCAACTTCCAACATTTTGATTAATACGGGATCCGGCGTGGTCTCAGGGAGGGGGTCCGGACACTGTATTAGTTTTGCTTGCGCTATCCACTCCTGTCCAAGGGATAGCTGGTTAAAAGGCAAACCCATGATAGATGAATGGACAATGTGTCCGGACACAGGGCTACTTACTTGAGAATCCAGGCGATTGCAGCTTAGGCCAGCGTCCTCGGTCAAGTCCGGACGCATCTCTTGCGATCCGAAGAACAGTTTGTACATCTCCACGGGTGTCAAACCCATGAAGTGTTGGAGAGCTCATGGTCCCTCCGGATTAAATTCCCACAGGCGGAGAGGGCGACGTTTGCAGGGCAGAAGGCGCCGAATCAGCATAACCTGTGTCACTACGACCAGATTGATCTCCCTTTCTTGGAGGTCTCGAATCCGCCCCTGCAAAAGGGGGACGTCTTTGGACGGCCCCCAGTCAAGCCCTTTGTTGACCCATGACGTCAGCCGTTGTGGGGAGCCCGGGCGAAAGGCGGGCAGCGGCCTCTTCCTGCTGCCCCTGGGAGCGGTGATATAGAACCACTCCTGTTGCCACAAGCCGAGCTCCTCCTGAAAAGAGCCCTCGGGCCATGGAGCATCGGCCCTCTTACTTATAACCGCCCCGCCGCACTCTGCCTGACGCCCCTCAATCATCTTCGGCTCCACGTTGATGGTTTTGAGCCACAAGCCGAAGTGAGGGGTAGTGCGGAGGAAGGCTTCGCAGACGACAATGAAAGATGAGATGTGGAGGATGGACTCCGGAGCCAAATCATGGAATTCTAGCCCATAGTAAAACATGATCCCCCTCACGAAGGGATCCATCGGGAAGCCTAAACCCCGACGGAGGTGAGACACGAACACGACGCTCTCGCTGGGCTCGGGAGTAGGAATAACTTGCCCTCGGGCAGGCAACCTATGTGAAATCTCGTAGGTTAAGTACCTGGCGTCTCTCAACTTTAGCACGTCCTCTTCCGTGACGGAGGAAGGCGTCCACCGGCCTCGTAGGTCGGAGCCGTACATTGTCGAAGGTCGAAAGTACCCGAATCTGGAGCCCTGGGTGTTGGAACTCGGGGCGAGGGGCAGATTCGATTGAGGATTGGAGAAAAAGAACGGGCCTTGATCTCATTATAAAGAGGGAGAATACCAAGAGCTGTCCCCGTGACCGTTTGGAACCCACCTTCGGTGGAGGGGGCGTGGTAACGGGCGCAGTTGGTGTACCCACGTCCGTATTGATGGGAATCCCGGAATAAGGGGAACACGATCTTTGCTTTGACAAGATGTGCCAAGGAAACTGCTTCGCTAAACGCGCAGAGGTGGTATAATAAAAACGATTCGAATAAAGACTTGGCTATGTTATGATGCCACGCCACAAAATACGTCAGCAGATTGAACTTGTGTAAATATTATTCTCTCTACGATGGTTTGTGGAATTTATTTTGCAGAGCCGGACACTATCCTGGTGTTCATAACATTCTATAAATTATTCGGAGGAGGAACCCGCCTTGCAATGCCGAAGACAATATGCGCACCGGAGACGTCGTCATTGAAGCCTGGTTCAGGGGCTACTGAGGGAGTCCTGGACTAGGGGGTGTCCGGCTAGCCGAACTATCATCATCGGCCGGACTCCAAGACTATGAAGATACAAGATTGAAGACTTCGTCCCGTGTCCGGATGGCAATACGGATATGAAGATCTCCTACCATTGTAACCGACTCTGTGTAACCCTAGCCCTCTCCGGTGTCTATATAAACCGGATGGCTTTAGTCCGTAGGACGAACAACAATCAGACCGTAGGCTAGCTTCTAGGGTTTAGCCTCCTTGATCTCGTGGTAGATCTACTCTTGTAATACCCACATCATCAATATCAATCAAGCAGGACGTAGGGTTTTACCTCCATCAAGAGGGCCCGAACCTGGGTAAAACATTGTGTCCCTCGTCTCCTGTTACCATCCGCCTAGACGCACAGTTCGGGACCCCCTACCCGAGATCCGCCGGTTTTGACACCGACACCAGTCCAACGGTAGGATGGAGGTCACTGTGGAGCCCAAGCCGGCGTCACCACCAGAGCCTTTGACAGGCGAGGACCAACTTTAGTCAGGATAAGTGTACAAGATGTTCCCCTTCAAAATGACCAATTGTTGGCGCCCTTCCCGCTCAATATCTGGGAAGAGGCCCAGGGCCTTTGCCTATAAATAGGACTAGCCACCATAGTATCCAGGTATCGAGAATCAACCCCTCCAAAGGGACAACACCACCACAAGAACAAACCCTCGCGAGGCTGTTCTTCCTTGTATTGTTCATCATCAGCCCAAGAGGCAATCCACCACACCACACACTGGAGTAGGGTATTACACCACAATGGTGGCCTGAAGCAGTATAAACCCTGTGTCTCTTGTGTTGTTCTTCTCGTAGTTTAGATCCTAGCGATTCTGTGAGGAACGGGTAGGTAGAAGGCGAAACCTCCACGCGCACGCCAGTGTTCGAACCTCAAGGGTCTGCCGGAACCCTAAATCCGACATCGGGCCTTGCCGACGTTGAGTCGCCGACGGGTTTGAACTCGTTTGACCCGGTTTGACCCAAGTTTGACCCCCCAGGGTCACTGCCATGCGGTCCCATCTCTGTTAACTTTTAGTTAGATTTAGGTTAGTGCTAATTAACCCTGACAGTTAGTTTAGACACTAACCAGTGGGCCCAGGCCCTAACTAACCTAGGTTAGTGCTAACTTAACACTAACTAACCCTGTTAGTTAGTTGTTACACTGACATGTGGGTCCCAGCCGTCAAGTTTGACCTGGGCTAGCACCTTTCACCTGCTGACGTCACACGAGGCAACGCTGACGCAGTTAATAATTTTTTGGATTGAAAATAATTCAGAAAATTCCAGAAAATATCGAAAACTTCTAAAAATCATATAAAATTAACCGTAACTCCAAATGAAATAAATTATATATGAAAAATGATAAAAAAAATCCAATCCATCCATCTGTACCATTTTCATGCATGTTAGAACAACTTGTGACTACTGTTTAGGACAATTCAATTAAATGGCATTTAAGAAATCACATATGGAGTTTGAATTTGAATCTTGGATTCAAACCAACTTCATTTAATCTGGTTTTAGTTGCATTAGCACAAACCACAGCATATTGCCATGTCACATTCATGCATCATATTGTTGCATTGCATTGATTGTGTTTCTTCTTTCTTTGTCGGTGTTTGTCCCCCCTCAGTAGACATTGTTCCGACGATGAGTTCGATGACACCGATGAAGAACTATACTATCTTCAGAAGTGCCAGGCAAGCAAAACCCCCTTGTTCATTTCGATACAATCCCACTCTCTCACTCCTGCTCTCTTTTACTGCATTAGGACAACAACGATTCAGCTTTTACATGATGCGCTACTTGAACCCATTTCCTCTGCATGACCTGTCATTACCACAGTAAATAGATGAAACCCACTAGCATGAGTAGGAGTTGTTTGAGCCCTGATGTGCCTACTCATTCATGCTTGTTTGTCATGCATGCTATTGCTTAGAGTTGTGTCAGGTCTGATTCATCAGGGATGAATTGGAATGTGGTGAACGTGTCCTACTGTTGAGAGCTAAGTATGTGAACACGATTTGGTAAATGTAGCGGTGAGAGGCCATGTAGGAGTACATGGTGGGTTGTCTCATTGCAGCCGTCCTTAGGAACTGAGTTCTGTGTTTGTGATCCATGAACAGTTGCTACCACACATTGGGCTCCGGGCGGTCCAAGCCCTCTCGACTTATTAATCAACTCAATCTTTGTCCAGGAATTGAAACTAGTTTCTGGTGTTTGTAGGTAGTGCTAGTAGTCTACCAAGTGGCACCCGGTACAGGTGGGCTTGGGACAGACTAGGCACAGTGGCCCGGTGTACCAAGTGGCACCGGGATGGTGGGCTTGGGAACCCTACACACATCATTTAGGGCCGTGAGCGACACCCCGGCCGGATCTCCTTGCGGATGGAACCCGAATAGGCGATAAACCTGGACGAGAGACTTGTGTGGTTAGTGAGGTCATGGCCGTCTCCCTCGCCAGGCTTCTGCTTGAAGGTTGCTGAGATACACAACGTGTACATGGTGGTAAGTGGCGAGAGCGTGTGTGAAGAACTACACCCCTGCAGGGTTAACATCATCTATTCGAATAGCTTTGTCCGCGGTAAAGGACTTCTGGGTTGCCTATACAGTTCATAGACAAGTGAAAGTGAATAATCTAAAATACGCAAGATAAGCGTGACTGCTACGGATGGCGTTCTCGTAGGGAGACGTGACCGGATCCATAGTGGTGTATTGATATGGTGAATATGTGGACTCGTGTGCGCCACCTCAAAAGAGTTACTTGCAATCGTAGTTCAGGATAGCCACCGAGTCAAAGCTAGCTTGCTGCAGTTTAACCCCACCATCCCCTTTGTTGATAATGATGCATATGTAAATAGTTCAAATGTAAGTCTTGTTGGGTACATTTTTACTCACGTTTGCCTATTTTATGTTTTTACAGAGAGACTTCAGTCTCATTAGTAGTTCCGCTTAGACTTCGACGTTTAGCTTGTTACTTCAGCTACGATCTTGTGCCCTCGGCAGGATCTGGTAGTTAGTCAGGCTTCTCAGCCTTTTTCATTTGTAGTTGTCTGTACTCAGACATGTTAAGCTTCCGCTTGTGCTTTGACTTCTATGCTCTGAGTGTTGGGTCATGAGACCCATGTTTGTAATATCTCACTCCTTGGATCCTATTGAATAAAATACTTGAGTTGTAGAGTCATGTTGTGATGCCATGTTGTATTTGCACATATCGAGCCTATTGTGTGTATGTTATTGAAATGCTTGGTATGTGTGGGATCTCACTATCTAGTTGTTTATCCTTAGTAGCCTCTCTTACCGGGAAATGTCTCCTAGTGCTTCCACTGAGCCATGGTAGCTTGCTACTGCTCCGGAAAACTTAGGCTGGCCGGCATGTGTCCTTCTTTGTTCCTGTGTCTGTCCCCTCGGGGAAATGTCACGCGATGAATACCGGAGTCCTATTAGCCCGCTACAGCCAGGTTCACCGGAGTCCTGCTAGCCCAGTGCTACAGCCTGGATTCACTCGCTGATGACCAACATGTTTGATGTTGGGTCATGGATGCCTGTCCCTGTAAGTTTGTGCCACTTTGGGTTTACGACTAGCCATGTCAGCCCGGGCTCCTTATCATATGGATGCTAGCGACACTATCATATACGTGTGCCAAAAGGCGCAAACGGTCCCGGGCAAAGGTAAGGCGACACCCGTGGGAATACCGTGCGTGAGGCCGCAAAGTGATATGAGGTGTTACATGCTAGGTCGATGTGGCATTGAGTCGGGGTCCTGACAGCCGGTCAACCTCGTCCTGCGCTGGTAGTGTAGGCTCTAGTGCCTCCTCCTCAAATTGAGGTAGCAATCTGCGCTTCGGGTAACTTTTGGTTGGGCGCTCGAGTCCGTATTCCTCGGCTTCCAGGACCTCAGTCCATCTGTCTATTAGCAGATCTTGATTAGCTTGAAGCTGCTGCTGTTTTTTCTTCAGGCTTTTTGAAGTGGCTGTAAGCCGGCGCTTGAAACGCTCCTGCTCGACGGGATCCTCAGGCACGATAAATTCTTTGTCGCCGAGGCTCACCTCGTCTTCGGAGAGAGGCATATAATTGTCGTCCTCCAAGTCTCCATCTGTTGCCTGTTCATGAGGGCTAACTTGCACATACTCCCGTTCGGCCTGCTCAAAGTCTGGCTGGGCGGGATTGTTTTCGTTTTCGGCATCATCTGGAGTGCAATTGTCTCTTGTGTCGGTATCACTATTTTTGCTATGGTGGGGCTTAGAGCAGCGCCGATGACGCCGGTGCTTAGATTGCTTCTCAAGGGGATTATCCTCCGTTGCCTCATCGTGATCGCTTTCTTTGGGGGTGTCCGCCATGTATATATCATATGATGAGGTGTTTGTCTAGCGCCCTGTGGGCGGTGGTTCCTGTTCTTGTTCTGCATCGCCATCCATACCATCAATGTCTTCAAAGTCGAAGTCAAGCACATCGGTTAAGTCATCGACAGTGGCTATTAAGTGGGTGGTGGGTGGGGAACGAATTTCTTCGTCGTCCTCTTCCCGCTCAAGCCAGACATACCTTGGCCAAGAGTCTCCTCATAGAGAGAGAGAGACCTCAATGAATTTAACACGTCGCCCAAGGGTGAGTGCTGAAAGATATCCGCGGAGGTGAACTCCATGATTGGTGCCCCATCAGAATCGATAGGCATGGATGCACGCGATTCAGAACCTATGGCCGGAGACGAGTCCGAGGGTCCGATGACATAGATCTCTTTGGAGGTGAAGTCTGTGTTCGTCTCCAGCATCGATGAATGTGCGGCCTCCATGGCGGGGTCGATCCACCCGTCCTCGGATGGCGTGATCTGCTCCAGATTAGGGGTCGTGGCAGCTGCAGGTGCGATCTCTCGAACACCATCTGATGGGAGATCTATGTCATGCCCGTCATGACGGTTCGGCGCTCCTGCCATGGGTTCAAATCCGTTGAAGATCAAGTCTCCGCGGATGTCGGCACTGTAGTTCAAGTTTCCAAACCTGGCCTGATGGCTAGGGGCGTAGCTGTCGATCTGCTCCAAATGGCCACGTGAGTTGGCCCACAATACGAAGCCGCCGAATACGAAGATCTGTCTGGGAAGGAAAACCTCACCCTGGACCGCATCGTTGAAGATGATTGAAGGAGCCATTGAGCCTTATCAGGATGACACAGTGGAACTCTCAATGAAAGCACCAATGTCGGTGTCAAAACTGGCAGATCTCGGGTAGGGGGTCCCAAACTGTGCGTCTAAGGCTAATGGTAACAGGAGGCGGGGGACACGATGTTTACCCAAGTTCGGGCCCTCTTGATGGAGGTAATACCCTACTTACTGCTTGATTGATCTTGATGATATGAGTATTACAAGAGTTGATCTACCACAAGATCGTAGATGCTAAACCCTAGAAGCTAGCCTATGATTATGATTGTTGTAGTCCTACGGACTAAACCCTCCGGTTTATATAGACACCGAAGGGGGCTAGGGTTACACAGAGTCGGTTACAGAGAAGGAGATCTACATATCCGGATTGCCAAGCTTGACTTCCACACAAAGGAGAGTCCCACCCGGACATGGGACGAAGTCTTCAATCTTGTATCTTCAAAGTCCAACAGTCCGGCCAAAGTATATACTCCGGCTGTCCGAGGACCCCCTAATCTAGGACTCCCTCAGTGGGATTCCCCCTCTACCCATTCATCCGCGGACTAATGTCTACTATGGGCTAGACTTCCATGATTTAGCCCCCAACTCCATCCTCAACATCTCGACATTTATTGTCATGTGCGAGGCTTTTCTCCGCATCCCACCTCACTTTGGCCTATGGCTGAAGACCTTTAACGTGAAGCCAAAGGTAGTGAGAGGCCAACAAGCGGAGTGCGGAGGCGCCATGGTGGTCAAGATGCCCAATGTCACCTAGCCCGAAGCCTCCTTTGTGGAGACCGTGAAGGGGTGGCAATCGGGGTGGTTCTATATCACCGAGCCGCACAGTACCAACTGGGCGGTGACCCCCGAATTTTGAGCCGACATCCCCATGCGGCTCACCTCCTGGCAAGAGAAGGGCTTGGCCTGGAGCTCAGCGGAAGAACTGACTGGGCTCCAATCATGTATCCAGAACACGATAAGCAAGAAAATCAAGCTTGTCAACATGATCCAGGTTATGCTCGTTCGCCTGATTCTTCCATGCCAGGACCGGGCCTGTAATTTGTGGGAGTTCGATCTGACTGAGCACCAGATGCTACTGGAGCTCTTCGACACGATGCATGAAGACGTCTGGAAGGTGCTCTTTATGGCCGGCGAGGTACCACCGCCCACGACTGAAAATCGCGGGCTTAGCGCAAAACACCGGGCTAATCTGGTAAGTTGTCATGTTTACAAGATGTATATTTTACTAGCTCATCTGTGGGAGGAACCTAAGCATGCATGCCAATCTTTTTGGCTTGGGTAATGATAGCAGAGCAGATTAACTATCCGACTCCGCTACCAGAACATCCAGAAACACCTCTCCTAATGAGGATGCTGTTTCCGGCACCCTATGAGGTGCCGGAGAAGAAAGCCAAGAAGGCGGCCACGGGGACCAGAGAGGGTCTCCGGTGCAAGGGTGCTTCTGACGTGACATCCGAAGACACCGATACATACTCCTCCTCTAAGGATGACGAGGAAGAGGAGGAAATCCGCCCCCCTAAAGGGGGGAGGAAGAAGAGGCTATCCTCCACGCACGGGGATGCCAAGGCGTCCAAGAAGGGAAAAACCTCCCCCCCCCCCCCGGACTACTCCGCCGCAGCCACCAACAGTAGCGAGGAGTGGGAGCCCAGGGCCACGCCCCTGGACAAATCGTAAGTATCCGGACATGGTAGTATTTCTGACCTTTTTTGCTTTATCATTTTTAATGTGCCAGACATGCATCTGCAGTCCGACCAAGTCCAACATCGAGATATCCTCCTCTTTGGAGGGATCGCTGGACCCGTCGGCGATGAACAACGGGTCCCTTCCAACGGCCTCCTCCCCCAAGACCGCAGACAACACTAAGGTGTTGTCTCGAAGGATACCAGGCCAAGGGGACACCGTTCCCGTTGCACTGGAGGGTGAAACCTCGGTTTCCGAACACATGGGGGGAAAGACCCCCATGGACACCGATGACGGGGGCCGCAGTCAGTTTGGCCCCCATCTGAATACGGCTTCAGAGACCCAAGTGGCTCCGGATTCAAGCAGGCAGCCTCTCCCGAACAAGGGGGGTGAGCCGCCTGTACCGGTGACCTCTGTCCATCCAGAGGCACCGGGTAGCTTGTTGGAAGCGCTTCGCGGCGCTTCCATTGATGAAGAACATCGTACTCTTATGAGTATGGTGATCGAGAAGATCCAGTCCGCTAAGAGCAGACTGACCGAAGCCTGTGCTAGCCTTCTAACATGCTTTGAGGTAAGTAATAAAATTGTGAGAAAATATCACAGTGTAGACAATAGCCCCATATGCTCTCTTTGGTGTTTAGAAAGAAAAAGTTGAACAGAGGATCAAATAATATTCACAGGTAAGATTTCTATGTGAATAGGCAGGCGTCACTGCTGGTCGATGCCGCTCGTACTGCGGAGGTCTCTGGACTAAAGCAGAACCTGGAGCAGACCGAAGGAGAGCTTGGCCTCGTGAAGAGGTAGCTGGAGGAAAGCCAAGGTATGTAATACCCTGCATGTATACTTATGAAGGATAAATGGTTCGTGTTGATTAAAGCGTTACGAACTTTATTAGGGGCCACGACTGAGGTGGTGGCCCTTAAGAAGGCATTAGCCGAGGCCGAAGATAGAGCGGCCAAGGAACATGAGGCATGCGAGAAGCAGGAGGCCCGGGTCAGCGAGGTGCAGCAAGAGCGCCAGGATGCCGTCAAGAAGTACGAATCCTTGGAGCGTGACTCTAAAACTCAAGAGTTCGAGCTTGCCAAGGCCCTCCAGAGCGTGCAAGACGCCAGAGTGGAAGCCCAGAGGGCCCTCCAGGAAGTCCAGGCGGCCAAAAAGATTGCGGCGGGTAAGGCTTTTCTAATGCAAAGCAAGCATGTGAAGGAGACATTCTTTTTACTTACCCAAATTTGGAGTTCTCCAGGAGCATTTGCGGATCTGCCGCGCAGCATATCAGATGCTGCAGAGTTCTACCGAGCCGAAGAAGGGAGCTCGACGGAGAAGTTGTTCTGGTCTCAATACCTTGGACCAGAACATCTGATGCCCTTGAGCGACCAGCTGAAGCAGCTAGTCGAGCTGCACAAGGCGGCCGAACTGGCCATGAAGGACCTCATAGTCCGGTTATGGCCTACCAAGCCCATGCCTATTAGCTACTTCGGACTCGTGAAGCGGCTTGTGAGTGTCTGCCCATGACTTGAAGTCATAAAGTGGTCGGTTTGCATTGAAGGTGCGCGGATGGCCTTTGCCCGTGCAAAGATGCATTGGGTGAAGATGGACGCCATGACGTTGATGACCGAGGGGCCGCCGAAGGGCAAGGAGCACCTCAACCTGAACTATACTATGACAGTGTACTAGTGGTGTCCTTCCTGTTGGCGAAGCAATGTGCAAAGGATGTAATCTTTGAATGGATACATTCATTTTATCCTATCCTGTAATATAAAACAAGTTCGTTATGCAATATGTTACTTGTGTATTTAAAATTTTACCACCTGTACGGCTGTTTATGAAATCTGAGAGTTGGCCAGTCGTCGGCTTCTGCCCCCACGTAGCTAGTACAGGGGTGTTCGTATAAATCTAAACACTCTTTATCCAAGTCTTTGGTCCTTTAAGGAGGTGTTTAGCGCAACGAACAAGGCAATCAGACTATCCGGCTTTATCACCCTCTCTTAGCCATAGGAGTTCTATAATTTCAAATTTTGGCATAGCCCCTGGTATTCGGAAGGCCGAACTTGGGGCGCTATACATGCCTAAATCGGACAAGAACCAATTCCTCGCATAAAGCAGAAAAAATCTTTAAGGATTTGTAACCTCTCGAATAGCGACCAGCTCTCGCCGCATCATGACAGTCAGTTTTCGGCTTTCTCTACTGAGGTGCTCGTCCGGGAGAACCGGGCCACAATCGCGGTAGTTCTCCCTGTGCCACCTTAGCCGATATAGGGGAACATAAGGTAGCAAAACATGGGAGCCGGGCAAACCCAACATTTGACCAAAGACATGATTCGGAGCTCATGCATATAATGCTATAAGTTCGGGGTGCCAAACTATACTATAAAGTGTTGGGACTTTCTTGTTGTGTTATGGGGTACATTGAAGCCCCTGGCGAATTAAAGCGTACCAGATTGTACGAATGCAGGAAATACAAAGACAAGGAAAAAGTTAATTAAAGAGCGAACGCTGCAAATTATTTTCCATTGTAATGTGATTAATACGCCAAAGCGTATGTGTACAAGTAGTCTGAGAAACAAATAAGGCTATTTGACATGCCATTACCAAGAGCGGGCTGCGTGCGGGTATGTAAAACAGGAATAATGATCATTAGCAGAGACCACCTAGGAATTCCCTTATACATTAAAGCGCCTTGATTTTCTTGCTATATCCTTCCGCGATGGGTCCGATGATCAGCTTACCAAAAAAGCCTCAAGAGGAGAAAAACCTGAAAGGCAGAGAAAAAAATGAAGGTATGCGGATCCAAGAGCGGTTGAGCCACGATGTGGACCGTAGTCTAGCTGTGCCTCCGTCTATGCCCATGGTATTTTAAGTGCGTAGTATGTACGCGTGGCACGAATTTCACCGCTTGATTGGGACTAAGGTGGAGGCCGAATTGCTAGGTGAGCTCTAGACGAGCCGGACGGTCCTACTGCAGAGTAGTTCGGACTCGCTTGACGGTGTCCGGGGTCTTTATTGCCGATTTGAGGGTCTGCCTAAGAAGGCTGCTCCGTACTTCTGCTGCAAGGGTCGCGGTGTGCTCCTCAATATGGAGGGAGCGCTCCATATTCCCATTGACTATTATAGCACCACGAGGTCCAGGCATCTTGATCTTGAGGTAAGCATAGTGTGGCACCGCATTGAATCAAGCAAATGCAGTTCGTGCAAGCAGTGCATGATAACCACTGCGGAAGGGGACGATGTCGAAGATTAACTCTTCGCTTTGGAAATTATCCGGGGATCCGAAGACCACTTCCAGTGTGATTGAGCCTGTACAATAGGCCTCTACACCTGGTATGACACCTTTAAAGGTGGTCTTAGTGGGCTTGATCCTTGAGGGGTCGATGCCCATTTTGCGCACTGTATCCTGATAGAGCAGGTTCAGGCTGCTGCCACCGTCCATGAGGACTCGTGTGAGGTGGAATCCATAGATAATGGGGTCAAGGACCAGTGCGGCTGATCCACCACGAAGGATACTGGTCGGATGGTCCCTGCGATCGAAGGTGCTCGGACAGGAGGACCATGGGTTGAACTTTGGGGCGATTGGCTCCATCGCATAGATGTCCCTTAGTGCGCGCTTCCGCTCCCTTTTGGGGATGTGGGTGGCGTATATCATGTTCACCATTTTGACTTGGGGAGGAAATTTCTTCTGTCCCCCTGTGTTCGGTCGCCGGGGCTCTTCGTGGTAATCACTGTGCGACCCCTTTTCCTTGTTTTCGGTATTCAACTTGCCGGCTTGTTTAAAGACCCAACATTCTCTATTGGTGTGATTGGTTGGTTTATCTGGGGTGCCGAGGATTTGGCATGGACGATCGAGTATGCGGTCCAAGCTGGACGGGCACGGATTGTTTCTCTTAAATGGCTTCTTCCGCTGACCACACTTGGAGCCACTGAATCCGGCGTTGTCCACCGCGTTTTCTGCATTGTTGCCATTATTTTGACGCTTGTGTCTGTTGCGCCGGATCTTGCCGTTGCTGTCTCTGGCTTCAGAAGTGCCAGGTTTACTTGAGGTGCTATGGCTACGAGCTAGCTAGTTGTCCTCGCCCGCACAAAAGCGGGTCATAAGCATCGTAACGGCTGCCATGGACTTTGGCTTTTCTTGTCCAAGGTGTCGGGCGAGCCATTCGTCCCGGATGTTGTGCTTAAAGGCCGCTAGGGCTTCGGCGTCCGGATAGTCGACGATTTGGTTCCTTTTAGTTAAGAACTGTGTCCAGAATTTCCTGGCTGACTCTCCGGGCTGTTGTGTTATATGACTTAAGTCATCAGCATCCGGAGGTCGTACATAAGTACCCTGAAAGTTGTCACGGAATGCATCCTCCAGGTTCTCCCAACTGCCAATGGAGTTTTCGGGCAGACTGTTCAACAAGTGTCGAGCTGGTCCCTTGAGTTTTAGCGGGAGGTACTTGATGGCATGGAGATCATCACCGCGGGCCATATGAATGTGGAGAAGGAAGTCTTGTATCCGTACCGCGGGATCTGTTGTCCCATTGTACAATTCGATATTTACGGGTTTAAACCCTTTTGGGAATTCATGTCCCATTACTTCACCAGTGAAGCATAGGGGGGGTGCGGCGCCTCTATGTCGGGCTATGTCGCGACACAGTTCGGATGAAGCTGGTCTGCCGTATTCGGCCCGGGAAGGTTTGTTTTTATTATACATGTCATGGTATCCATCGTCGTGTATCGGGGCGCACCCTCGCGATCCATAGATCGATCTGGTCTGGCTTGCGTTGTTCTCCAAATTGTACCGCAGGTCATGCGTGTATCCCCGAGCTTTTGTGTTTCTATTTGTTCGGCGAGGTAATGCGGGCTGAGATTCCGTTTTGTCTCTGCCGCGCGGTGGTCGGTCAGCTGGTAGTGCTGGTTCCAAGGCCTCATCATCGAATTGAGGTAACAACTTGCACTTCGGGTAACTTTTGTTTGGGTGTTCGAGTCCATATTCCTGGGCTGCCAGGACCTCAGTCCATCTATCAGTCAGCAGATCTTGATGAGCTTGAAGCTGCTGCTCCTTCTTCTTCAGGCTCTTCGGAGTGGCTATAAGCCGGCACTTGAAGCGCTCCTGCTCGGTGGGATCCTCAGGCACAGTAAATTCGTCGTAGCCGAGGCTCACCTCATCCTTGGAGGGAGGCATGTAATTATCGTTTTCTGAGTCTTCGTTTGTGGCCTGTTCATCAGGGCTAGCTCGCCCATCCTCCCGTCCGGCCTGTTCAAAGCTTGGATGGGCAGGGTCGTCTTCGTCTTTGGCATCGTCCGAAGTGCTATTGTCTCTTGTGCCGGTATCACTGTTTTTACCATGGCATGGTTTAGAGTGGCGCTGCTGACGTCGGTGCTTCGGCTGCTTCTCAGGAGGTTTATCCTCACCTGTATTCTTTTTGTCCTCGCCATTGTCTTCTTTGGGGGTATCCACCATGTAAATGTCACATGACGAGGTGGCTGTCCAGCGCCCTGTGGGCGGTGGTTCCTGTTCTTCTCCGGCATTGTCATCCATACCGTCGATGTCTTCGGAGTCGAAATCAAGCATGTCGGTCAAGTCGCCGACAGTGGCTATCAAGTGGGAGGTGGGTGGGTAACGAAGTTCTTCGTCGTCCGCTTCCCACTCCAGCCGGACATAGTTCGGCCAAGAATCTCCTGAGAAGGAGAGAGATTTTAATGAGTTCAACACATCACCCAAGGCGAGTGTCGGAAGATGTCCGCGGAGGTGAACTCCAGGGTCGGCTCCCAATTAGTTTCGACGGGCGCGGATACACACGGTTCGGAACCTGTATCCGGAGATGAGTCCGAGGGTCCGATGGCCCATACCTCGTTAGAGGTTAGGTCTGTGTTCGGCTCAAGCGCCGTAGAGTACGCGGCTTTCGTGGCGGGGTCCAGCCCCCCGTCCTCGGACGACGTGATCTGTTTTGGATCTAGGGCATGGACAGTTACAGGCGCTGTCTCCTGAGCATAGTCCGATGACAGATTTAAGTCATGTTCATCGTGGCTACAGGGTGCAGCTATCATGGGTTCGAATCCGTCGAAGATCAAGTCTCCACGGATGTCAGTGGTGTAGTTCAAGCTTCCAAACCTGACCTGACGGCCAGGGGCATAGCTGTCGATCTGCTCCAGATGGCCAAGCGAGTTGGCCCGCTGTGCGAAGCCGCCGAATACGAAGATCTGTCCGGGGAGAAAAGTCTCACCCTGGACCGCGTTGTTGTAGATGATTGAAGGAGACATCAAGCCTTATGGTGACAACACAGTGGAACTCTCAATGAAAGCACCAATGTTGGTGTCAAAACTGGCGGATCTCGGGTAGGGGGTCCCAAACTGTGCGTCTAAGGCTAATGGTAACAGGAGGCGGGGGACACGATGTTTACGCAGGTTCGGGCCCTCTCTATGGAGGTAATACCCTACTTCCTGCTTGATTGATCTTGATGATATGAGTATTACAAGAGTTGATCTACCAGGAGATCGTAGAGGCTAACCCTAGAAGCTAGCCTATCATTAAGATTGTTGTTGTCCTACAGACTAAACCCTCGGGTTTATATAGACACTGGAGGGGGCTAGGGTTACATAGAGTCGGTTACAGAGAAGGGAATCTACATATCCGAATCGCCAAGCTTGCCTTCCTTCAAAGGAGAGTCCCACCCGGACACGGGACGAAGTCTTCTATCTTGTATCTTCATAGTCCAACAGTCCGACTAAAGTATATAGTCCGGCTGTTCGAGGACCCCTTAATCCAGGACTCCCTCTGTCTTCTTGAAGAATTTGTGAAGATATACCTTGTTGATGATGTGACACGCAGTCTCAATTGCCTCAGGCCAGAAGCGAGGAGGTGTCTTGTATTCATCAAGCATAGTGCGAGCCATCTCAACAAGAGTCCTGTTCTTGCGCTCCACGATGCCATTTTGCTGAGAAGTAATAGGGGCAGATAACTCGTGAGTAATACCAAGTTCATCAAGATAGTCATCAAGACAAGTATTCTTGAACTCGGTCCCGTTGTCACTCCTAATGTGCTTGATCTTCACACCGAAATTCGTCAAGGCCCTTGAGGAAAATTGTTTGAAGACTTCCCGCACTTCAGTTTTGTAAGTGATGATATGCACCCAGGTGTAATAGTCATCAACAATAACAAAGCCATATAGAGATGCTACATTTGTTAGTGTGGCATAATGAGTAGGGCCAAAGAGATCCATGTGAAGTAATTCAAATGGACGAGTCATAATCATGATAGTCTTCGAGGGATGCTTGGCTCTTGTCATCTTTCCAGCTTCACAAGCTCCACACAGATGGTCTTTGAGGAATTTGACACCCTCGATGCTAATGACGTGCTTCTTCTTCACAAGTGTGTATAAGTTCCTCATGCCAGCATGACCAAGTCGTCGATGCCATAACCAGCCTTCTGAAGATTTTGCAAGTAGACATGTGGCAGGCTGTGGTCTTGCAGAGAAATCAATAATATACAAATCTCCTCTCCTAAAGCCTTCGAAGACTTTGGAATAATCAGATTCCATCAGCACAATGCAACGATATTTGCCAAAGACAACAACCATATCAAGATCACAAAGCACTGAGACATACGTGAGGTTGAATCCCAAGGATTCGACATGCATGACTTTGTCCATGGGTCGATCCTTTGAGATTGCAAGCCTACCTAGACCCATTACCTTGCTTTTGCCTTTGTCAGCATAGGTGATATGCTTCAGATGTGATGGGGATAAAGCAGTGTCCATCAATAAGCTCTTGTCACTGGTCATGTGATTTGTACATCCACTACCGAGGGCCCACTCAGTAGCTTTGGGTTGTTCATCCTGCTGATGAATTAGTGCATCTTACGAACTCATATACTTCATGAGTGAATAATATGGCATCAAATTCACCAGATTGAATTTCATCAAGCAATACAACAGATATAGCAGTATAAGGACGTGAGAAATGAATATTCATTTCTTCAAGATTAGCTTGCGTCCTTTCAAGCATATTCAGGTCTCTAGCAAATTCATCAGATGTTCAAGTTCATCTGGAGACCTGACCCTGCATAAGAGATTAGTTCTTTTGCTTCACCACCCAGATTTGGAGGGGTGGCAAAGAGTTCATCATTCTATGAGATCCATAAGAAAAAGGTGGCATAGAAGCCAGTCCACTTTGTTTCACAGAAGAGGGGTTAGAGTAAGCATATGAATAAGCAGAGAAATTCTTCGAGGACTTATGAACATAATGATTTGAAAAATAATGCACACATTCATAGCCCTTAGATTTTCCCTGCGAACTGAAGTGTTAACATGATGATGATCATATGAGGATTTGGATCCATATGAGGAATTTGATCCATGTGAGGAATTTGGTCCAAATGATGACTTGGATCCATATGAAGACTTTTGTCCATATGAAGAATTTGATCTGGGGTTCCTATTCTTCAGAGATGGTGTCATGATCACATTCACCAGAAAACTTTCAAGGCACCTTTTGGGAACCCAGATTTTCTTCATAGGGGGACTATTCCTGCAGTTAGTTCCAACATATCTAGCAAATACTTCACCATTCTGATTTTTGAACAACTTATAGTTGGAGTCAAATGACTCATAAGAAGAATATGAAGATTCACATGTAAAGCTAGATAAAGTGAATGGATCTACTGGAGGTCCTTTCACAGCAACCCATAAGGTTTTGGGATACTGCTCAGGTTTCCACTAGGTCCCATCAGCATTGAGTTTGCTCTCAAAGGCAATACCCTCTTTACTAGGTTTCCTATTGAGGATATGCTTTTTAAGCATATCACAAAGAGCCTGATTCCCTTTGATGCTTTTGTACATGCATGTCACATATAATTCCTTCAACCCTGCATTGTCAGTGATACTTGTGGTGTCCTCAGATGAGGAATTTGTGACCACTGAAATAGATGAAAAATTTGCAGCAATAGAAGCATTTGAACTTTCAGGTGAAGAATTAGCAGATTCACCTTCAATGCATTTCAAACATGGTGGAATGAATTCTTCCTGAACGGAACTGATCTGTTGAGCAAGCAATGAATCATGATCCTTCTGAAGATCTTCATAACTCACCCTTAGCTTTTCAAGATCTTGCTTTCTTTGAAGAAATTCATAAGAAAGCTTCTCATGATCAGCTAAGAGAGTGTTATGATGACTCTGAAGGTTATCAAACTTATACTGAAGTCTCTGAAGATTTTCAGTCAAAGTTTGAGTTCCGATCCATTTCTTCACCCAACAGGTCATCGCTTTTGTCTAGCAAATTTTGAACCTTTTCTAAAGCCTTCTGTTGTTTAGTGGCAATATTAGCAAGCTTCGTATAACTAGGTCCAAAATCATCATCAGATTCATCTTCACTAGATTCAGATGAGTTCAGGTACCTTTGCACCTTCTGCCATGAGGCATGGTGCTGAAGATGATGGTTCAGGTTCAAAAGTCATCATTTTGAGTGATTCCTTGATATCTTCAAACCAGGGATCATGACGAGTTCGATGACCTTCATAGATGTTAGAGATTCGGTCCCAGATAAGCTTCGCATTGTAGAGACGCGTAATGAGCCTGAACTGATTTCTGGATAGGCAGGAGCAGATGATACCATTCTCCATGGTGTCAAGGCGATTGTATTTGCAAATATCATCAGCATGTGCCATCTTGCATAGATCGGTAAGACCAATCTCAGTGATGGTCCACATCTCGCTGTTCATCGCCACGAGGCGCTTCCTCATCATGGCCTTCCACTTGGGGTAATCATGACCATCAAAGATGGGGTATGTCACTTTCTTCATACATGTGGTCGACATAACTAAAACTCCAGGTGGTTAAACAAAAATCACACAGAACAAGAGAGTACCTTGCTTTGATACTAATTGAAAGTGTGTTATATCGACTAGAGGGGGGTGAATAGGCAATTTTTACAAATTCCTCACTGAGGAAATTCAACTTGAGGAATTTCCTAAGTGATGAACCACAAGCAGCGGAATAGGTACTTAGATGCGTGCATAACAGAATAGTAGCACAGTCATCATGATGAAATGAAACATACACAAAGCACAAGTAGCGTAAAAACAAGATAAGCAGGGTGAAGACAAAGTGACTGAAGCATTGGGATTGAGGAAATTGAGAAAGTCTTTAGTCAAAGTCTTCAAACAGTAATGATCAAGTTCATCAACACAAGAATGAGGAAATGAAAGGGTTGAGGAAAGAGAACCAGTAGCTTGGTGAAGACGATGATTTGGTAGACCAGTTCCAACTGCTGTGACAGTTGTACGTCTAGTTGGAGCGGCTAGGTATTTAAACCTAAGGACACACAGTCCTGGACACACTATCCTCACCGTATTGTCCTTGAGCTAAGGTCACATAAACCTCTCCCAATCACACGTGGTAAGCCTTAAGCTGAATTCCAAACCTTCATAGACTCGATCACTCGGTGATCCACAATTTCCTCTTGATGATATAGACCATGATGCCTAACCGTCAAGAGGATGCAAGGTCCACAAAGGTAACAAGCGTCGGTTCCACACAGGAACAATCTCTTCAGTGATGCTCAATCACTTTGGGTTTGTAGGTGTTTGGGTTTAGGTTTTTCCTCATTTGATGATTTTCGCTCAAAGTCCTAGGAGGATGGGATGCTCTCAATGACAAGTATTAGTTTCTCTCGAAGCAGCCAACCAACTAGTGGTTGTGGGGGGCGGCTATTTATAGCCTAGGGAGCAGCCCGACATGATAACATAAATGCCCTTCAGTGATATGACCGTTAGGTGGGTAGATATTTTGGGACAGCTGGCGCTTAGCATAGCAACGGTCGGAAATTTGAGTATCAAATTCCTCAGGGCTATCATGTTCCTCACTTGTAGGAAATCTGCACTGGCAAATTGCTAACTCCTCAATCAGAACAAATTCCTCAGAGAACAGAAGATCTTTGTCTCTGTCATTGAAGAAATTGACTGAACTGTATCAGATTGACAATGGCTTCACTCGAAAGGATTGGGTAGATGTAGGATTTTGAGATGAGCATCACTTGGAAACTTTTCCTTAGTTTCACCCCGACCCCCTTTAACAGTACGATGTTTCCTATGACTCAAGAAAGAGAAAATGAAACTACGAAAACAAAAGTCTTGACACTTCATAATCCTCGCATCAATATCAAAGTCTTCAAGGTCACACTAATTTCTTCATTTTCGAAATCTTAAAGAAAACCAAAGCCTTCACCTCAAGACATACATTTTTAGGGGTCGACTTTCATCGTAAATATCAAACTCCTCATAGACTTATAGTACCTGTGTACACTCACAAACACATTAGTCCCTTAACCTATAAGTCTTTAATACACCAAAATCACTAAGGGGCACTAGATGCACTTTCAAGTAGACCGACTCCTGCCTACATCTACTACTATTACTCCACACATCGACTGCTATCCAGTATGCATCTAGTGTATCAAGTTAACAAGAACATAGTAACGCCTTAAGCAAGATGACATGATGTAGAGGGATAGATACAATCAATATAAAATAAACCCCATCTTTTTATCCTTAATGGCAACAATACAAATACGTGCCTCGCTACCCTTTCTGTCACTGGGTGAAGACACGGCAAGATTGAACCCAAAACAAGGCATCTCTACCATTGCAAGAAAAAACAATATAGTTGGCCAAACCAAATCAATAGATTGGAGAGAAATACAAATCTATCTTTATCATGCATAAAAGAGTTCAGAGAAGACTCAAAATTATTCATAGATAATCTGATCATAAATCCACAATTCATCAGATATCAATAAACGCACCGCAAAAGAAGAGTACATTGATATAGACCTCCAAGAACATTAAGGAGAAAATTGTATTGAAGATCAAAGAGAGATCAACAATAATAATTCATGATCAAATATATTTGAATGGCAATATATGCTTGGATCTTTCCCCATCACATGGTACTTGCCGACTAGAGAATTATTGAGGTTGAAATGAGAAGGAATACTACTAACTCTTGCATAAAAGTAAAAGATAGGCCCTTCGCAGAGGGAAGTAGGGATTTGCAGAGGTGCCAGAGCTCGAAGCTTTTAAAACAGAGATGAATATAATTTTGAGAGGTATGCTTTCATTGTCAACGTAATGACCGAGAGTTCCCAATATCTTCCATGCTAGACAAATTATAGCACTAGTACAACGAGGTGCTATACAAACGGTTTTTAACCCATTTCCGTGACGGCATTTGGAACAATCGCCTAGTGAGTGACTGCGATAGGGGGGGGGGGTCCTTCCCACACGACCCAAAAACCGTCGAGGATATGCCCTCATGGCACACACGCTCGGCAACATGAGGTCGTGTGCGACCGGCGAGCGATCAAATACGGTTATACACACAGTACTGCTAAAAAAACAATTATACACACGAAATCATTTCCGGTCGTAAGTTCATTCCACACAGTCAGTCCCCGCTAAACGTTTCCGTTCATATATACATCCCACACAGTCACTCCAAGGAAAACATTTCTGTTCGCAGGTACATCACACACAATTTTCCCTATTAAATTGTTTGTGATAATGTTTCCATTGCACACGGTATTAACAACTTTATCGTTTGTGTAATTGAATGCATCACACACGGTGCGTAGAAGAAACTATGTGCCAAAGGTTGTCCATCACATGCAGTTTTTATGTCGTAAAGGTTTGCACCAGGTGGCCTAACGCAAACGGTTTTCAAGAGGATGTCGTGTGTGATTGTTCATTAATCCAACACGGTTCATTCCTAGAAACTGTATGCGTTTCTTGAGGTCATCGTCCATGTTGTTTTCTCAATAACCGTTTGCAATACAAAAAACCAATTAGCAAGCTAATTATCCTATTATTAATAATCCATTTATAAATCTAATTGACATTTCATATTAAGCACACAATATATTTCATTTTTATAATTGAAATAAATCAGAGTACAACATCATATAGCTTCAGCACTCAGCTACCTCATTACACAACTGCACCAGCACCAAGTTTCACATGCAACATCAATAACCTTTCGAAATTAGCATCATAGACGATACATAGACAAATGTATCTCATATGGAAAACTGCTGAAGCAGAAGGCAAATATTGAGCCTTCATTAATGTTGAAGGTCTTTGCAACTTTAGGCCAGTGCCTACGGATGATTGACCATCCATCATTCGTCCTCTTCAGGAACACTTCAATATTGAACCGTGGGTGTTGTATGAATACCTTCCTCGCCTCCTGACCATACAGGTGGTTTGAGAGGTAATCATCAGAGAACTGCTTTGGAAAGGCCTGAAGACAAGGATGGGCATAAATATCTTCTCTATACTGGAAATGGGCCAACGGAATAAAAAAGGCAAGGTATAATAGTTAGTACCATCCTGTAGTGAACTGATGTCTTGTTCATTATGCAGACAAAGATCTTGTTGTTTTTTGCCGCTAATTTCGTTATCCTAACAATCTTTCTGAGTTTCTTGACTTGACTGATATTGATGGACAACTCATTTCCCCATATGCAAAAAGGGTCGAACAGTGGGTCAAAACCTCTGACAGCAGGACCTAGATGTGCAAGACCAAATTGTTAAAAACCTAAATATTAGAATGGTTCCTGCAATTGCACAATAATGTGCTATTACACAAAGGACCATGCATGTGCAAACCTTGATTATAAACCTTAGCGCTTCCCATTGTTTCCCTGCAACACATACAAGGTAGTTCGTGATCAGGTTAAGTGAGGGATCGCATGCTATTAGTAAATATGCTGATGAAAAATAAGCACATTGCAGATTCATCAGATTAATTCATGCCACATGGAAAACCCATTTATCCAAACCAAGAATGATTAGGAACTAGGAAATATAGCAATTGTATATGTTTCTCATGTATTAAGTGCAGCCAAATTTGATTATTCCTCACATGCACAACAATACAAAATTCTACCAGCGACAATTGGACATCGCTTTGCAGAATTGAACCAAGCAGTTAACTAAACACCACAACAAATGAACAAAACATTAATTGAGCACCACATTGCACAATATAACATACTCCTAATAGAAGATCAGACAGTTAACCAAACCAGGCATGCTTAACAACTTGGAGATATAGCAATTGTATTTGTTTCTCATGTATTTAGTACAACCAAATTCGATTTATTTCTCACATGGTATACAATAACAGAATGCACCCACAACAATTGAACATCACATTGCAGAACTGAACCAAATAGTTAACTAATCACCACAATAAATGAACCAAACGTTAATAGAGCACCACAATGCACAATGTATAACATACTAGAAGATCAGACAGTTAACCAAACCAAGCATGCTTGACAACTTGGAAATATAGCAGTTGTATTTGTTACTCATTTATTTTGTGAAGAAAAACTCGATTTATTTCTCACATGGAAGACAATACAAAATTGCACCTTGAAGAATTGAACATCACATTTGCAGAATTGAACCAAACGGTTAACTGAACACGATAACTAATTAACCAAAAAGTTAATAAGTGAGCACCACATTGCACGACATATAGAACATATACACTAAAGCAATAGATTGCATGGTAAAAGTAGATAGCACAATTCACTAGAATTTGTTAAGGAAAGGCAGTAGCTAGCAGACTAAACATAGGTCCTTATAGTGAGCTAATAAGACAAGATAATCCTTATTCTTGGAGATATCAATGACGATTGGCTCCTTGGACATGGAAGATGGCGCAACCTCTACATCATGGGTGCCCTCGTCGTAGTGCTGAGTTTCCTGAGCCGCTCCGGGCACCAACCTACTGGCTCTCGAGTTGAGGTAAGCACATGCACGCTAAGAAAACACCTCATAGTCTTCGTCGAAGGCACCGAAGGTGGCCTCAAGAAAATGCCATGAACTATCGTTTGAAGCAGCCAACCGCATCATGGTGTCGGCGCGCGAGGCAACGACGGTGGCCTCGACGGCGAGGTGCTACTCCAAGATCTGGGGGTCGGCACAAATGACAGCCATCGCGACCTCATCCGCGTGTGCGGCCGTGATTTACTTCTCCGATGCCAAATACTCCTTGAGCTCCTGGCTATACTGCATGCACCATGGCTTAGGGCGGTGCTTATTTGGTGGAGGGGTCGGTGATTTGGGTGGAAGGTGTCGCTCCGGCAGACGGGGCATGTGGGATGTGGAAGGAGGAGAAGGATGGGGTTCGGGTGTGGATTACCTGCCTGGATAGACGAGCTCGAGTAGTGCGAAGGAGGGTCGCCAGAGAGGAGGTGGCGCTGCAAGAAAGGAGTGATGGTTTCAACTCGGAAAGGAAGGCAGAAACAGGGGAAATGTGGCTTTTGAATCGGTTCAGCGAAAAAACTGGTGCGCAAAGTGTCATCAGACAGAGTCCCTTATTCAGAATTGTGTACGATGTGTGAACATCACAAACGATTCAGATATCTTAACCCGTGTGTGATGAGTTTGAACGTCAAAAATTTTGGTTCGAATTTTCCTGGTTACAGTGGTCATCCACGTCATTGCATAATTTGGGTACACAAAGGAGACTATAGCACACCTACACTTCTTAATAGAGCATGTTTAGCAATTAAACAGAGCTAGCTGACCTAAACATTACTCTAACAAATTAAAGACTAGCGATCTTAATTAAATAAAAAACAAAGAGTACTACTAAGGCTGGTGCTCGTCTATCTCAGCCGCCTCCTCCATGTCCAAATCGTGCCCGACAGTCTCCTGGGGAAGGGGCTCCATGGTATCCATCACACCATACTCGGCAAGCATCTCGCCATCCACGTCCGCCATCTCTTTGTAAAAGGCCGCCACGAGCTGGGCATGGGCGGCCGTGATCTGGGCTTGGACGGGCTCCGTCGTGGCAAGGTATGCGACGGAGGAACGGACGGTTGCTTGAACGCTCTCAGTGATTGCCAACTCTTCAGCCATGGGTTGCCGACCGTTGTCGGAGAAGCTTTGTTCGATTTGTGCGGTGACCGCCATGAACTGGGCGTGGGCAGCCTCGACATGGTCGTGGGCGGCCTCCATTAGGGCTAAGGCCGCCGTTGCAGAAGGGATAGCTGTTGTGCCGCTCTCACTAGTTGCTACCCCCGAGGCATATGTTGTTGTCGCCACCTAAGAAGCAACATCGGCCGTTTGGGCTGCCTTGGTCGCCCGGTCGTAGATTGCGGCCGCACTCACAAAGCTTGTTAGCATGTGCTTGGCGGCTAGGGCCTCGCTCTAGCTGGAGTGGGCCGCCGAAGTTGCCCTCATGAAGCAGGTCCACGTCCCCATCTTTCACAGGTGATGATTGAACAGTGAAATGATATTTGGGGAGCGAGCTAGTGTGCTTGACACAGCGGTTGTGGACTGTAGCCGACACACCTTCTCGCGTAAAACTGTATATGTACTATACACCGACAGTGCTCCAAGATATTTTGTACCACATCTCACATGGTTGGTGACAATAAATTGTGTGCGATCTACTTAATTTTTCGTCTTGATTTGAATTACATAATGGGGTCCACAACTATAGGTGTTTGAATTCCTAGAACTTTTATCTGCAGTGAACATGCAACTATAGGTGCGTCGTCAGAAAAATTGGAATTATTCAGGGTTCGTTTGGACTTTTTATACATTAACTTGGTTTTCTAGGCATTTCAGGTGCGCAATTCAAAATTAAACTACATGCACATGCTCCGGTGCACCAAAATGGTTTGTAAAATGATATATGTGTCCATGGATTGATGCTTATGTCCCATTCAAGAAATGAGGATGAATTTCAAACACCATGGGACCGTGGCTCTGGGGCAAATGTTGAGGTGCTTGTTTTTGTAATTCTATTGAATACAAAACACATCTGAAATTCATGAACCTTGGCATGCTATCATGGAACGGCACCAACATGCTGTGGTAAAAAATATTGTCCATTTGGTAGGTTATGGGAACTTGCCACCTTGGGGGACGAAACTATATCTGTTGCCTCTTCTTACTTTCAAAATTTTTCTCATGTCAAGATAGAACAATAGGAGTGTTGTAAAACATTTGGGATTTTTCGGGGTTCACTTGGTGATTAATATACATTAACAGAGTTTTCTATGCATTCAAGTGCATATTCAAATTTGAACTACATGCACATGCTCGAGTGCATATAAACGGGTTGAAAAATCAAATGTATGTCCTTGGTTGCAACCTTAGGTCCCAGGCAAGAAATGGGAATTAATATCAAATACCTTTGCCACCGTCGCTCGGCCGCTAACATTAAGATACATGGTTTTGAATTCTAGTAAATCGGAAAACTCGTCTAAAATTCATGAAACTTGACATGTTATCATGGAACGGCATCAACATGCAGTGGTAAAAATATTGTCCCATTTGGGGTAGGTGGGGTATAAGCTTCTCACAAACTAGAGCTTCTCGCAACAAGCCTCGTGGTTATGGTAGGGAATAGTTCACCTTTCTAGACGAAACTATATCCGTTGCCTCTTCTTGATTTCAATTTTTTCTCTAGTGTAAACATAGAACAATAGGAGTGTTGTGTTAAATTTCGAATTTTTTCAGGGTTCGTTTGGACATTTTTATACATTGACTAAGTTTTCAATGCATTTATGTGCATAATTCAAATTTGAACTATAGGCACATGCTCTAATGCATATAAATTGGTTGAAAATTCAAATATGTGTCCTTGGTTGCATGCTTAGATCCCATGCAAGAAATGGGAATGAATGTCAAACACCCTGCCACCGTCACTCGACCGCAAACATTGAGATACCTGGTTTTTTCAATTCTAGTAAATCCAAATTCGTCTAAAATTCATGAAACTTGGCATGCTATCATGGAACAACATCAACATGTCATGGTAAAAAAATTGTCCCATTTGGGGCAGGTTTGGGTATAAGCTTCTCACAAACTAGAGCTTCTCACAACAAGCATGATGGTTTCGGTAGGGAACGTTTCACCTTTCTCGGCGAAATGATATTAGTTGGCTCTTCTTGATTTCAAAAAAATTCTAGTGTCAACATAGAACAACAGGAGTGTTGTGTTAAATTTTGGAATTTTTCAGGGTTCGTTTGGACATTTTTATACATTAACTGGGTTTTCTAGGCATTTTATGTGCATAATTCAAATTTGAACTACATGCAAATGCTCGAGTGCGTATAAATTGGTTGATAAATCAAATTTGTGTCCTTGGGTGCATGCTTAGGTCCCATATAAGAAATGGGAATGAATTTCAAACACCATGGCATTGTTGATTGCCGGCAAAACGTTGAGATACTTTGTTTTAAATTCTAGTAAATCCAAAACTCGTCTGAAATTCATGAAACTTGGCATGCTATCATGGAATGGCACCTGACATGCTGTGGTATTTTTCGTGTCCATTTTGAGAGAAGGCGCACTCGAATAACAGCCAACAAAGGCATTTTGAAACAAATAGCTGCCACTCTAACATCGCAAACGTTTTAGATAGAACACCCGTATGTAAACCGACGGCTTCCCCAATAAGCCAAGGGAAAATGTGCCGAGCAGGATTTGTGCAGCTCTTCATCGCAAACGTTTTTGATAGAACACCTGTATGCAAGATGAGAGCCATGGTCTTCCGCAGTAAGCCAAGGGAAATTCCCCGCGCAGGATTTGTGCATATCTTCAACGCAAACGGTTTAGATTGAATAAGGTATGCAAAGCGAGACTTTGGTGCTAAGCCAAGAGAAAATTTGGCAAGAAGGATTTGTACCTTCCTGCAATGCAAACGGTTTTTTTGGATGACCTGTGTGCAACCACGTACAGACAATTTGGTAAGATTTGCATCTATCATATTGGGTATATTGCCATTTGTCAAACTGGAAAGATTGATATTTGCTGATCTAGTAACATTGCCATTTTTCAATCCTTGTAACACTGTGATTTGTCAAAATATGCACCTAAAAATTACTAGCACTCTCTAATTTTTGCAACTAAAATTCAATAATTAAGCATAGATTTCATTCATAGATTAAGCAGTCGTTCTTTATACAAACAGTTCAACTCGACAGCTGAACCCGACCAAACTTTTCCCCAATTCTTGCCAACCACATACTGAAATAGCTAGTTCAACTATATATACTAGCTAATTTTAAGTACCTTGTATAGCTCCACCACATCTGTAGTCAGATGAACTGAACAAAATAGCACATAACTACTACTACTACTACGGAGGGGCTTTGTACTACTTCCTGCAGCCTCTCCTCTGCCGAGCATGCTCAGTAAGAGGAATAGGAGGAGCCTACCAACAAGCTGTACAACTGCAATACGGTGCCTGCCGCTACTGCACCTTCAGCGACTCTCACCTCGAACGCCCGATGCCTCTCTAGACGACCCCTCTCAAAGCGGTCGGACTACTCGTAGATCTCCTGATTCCTCGCCTCTACATCACCATGTGCTGCGGCCACGACTGCGGTAAGGCTCTTTGCATGCTCGACGAGGCGCTCCTCCTCCCGCAGGAACTCGATGTAGTGCGCAAGGTCGCTGACGCATGTGTGAGCCTCCACCTCTGCCTCCCTCCTTCAAGTGGCGGTGGCGGGACGGGTGATGATCCCGGTAGTCAATGGTGGGTTGGCGGCCACGGCGACCGTTGATGGGGCGGCGGCCAGGACCACCACCTCCCGCCTTCGGGCTGCGTTGGCGGAGCGGGTGATGGCCATGGTGGGCGGCAGTGGGGTGGCGGCCACCTCCCGCCTTCGGGCCCCGGTGGCAGAGCGGGCGATGGCCCTGGCTTTCAACGATGGTGTGGCGGCAACAGCTGCCGACGGGCAGCAGCGGCGGAGCGTGTGGTGGGTGTTCTGCGCACACCCAACGTGGATGCCACGTGCACTACACTACGCCGGGGACTGCATCACCATCACGGTGTAGCCTCCCAGCTGGAGTTGTCCTCTAATGACGACGGAGTGGCTGAGCGACGATGATGGACTGATGCCATTGGAGATTGTGGGAGAAGTAGATGAGATAAGCTACAGGGAGGGAGGGGAAAATGGGATGCAGGACTCGCCGGCCGTGAAGATTTATATAGTAGGCTGGTAAGCATTGGTATTTTGGGGGACTAGATGACTCATTGCGCCAATGGCACAAAGGTCGAGAGGGATCCAAGTATTGTGAGAATATTTAGACACCCAAGTCAAAAACCAAATGTGGCCAATACTACCGCATCCTCTGCTTGGAAGCCGCCTTTTCTCACCGGATCTAACATAGATACATGATTTTTCAAGAGCAAATTTCAGAGAAAACATAAATGTACTATTGAGATCATACCGCCATATCTTCATTTAGTTTCTTTGGAAATCTAAAGGTCTAAGAGGATGGTACATGTGAGAAACTGTGAATCCACAACAAAAAACTAAACTAACTTCCAAACAAACATTTCAGGTTTGGAAGCCACACAGAAGCAACCCAGATCTCTCGTTGTAGTACAAGTACATGTCCTTAATCCTGCATCCACAGCCCATAATTTTTCAACACCTAAATCCATGAAATCCAACCGAAGGAAATCATGGCAGAAACATGCATTGTGGCTTACGTCTCTAAGAAGGACTTCTTGGCATTATTGTGCAGGTTGGACACAGCAATACTCGCTGTGAGCTGCAGAAGAACCACACAGGCACCTTCCTTCACCTTGCCCTTGGGGTGGAGGGGGCAACACTTGCAGTGCTGTGACAAGGCTTTGCGAATGCCGCTGGCGAGAGCGCCTAGCGGAGGGCGTCGAGAGTGGCAGCAGCCTCCGCCTCGGTGCAAGCGTAGTGGCTGCACGACTCGAGGCAGCACAGGAAGCGGTCGCGCTGGAGCAGCACTCTATGCACAGATGTGTAGGCAAGTAACAAAGACTGGTCAAAGGGAAACAAATTATCCAAAAGAAGAAAGGTTTTATATATTTTCAATGTACCCAGCCATAAAATCATATGCTTCTTGATTAACAAAATGAACACACAATTAAGCGGGCATAGGAGGTGTACAATCATGTACTGAAAAAAATCTGAGAGGTTAGATTATGTTCAAATGAGATAAATCATCAAGGTTCCAATGATAGAAAATGTTGGGCCCGATGCACTGATTAATGTTATAGCACACGGGCAAGCTAGACATCTTCGTCTGGAGCAAATACTTTCTTCTTCCTATATATATCAAAGGTGTCTGAAAGCATGAAGTTTGCAATCAAAAAATAACAGGAGACAAAACATAAGTAAGCACTCATTCCAATATACCTGATCAATCAGTATTAGGTCGTGAAACAAGGACAGGTAAAAACAAATAAAGAATAATTTGATAATTGATGTAGCCTTACTATACCGGCCATTGAAACGAATCACCAACCAAGATCTTTAATTTTTTGATGAATACTTGTTGGGTTCTAAAGAAGGGTGAAAGGAACCTTAGCAGAAGACGATGCCTATCCATTGGTTTTACGACTTCCGTAAAACTACATTAGCATGATATCTATGTGAGGTTCACACATTCAAAAATATGGCCAGCTATAATTCCATGGTCTGTAATTCTACAAAACAAGATAAATGTTTTGGAATGGCTAAAGATAACAAGAAAAACAAAATTAGTAACTTTCGGCCAACAAAGGAGAAGTCCAGGATTACTGATTTGGTGTCAGCCTGTTTCTTAAAGCACAAAGTAGCATGGCTAGACAACCTTTCTTTGAGCAAAGTGAGCATAACAGCTACCCATTAAATGCAGTTACGAAGGAAAATTGGCAACCTAACTATAATTGCATAACAACTTCATTTTCAGGAGAAACTACACCATTTCATAGGCCAACCTGGAGGCAAGGATTCACCTTAAATGGAGAAGGAAGCTGAACACACCCACATTATAGCAGCAACAAGAGAACTTCCAAGAATTCATAGACTACAAAAACTCACAAAAACTCCACTATGTGGGACAAACTCACAATTGGCGAGGTTGGTGAGCAATTGCACATGGACACGGTTAAGCAAGCAAACTCAAGAACCTGATTCTAATAATTGGCAAGCGTGAGATATTATAATTGGCGAGTGTGAAATATTAGATGCTAAGCAGGCAAATTCAAAAATATGATTCTAACAACTACCTCTAGTAAAGTAGTCTAGAATTCATGTAACATGTGGTGTTCTCTGAATAACTGAGAAAAACAGAGGAAACAATAGAAGACGGTAAGAAATAATTTTATATTGCATAATAAGAATACTTAATGAAGCATTGGGGCATAACAATACATAAATGACTCCATGGTAAACTCTTTAGCAAGACCTGCACTTCAATCCAAAAGTAAGAGATGCCTATTGCTGATCACTTGCTAAATGATGAAACATTCATGCGGACATTATCACTCACTAACTGGTAAACTGGCACACAAAATACACATGCACGAGGTAATGGCTCTATGGGTGTAAAAAACATCACCGATCCATACCTGCACATGAATTGATGAACAAAGGTGAGGACATGCGTGGCTGGCAAGGCAGGAGGAAGCATTGACAGTTAAGGAGAGAACTGCAACCAAGGGAACCGTAGAGAACATCAGTGGCAGGCACAACAATGGAAGGAATTGAATAAGCTAATTCTTTTAGTGTTCAGAAGTACTGTACAAAATAATCAAATGCCACCTGTCGGTGTCAAAACCGGCGGATCTCGGGTAGGGGGTCCCGAACTGTGCATCTAGGCGGATGGTAACAGGAGACAAGGGATGCGATGTTTTACCCAGGTTCGGGCCCTCTTAATGGAGGTAAAACCCTACGTCCTGCTTGATTGATATTGATATTGTGGATGTTTACAAGAGTGGATCTACCACGAGATCAAGGAGGCTAAACCCTAGAAGCTAGCCTATGGTATGATTGTAATGGTTGTTGTCGTACGGACTAGAGCCATCCGGTTTATATAGACACCGGACAGGGCTAGGGTTACATAGAGTCGGTTACAATGGTAGGAGATCTACATATCCGTATCGCCAAGCTTGCCTTCCACGCCAAGAAAAGTCCCATCCGGACATGGGACGAAGTCTTCAATCTTCTATCTTCATAGTCTTGGAGTCCGGCCGATGATGGTAGTCCGGCTATCCGGACACCCCCTAATCTGGGACTCCCTCAGTAGCCCCCGAACCAGGCTTCAATGACGATAAGTCCAGCATGTGTGTAGTCTTCGGCGTTGCAAGGTGGGTTCTTCTTCAAGTTCTACGTACCCGACGAACAGTGTCCGGCTTCTTCATCAATGTTGCGTGTCTTGGCTTCCACGCCCAATAATGGCCTTCTTCCACGCGTCGTGCGAATGTGAAAAGCCAGGGTGTCTTTTATGTTTTACCCCCTAGTTGTGCGAATAATCTGCCTATAAGGGAGGCAAGAATCCAGATCCAAATCACCATCTTCCTCCCGCGAACACTCATCGGAGCGCTTTCGACCCAGAATCCATTCCATCATGGACCGTCAACGCGGCTCCTCTTCTCGCGCTCCCAGTCCTTTGCCAGGAGATTGGAGGAGAGGCTCTGTTCCGCACAACGAGCTGGTGAAGCTCCAAGCGGGGGGATATCTCCCTCCGGCCTTCATGGTTCCGGTTCGAGCCGGGCTGGCCACCTACAAAGGTGGGAAGCAAGCGGAGGTTACCCCAAATCCCAACAAAGGGGAGCGGGTATGCTTCATCCCCTATCTGATAAGGGGGCTCGGATTTCCTGTACATCCATTCCTCCGCGGGCTCCTGGAGTTCTACGGACTCCAGCTTCATCACCTCACGCCCGCCTCAATCCTGCATATTGCAGGTTACGTAGCTCTTTGCAAGCTATTCCTGGGCGTCGAGCCCCATTTCACGCTGTGGAAGAGGTTGTTCTGCCTTGTACCCCGTTCTCACGAGGGGTCCATATATCAAGTGGGCGGCGCCGAAATATGGCGCATTGCCGGGACCGGATATCCATCCGGAACCCCTAAGAAGGCATCCGAAGACTGGCCTTCGGAATGGTTTTATATAGAAGACGCTCCGCTGCCGGACCCTGTTTGGATCGGCCCCCCGGAGTTCAGCAATGCTCCTCTGAAGAAACGCCTTAGTTGGCGTCCGTGGAGCCCCCAACTGGAGGAAGACAAGAGCGTCCATTATTTGATTGGCCGAATAAGGTTACTGGCGCATGCCGGGTTGACCATGATTGGAGTCATGGCGACATGCATTATGCGGGGGGTGCAGCCACTACAATACAGGGGCCACCCCATGTGGGATTTCAACGGGGAGGACGATGCCACCCGTCATGGCTGCAAAGGGCCGGATTCGGTCGAAGATCTGGTGACGATCCTGTCCGGCCTGTATAAGGGGGAGAAGGAGGATTTCCTTCGGATGAACCCGTTAAATGGGTTCTCCATGAATAATCCCCGGCCTTGGGTAAGAGAACACTCTGTGTGCCCGACCCATGCTTTTTTTGAAACTTAAGTTTCTTATATTGTGTTCTTCTTTCGACGCAGGAGCTGTGCCGGATCGTGGAGGACATGCTAAGTCCAGCTCCGCAACTCGAGGATCCAGAGAGATCCCGGGATCCGACCTCCGAAGAGGATCCGGACATAATGGTGGAGTTAATCGACGGGGTGTTCCACCAGCTCAGCATGGACAATGCTTTAGTCGCCATCACGGCCGACTATCGCGGACTGCATCCGGCTTCCCAGGTGATTGCAACCGAAGTTCTGACACCGTCATTCCAACCTTGCTTATTTCTGACCACCATATACGATGGCACTGTGCAGGAGGCGCCCCTAGGGCGAGAAGCCGAGCCCGCGGTGGCTGGCCAACAAAGGCCAGTCCGGACCAGTAGGCGGAAGAGGAGCGCGGCGCGGACTGAAACGTCGCCGTAAAGGTGTAGCTCACAATTCATTAATTAGAGAAACGTTCCTAGGAGGCATTTGAGTGCTCATGACTTTTGTAGGGAAAAAAGCGTCCGCCGAACTGTGGGCGTGGAGGTTGCCAATCCAACCTCTACCAGCCAGGCTCCAGCACCTGGTCTGGAGGGGGAGGCGAGCGCAAGGCGCGAGCCGGACATTCCTCCGACGGAGGATGCCGACAGACTGTCCACCACCAAGTCTGAGGTGGAGAGTGCCCTGAATCACAGGCGCTGCCGGACAGTATTTCGTGACGCGTGCTTCTCCCCCGAGGCGTTGAATGCCTTTAACGTGGAGGACGCGCACCTTCGTGCTGCTCAAGATGGTTTTACCAGAGCCACGGAGCAGTATGTAAACGACATACGGGTAAAAGAATTTAATAGTTGTATATGCCAGTAGCCCCCGAGACTTAATGTAGTTATATTAACTGATTTAAGGATCATATGAAACGTAGGATCTTACCGAGAAGAATACCCAACTGTCTCAGGAGCTGCAAGAGTGCAAGGCCCAACTTGAGGCCGCACTCTCTGGCGCAGGAGGAAACGCAGGGACCTCTCCTGGTAACGCATTATTTTAGAAAGATAAGTAGCGTTTGGCCTTTGCGCAAGTCTAAAAAATGACGTTGCAGGTGCTGCCGGACAAGATCCGGACAGGCAAGAACTTCTGCGCCAACTAAAGGCCGGCGAGAGGGTGCTGCATAAGGTGCAGGATGAAAGGAACAAGCTCCAGGATGCCCATGCCCAGCTTGGAGAAGAGCTGAAAGGCGTTCGGGCCGAGCTGTCGGGCTACGTTAAGGAGAATCAGCGGCTTCGTCGCGGCATCTATAGTAAGTGCTTGAGCGAACTCCTTTGAAAAGAAGAGTTCGGCGAGGAAGTCAATTTGACAGAATATGTCTGCAGGTATGCTCACAGGTCGCCCTTCGAAGTGAATGCCCGTATCAACGGGTGATCAACTTCCCGAATTGTTACAACTGATCGAACGAGTTCGGCAGGCAATAAGCAGCGTCATCCAGGCTTTATGGCCTGCCTTCTCCTTACCCGAGGGTCTTGGGAAGCTTGCGGAGAAGCTGCGGGGAGTGCGGCAGCGCTTCCATTTATGGAAGATTTCGGCCTGCCGCCAAGGTGCCAGGGAGGCCTGGGCCATGGTAAAGACGCGGTACAAGAAGGCAGATCCCAACCACATGGCCGAATTCGGACCTGTGGGGCCCGATGGGAAGGAGATCCCTGTGAGTTTAGTATACGGCCAAGTAGAGTTGGCCGCTAAATTTTCCCAACAGGACTGTAAATTAGACAACCTGTTAGACGGGATTGAGGAAGAATACAATCAGTCGATTTGACGATGTATTATAAAATGACATATAAAATGCCTTCTAGCTAGACTGTAGATCGTTTGTCTTTGCCGACCTTTTCGCTTCGACCTCGGGACCCTAGAGTCCGGAGTGGGTCCGAATACCTTCTCGGTTATGAAACAACCGGGGTATGCATGGAGACCAGGCGTAGGGGTCATTAGTGCTTTATCAGACAAGTGCCCAACTAGTTATGTTATATTACATGGGTAGTTAGAAACATCTTCCAGGGAGAAATAGTTCCGTTAAGGGTTCCTTTCCTCTGGGGGTGGCATGCCCTAAAGTGCATGTCCGAACTGCGAAAAAAAAGCAGAAAAACATCTGGGGGCAGATAAATAAGTGGATAAAAAATCATCTTTTAAGTCACCGACCGAATATTCCCTTAAGAACGCTAGCTTTCGGCTTCACCCAGTCTGAGGTACACATCCGGCTAACCCGGCAGTAACAATCGCAGAGGTGCTCCCTTTACTTCCTAGCCAAACAATCGGGAACGTAGGGGTAAGCACAGGAGCTAGGCAACCCAGCTTGGCCAAAACTTAAGTCATATCGATGCATATAATGGTGAATAAAAGGTACATGTGGAGGCTTGACACATGTGCTGGGCATGAAGCCCTTATAATTAAGCTTCTGGTAAAGAAGCCCCCAGGTATAATGAGTGCGGATAGCACATCAATTGCGCGCGAACGTTGCGCAAGTAGGCCCTTTAAGGCTTGGATGAATAGGATTGAGAAGAAAAAGATAAAAAAGAGGCAGCTGAAGTAAAAAAAATTGGACGGGGGGAAAGGGACGAACTCTTAGTCCGGCGCTAGGCATAGAATCTTCGGAGGCGGGCTGCGTTCCATGGGTTCGGCTCGAGTCGGTTATCCGATGCATTTCGTAGACGGTATGCTCCGCCGGTCAGCACTTGATCGATGATGAAGGGGCCTTCCCATTTGGGCTTGAGCTTGTCCTTTTTCTTGTCCGGCGGGCTTAGAACCAGTTCGCCAACGTTGTAAGTCTTGGCCCATACTTCTCTGCTTTGGTATCTTCGAGCCTGCTGCTGATAGAATGCGGAACGAGCCTTGGCGACGTCGCGTTCTTCCTCCAATGCATCCAAGCTGTCCTGCCGATCCAACTCGGCTTCTCTTTCTTCGTACATGCGCACTCGAGGTGAGTCATGAATTATGTCGCAGGGCAAAACTGCTTCTGCATCGTATACCATAAAAAATGGTGTGAATCCGGTAGTACGGTTAGGCGTTGTCTGCAGCCCCCAGAGTACGGAGTCGAGCTCCTCTACCCAGTGCGTGTCAGATTTCGTAAGGGACCGCACTAGTCTGGGTTTGATGCCGCTCATTATTAGACCATTTGCTCGTTCCACTTGACCGTTGGTTTGAGGATGATAGACTGAAGCGTAATCGAGCTTGATGCCCATATTCTTGCACCATGATTTAACCTCATCGGCCGTGAAGTTCGTGCCGTTATCGGTGATGATGCTGTGGGGGACACCATAACGGTGTACTACCCCGGATATAAAGTCTATCACTGGTCCGGACTCTGCCGTTTTAACTGGCTTGGCCTCTATCCATTTTGTGAATTTATCCACCATGACCAATAGGTACCTTTGCTTGTGGGTTCCCCCTTTAAGTGGTCCAACCATGTCAAGCCCCCAGATCGAACGGCCAGGTAATGGGTATAGTTTTGAGGGCGGTGGGTGGCATATGGCTCTGATTAGCAGAGAGCTGACAACCGACGCATCTTTGCACTAAGTCCTGAGCATCTGCTCGGGCCGTCGGCCAATAAAATCCTGTACGGAATGCCTTTCCTACAAGGGCCCGAGCTGCGGCGTGGTGTCGGCCTAGTCCGGCATGAATTTCAGCTAGGAGGTTTCACCCTTCCTCTTCGGAGATACACCTTTGAAGAACTCCGGTTGTGCTTTTCTTATAAAGTTCTCCCTCATAGACCTTGTAGGCTTTAGATCGCCGGACAATGCAGCGGGCCTCATTTTGGTCTTCGGGAAGCTCCTGCCTAAGCAAGTAGGCGAGGAATGGTTCTGTCCACGGGGCAATTACTGCCATTATGTCGTGGGCTGAAGGTGTTATGTCATCGGCTGAATCGCCCGTTGGTGCGGCTTGTTCCGGTTTGTTATTTCCGGACTCCTCTTCCCATAGTACGGATGGCTTGAAGAGCCGTTCCAGGAAGATGTTAGGAGGGACAGCGTCGCGTTTTGCGCCGATGCGTGCCAGTACGTCGGCTGCTTGGTTATTATACCGGGCTACGTGATGGAATTCAAGTCCTTCAAACCGGGCTGACATTTTTAGGACAGCGTTGCGGTGTGCTGCCATTTTCGGATCTTTGGCGTCAAAGTCTCCATTTATTTGGGATATTGCGAGGTTTGAATCCCCACGCACCTCTAGGCGTTGAATGCCCATGGAGATTGCCATCCGGAGACCATGTAAAAGGGCCTCGTATTCGGCTGCGTTGTTAGAGTCCGTGTACATTATCTGAAGTACGTATTGGACTGTGTCTCCGGTCGGGGACGTCAATACGATGCTAGCCCCCAATCCGGCTAATATTTTAGGGCCGTCGAAGTGCATAATCCAATTGGAGTATGCGCCGTAATCTTTAGGGAGTTCGGCTTCGGTCCATTCAGCAACAAAGTCAGCCAAAACTTGTGACTTTATAGCTCGCCGAGTTTTGTAAGTTATATCAAATGATAAGAGCTCAATGGCCCATTTTGCAATCCTGCCCGTCGCGTCGCGGTTGTTTATAATGTCGTTAAGTGGTACTTCAGAGGCCACTGTTATCGAACACTCTTGAAAGTAGTGTCGGAGCTTCCGGGATGCCATGAACATCGCGTATGCTATCTTCTGATAGTGCGGGTAACGGGACTTGCAAGGGGTTAACACAGTGGATACGTAGTATACTGGTTTTTGAAGAGGGAATTTATGCCCTTCTGTCTCTCGTTCGACGACGAGTACCGCGCTTACAACTTGATGCGTTGCTGCGATGTATAACAACATTGGTTCGCCCAGGTTGGGCGCAGCCAGGACCGGATTTGTTGCCAATATGGCCTTTATTTCTTCGAGTCCGACGGTGGCAGCATCCGTCCACTCGAAGTGTTCGGTGCGCCTAAGGAGGCGATAGAGGGGCAATGCCTTTTCTCCTAGACGGGAGATAAAGCGGCTTAGAGCCGCCACGCATCCAGATAATTTTTGTATTTGCTTGAGGTCTTTTGGGATATCTAGTTGTGATAGAGCTCGGATCTTGGCTGGGTTTGCTTCAATTCCTCTACCGGATACAATGAAGTCCAACAGCTTTCCAGCTGGTACGCCGAAAACGCATTTTTCCGGATTCAGCTTGATGTCATATGCTCTGAGGTTGTCGAAGGTGAGCCTCAAGTCGTCTACTAGAGTTTCGACGTGTTTAGTTTTGACGACTACGTCGTCTACGTATGCCTCTACTGTTTTGCCGATCTGGGTAGCCAGACATGTCTGAATCATGCGCTGATATGTTGCGCCGGCGTTTTTAAGTCCGAAGGGCATCGTGTTGAAGCAGAATGGTCCATATGGAGTTATGAATGCCGTTGCGGCTTGATCCGCTTTTGCCATCTTGATTTGATGATAGCTTTAGTATGCGTCCAGGAAGCACAATGAGTCGTGCCCTGCAGTGGCATCGATGATTTGGTCGATGCGGGGGAGGGGGAAGGGATCCTTTGGGCAGGCTTTATTTAGGTCTTTGAAATCGACACATAGGCGCCAGGATTTGTCCTTCTTTGGTACCATTACCAGGTTTTCTAGCCAATCCGGATGTTTGATGTCTGTGATGAATCCGGCTTCCAATAGTTTGGCTAGCTCTTCTCCCATTGCCTGTCTTTTGGGTTCGGAAAATCGTCGAAGAGCCTGTTTGACTGGCTTGAATACTTTTAGGATGTTTAGGCTGTGTTCTGCCAATCTGCGTGGGATTCCGGGCATATCCGATGGGTGCCAGGCAAAAATGTCCCAATTTTCCCGAAGGAATTCTCACAGTGCGGCGTCTACATCAGGGTTCAATTGTGCCCCGATGGAGGCCGTCTTTGTCGGGTCCGTTGGGTGGACCTAGAATTTTACTATTTCATCTGCTGGTTTGAAGGAGGTGGACTTGGATCTCTTATCGAGTATCACATCGTACCTATTCACCGTAGAGCGCAGCGCGGTGAGTTCCTCTGCCGCTAGGGCCTCGGATAGTGCCTCTAAGGCTAATGCGGCTGTCTTGTTTTCGGCGCGGAGTGCTATGTCCGGATCACTAATGAGAGTGATTATTCTGCCGGGCCCAGGCATTTTGAGCTTCATGTACCCGTAATGGGGTACGGCTTGAAAAATTGTGAATGCCTCTCGTCCTAATATAGCGTGATATCCGCTGTTGAACAGGGCCACTTGGAACGTGACTTCTTCGGATCTGTAATTGTCCGGCGAGCCGAATACCACATCGAGTGTGATTTTTCCTGTGCAGCGCGCCTCCCAGCTAGGGATTATTCCTCTAAAGGTTGTGCTACTTCGCTCAATGCGGCTCCAGTCTATTTCCATTTTTTGAAGGGTTTCCTCGTAGATGAGGTTTAATCCGCTGCCGCCATCCATGAGTACTTTTGTAAGTCGAAAGCCGTCCACTATTGGACTAAGTACCAGTGCGGCTGGAGCTCGGGCTGTTCGGAATTTAGGTTCGTCGCTGGCGTTGAAGGTGATGGCTGTGTCGCTCCATGGATTGGTTGTTGCTACTTGGTAGACTTCGGCGAGGCTGCGGATTGTTCGTTTCCACATATTATTTGATGCGAAAGTCTCGAAGACTGTTGATACCGTACCGATGTTGTTGGAGTGGTTTTCCGGGGCTAGAAGCTCCTCTCCACTTTTGGCCACCTGCCGTAATATCCAACATGCTCGAAGGCTATGTGTTGGAACGGCGCCTTCTGTATTGTGAATTTTACAGGGTCCATTAAGCCATCCCTCCAGTACGGTTCCGTGCCCTTTATGGGGTTTTTGCTTTTTGGTTTTTGTATCTGGTGCCTGAGTGTAATGCACCCTTTTGTTGCGGACTAGGGTTGTATTCGGGGCCGGATTGTCCCAAAACTTATTTTCGGTTGTCCGGAAACTCTCCATCACACAGTACTTTCGTACTATGGATGCCAGGTCGGCGAAGCGTGTAATTTCACGACGGCTGACGGCGTTCAAGATTCCCTCGTCCGTGCAATTATTGCAAAAAATTGAGATTGCATTTTCCTCTCGGCAGTCCTTTATCCTGTCCATAACCAGGAGGAATCTGGCCCAGTAGTGATGTACTGTCTCAGCGGGCTCTTGCCGGATTAGAGATAGATCGCATATGTCTGGGCGGGTGGGTGGAATTAAGTCCGGAACCCTACCCATCTCAAGGCTCGAAGGCCGAGAAGTTTCCAAATTTGGAAGCTTGGATTGCTGGACGTTGTCCAGCAAGTCTGGTCCGATGCCTGACTTTAAGTTCAGTGCTTGATCGAAGTCTGTCCCTCTGCGGGAATCCGTCATGGGGGGTTCAGGAGCCCGGACATGACTAGTTTTCAATACAGGAGAAGAGTTGCCGCATCGTTCCTCTACCACTGCAACGTGGTGGGTGACCTGGGGAGAGTTAATCTCTCTCAGATCGGTTTTAAGCCCAATCTGATTGTAGTCTGTAGCGACTCCCAGGGCGGCGATGCGATCCAAGAGCTCGTTTACGAACGAGAGCTCTATTGGATCCAGCCGCACGGCGAATTCCGAGCTGACGTGAAGATTGCTTTTGACGACTTGAGAGGTCATTGTCGAAGCGGTGGCCGGACTGGCGGTCATAAGAAAACCACCTAGCCGGATAGTTTGGCCGGCGGCCAAGGCTCCTTTGGCGAAAATACCGTCCTTGAAGACGGGAGGAGGCATCCTTCCTATCGGTGACGGCACAGATGAACTCTCAATGAAAGCACCAATGTCGGTGTCAAAACCGGCGGATCTCGGGTAGGGGGTCCCGAACTGTGCGTCTAGGCGGATGGTAACAGGAGACAAGGGACACGATGTTTTACCCAGGTTCGGGCCCTCTTGATGGAGGTAAAACCCTACCTCCTGCTTGATTGATATTGATATTCTGGATGTTTACAAGAGTGGATCTACCCCGAGATCAAGGAGGCTAAACCCTAGAAGCTAGCCTATGGTATGATTGTAATGGTTGTTGTCGTACGGACTAGAGCCATCCGGTTTATATAGACACCGGACAGGGCTAGGGTTACATAGAGTCGGTTACAATGGTAGGAGATCTACATATCCATATCGCCAAGCTTGCCTTCCACGCCAAGGAAAGTCCCATCCGGACACGGGACAAAGTCTTCAATCTTCTATCTTCATAGTCTTGGAGTCCGGCCGATGATGGTAGTCCGGCTATCTGGACACCCCCTAATCCGGGACTCCCTCACCACCACTAATTCTTTAGCATGTACCATAATCAAGCGTCATTCAAAATTTCATTTAGCAGGGATTAGCAGGGAATCTAAAAGGAGAGAGATAAATATACCAATTGACATGGAACATCCTACTGTGCTTGTTTGCATTCTCAAATCACCGTCTTGATGTTAAATTTATTCCTGAAGATAGAACTAAGGCATCACAAAGTATTTGAATGACTAGAGCATAGAGGAATCTGGGAAGCTACATCAGTGTTCAGGTTCACTCATGAACGAAATGATACCACCCCCTACCAAATCCAGCAATAAGTTCAGTGCGGATGCACTAAATGCCAGAATACGATCCTAGCCAAGCATAAATTTGCCATTAAACAAGAGAAAATTGAAATTATGGGCTGGAGGAAGTACGCACTGGGATGGTACTTCTCGACCAGCAGCATCACCATGCCATCCCCAGCTTATGCATTTTTTACAACGTCATCTTCAAACAGTAGCTAGCTTGTGCAGTTTGGCAAGGAATGAAAAGTCTTCATGTGGTGATCTGCACATATTAGGAACATACATACTAAGGCTTTAGTCCAAATAAATTAGTCCTATTGAATTAGTAATGTACTGTGCTGATTATTAGTCCGATCATGCAAGTGCAAGAAAATCAATACAATAGTGCAAGGTCATACAAGAAAACTGGTCCAAGAAAGCTAATTCTTTTAGTTTTCAGAATTTATCACCTCAAATTTGTTAAAACTGTACAGGCCAAAAACATTTTCTACAAATACAATATATGCAGAACTTGGTTCTGTTTATAGTACACATGCCTGCAAGCTTAGCTACTTCAGTTTGCTGGGAATTACCTAGTCAGCTAGGCACAATTACAGCCTGTAAAAACAACAAATAATGTAAAGAGTCAGATAAGTAAATCACAAGCCACAACAGATTTGTAAATGTTTACTTCATCAAAAGGTTGGCCAGTAGATGTAAGGTTAGATCCACATAGATAAAACACAGAATAATAATACTCCACCGGCAGCATCATGGCCAAGGCCTCGAGTGGTGGTAGGAGTGATGCAGAGGGGGATGGAGTGGAGGTGCTATGGGTAGGCCGACGCCGACCTGGTCACTTGAATCTGATGCAAGATGACTATTTTGTATGGTTAATGAAAAATTTGAATACTGAAATGTATCGAGAATTAGAGGATGTACTGCATGAATCAACCTTTTGACCCAGAAAATAAAACCATACAATTCTATGCCAACCTTTAGTTCTAAAAAATTAACATATACTGAGATCTCTTCTAGCTCCTTCTTAAAAAATAGCTATATTAGACGGTTCCCAAATTCAACAAAAGGTGGGTTCAGCCATGCGTACTATCAAAGACCTGACCACTTGAATTTAAAGCAAGATGATAGTTTTATGTACGACCAAACAAGGGCGCAGGTGACAAGATCTCTGCAAAAATCAAGCCATTCAAATGCATTTGAGATCAAAATTCATCATGCACGGACAAATGGTATTAGCTATGCTATCGTTATTCTATTTTGTTTCTTGAGCAGTGACTCAATTAATATTCTCATTGATCCAGTTTACTCAAGAACTTTTGAACCAGTTCCAGGACTCCTATGGACTAAGGTACTCTAGTTGCTTGCATCTTTCAGAGGAACTAATTAGAACCAATTCTATGGGTGGTTTATCTTTTTAGAACTATTAGTATTCACTCAGTGGAGAAGTACAAGTAGGACCTGACATCAGTTGGAATAAGTGTGCTAGAAAATGTGGCCAATAGATTGTACGTCGGCAAAGTAGGTTTCCAGTGTTAAAAGTGGATGTCAAATTCAGACTTTATCAATGCAGGATGTGAATCCCAAACACTAAACACGATCTGCGGGCATAAAAAGAAACAAATAATCTTTAGATTCTCCCCTACAGAATAGTAAAATAATAATATTTTGATTCCTGGACAACTCCCTCCTCCAAATCACATTCAGGTGACCCTTCTCCACTCTCAAATCCTCCTTCTGGGGCCGAAGATTTGGAGGGCCGCATCTCAGGTTCTCAAAGATATAATAGAGCAAGTAGAAACCAATCCAATCCAATCCTCCTGCTGGTCAAGAAAATCCAATCCTCCTGCAGCAAAGAGGGAGCTGCACGAGCGCGAACACGGACAGAGCACAACAACCATCCACTTGTGTGGGAAAGCAGAACTAGAAGACCAAATCGAATAGAGACAGATGCATGGAGGAGGTGAAGAGGGACAAGAGGGCACCTTGATGAGCTCTGTATCGTCGGCGTCCCGAGAAGAAGCACACAAACGGGGGATGGCCGGTGGGCGGGGCGACCGTGTTGGGGAACGTAGCAGAAATTCAAAATTTTCCTACGTGTCACCAAGATCTATCTATGGAGAGACCAGCAACGAGTAGAAAGAGAGTGCATCTACATACCCTTGTAGATCGCTAAGCAGAAGCGTTCAAGTGAACGGGGTTGATGGAGTCGTACTCGTCGTGATTCAAATCACCGATGATCCTAGTGCCGAACGGACGGCACCTCCGTGTTCAACACACGTACAGCCCGGTGACGTCTCCCACGCCTTGATCCAGCAAGGAGAGAGGGAGAGTTTGAGGAAGACTCCATCCAACAGTAGCACAACGGCGTGGTGGTGGTGGAGGAGCGTGGCAATCCAGCAGGGCTTCGCCAAGCACCATGGGAGAGGAGGAGTAGGAACAGATGTAGGGCTGTGCCAGAACTTCGTGTTTAGCTCCCATGCGCCTCCCCACTATATATAGGGGTGGAGGGGCTGGTTTCTTGCCCTCCAAGTCCATTGGGGCGTTGTCCAAGGTGGGAGGAAAGAAATCTCATTATTTCCTTCCCCACCGATTGTTATCCCCCCTTTTTAGGGATCTTGATCTTATCCCTTCGGGATATGATCTTATTCCTTCTAAGGGGGGATCTTGGTGCGCCTTGACCAGGGGTGTGGGGCCTTGCCCCCACTACCCACGTCCATGTGGGTCCCCCCATGTAGGTGGGCCCCACTCCGGAACCTTCTAGAACCTTCCCGGTACAATACCAAAAAATCCCGAACATTTTCCGGTGGCCAAAATAGGACTTCCCATATATAAATATTTACCTCCGGACCATTCCGGAACTCCTCGTGACGTCCGGGATCTCATCCGGGACTCCGAACAACATTCGGTAACCACATACAAACTTCCTTTATAACCCTAGCGTCATCGAACCTTAAGTGTGTAGACCCTAAGGGTTCGGGAGACATGTAGACATGACCGAGACGTTCTCCGGTCAATAACCAACAGCGGGATCTGGATACCCATGATGGCTCCCACATGTTCCACGATGATCTCATCGGATGAACCACGATGTCAAGGACTTAATCAATCCCGTATTCAATTCCCTTTTGTCTATCGGTATGTTACTTGCCCGAGATTCGATCGTCGGTATCCAATACCTTGTTCAATCTCGTTACCGGCAAGTCACTTTACTCGTTCCGTAACACATCATCCCGTGATCAACTCCTTGGTCACATTGCGCATATGATGATGTCCTACCAAGTGGGCCCAGAGATACCTCTCCGTTTACACGGAGTGACAAATCCCAGTCTCGATCCGCATAAAACAATAGATACTTTCGGAGATACCTGTAGTGCACCTTTATAGTCACCCAGTTACGTTGTGACGTTTGATACACCCAAAGCACTCCTACGGTATCCAGGAGTTACACGCTCTCATGGTCGAAGGAAGAGATACTTGACATTAGCAAAGCTCTAGCAAATGAACTACACGATCTTTTGTGCTAGTCTTAGGATTGGGTCTTGTCCATCACATCATTCTCCTAATGATGTGATCCCGTTATCAACGACATCCAATGTCCATAGCCAGGAAACCATGACTATTTGTTGATCACAACGAGCTAGTCAACTAGAGGCTCACTAGGGACATATTGTGGTCTATGTATTCACACGTGTATTACGATTTCCGGATAATACAGTTATAGCATGAATAAAAGACAATTATCATGAATAAGGAAATATAATAATAATACTTTTATTATTGCCTCTAGGGCATATTTCCAACAGACCGATCACAGATGGGAAGCTCGAGTGCGGGCTCAGCGGCCTCGCGGCGCCGTGAAAGTGCAACTATCCCTAGGTGGTTTTGGTAATTCGTAACAACATATAGCTCATTGAGCTAATACTATTCCAAGACAAATATTTCAGGAAAGCTCAGTGAATGGCATGGCATGGATGATGAAAGTGGATACCTCAAAATATTAAGGATAAAAGGATTGGCTCAAGCTCAAAAGCTCAAGACTCTACATTTTATATTTTAGTGATCCAAGATCACATTGAGTCTATAGGAAAAGCCAATACTATCAAGGAGGGATGAAGTGTTGCTTGATGAGTTTCTTTCTTCAAGTGCTTAGTGATATGCTCCAAAAACCCTCAACTACTTTCTCATATCCACATATGACGTAAACCTAAAGTCAAACTCGGCCCCACCGAATCTTTCTATCCGGCGCCACCGAGTTCAGATGTCATAGCCACTACCACAAACCCTAGGCAAATCGGTCTCACCGATAGGGATCTCGGTCTCACCGAGATGGGATTGTAATCTCTTTGTTTCCCTTCGTAACGTTTTGGTCTAACCGAAGTGAGCGATCTGTCCCACCGAGATTGCAATGTAAACTATCTGTTTCCCTTTCGTAACATTTCGGTCTCACCAAAAGAGCGAATCGGTCCCACCAAGTTTACCTGACCAACTCTCTGGTTAGCTAATTACCAAAATCGGTCTCACCGAGTATGTGTAATCAGTCTCACCAAGATTACATTATGCCCTAGCCCTAACCATATCGGTCTCACTGAGTTGCATGTCGATCCCATCGAAATCACTAACGGTCACTAGGTTTACTGAATCGGTCCGACCGAGTTTGTTGATTTGGTCCCACCGAGATTGGTAAATTGTGTGTAACGGTTAGATTTTGTGTGGAGGATATATATACCCCTCCACCTCCTCTTCATTCATGGAGAGAGCCATCAGAACAAACCTACACTTCCAACTTACCATTTCTGAGAGAGAACTACCTACTCATGTGTTGAGGCCAAGATATTCCATTCCTACCATATGAATCTTGATCTCTAGCCTTTCCCAAGTTGCTTTCCACTCAAATCTTCTTTCCACCAGATCCAAATCCTATGAGAGAGAGTAGAGTGTTGGGGAGACTATCATTTGAAGCACGAGAGCAAGGAGTTCATCATCAACACACCATTTGTTACTTCTTGGAGAGTGGTTTCTACTAGATTGGCTAGGTGTCACTTGGGAGCCTCCGACAAGATTGTGGAGTTGAACCAAGGAGTTTGTAAGGGCAAGGAGATCGCCTACTTCGTGAAGATCTACCGCTAGTGAGGCAAGTCCTTCGTGGGCGACAGCAATGGTGGGATAGACAAGGTTTTTTCTTCGTGGACCCTTCTTGGGTGGAGCCCTCCGTGGCTCGCGCAACCATTACCCTTCGCGGGTTGAAGTCTCCATCAACATGGATATACGATAGCACCACCTATCGGAACCACGGCTCAAAAATCACCGTGTCTCCAAATTGCGTTTGAAATCTCTAAACCCTTCCCTTTACATTCTTGCAAGTTGCATGCTTTAATTTCCGCTGCTCATATACTCTTTGCATGCTTGCTTGAATTGTGTGAAGATTGCTTGACTTGTGCTAAGTTTGCTAAAATCTGCCAAAGACTAAAATTGGGAAAAGGTTAAGTTTTTAATTGGTTAAGTAGTCTAATCACCCCCCTCTAGAAATACTTCAAGGTCCTACAAGTGGTATCAGAGCTTTGGTCTCCATTTGCTTTGATTTCCATAGCTTTTGGTGGTCATAGCCTTGGTTTCACAACCTAGGAGAGTATGGCGTCTAGTGAGAGAAATTATCACCATAGAGGTCCTTACTTTGATGGCACTAATTTTGCTAGTTGGAAGCATAAGATGAAAATGCATATTCTCAGACATAACCCCATCGTTTGGGCTATTGTGTGTATTGGCTTGCAAGGTGAATTCTTTGATGGGAGGGAACCAAACTGTGAAGCTAGTGCGGATGAATTGAAGATGCTGCAATACAACGCTCAAGCTTGTGATATCCTCTTGAACGGATTGTGCCCCGAAGAATTCAACAAAATCAGCCGTCTTGAGAATGCAAAGGAAATTTGGGATACTTTGATTGATATGCATGAAGGTACCGACTCCGTCAAGGAATCCAAGTTGGATGTGCTCCAAAGTCAGCTTGACAAGTTCAAAATGAAGGATGGTGAAGGTGTCGCTGAAATGTACTCTAGGCTTGCTCTTATTACAAATGAGATTGCGGGCTTAGGAAGTGAAGAGATGACCGACAGATTCATCATCAAGAAGATCCTAAGAGCATTGGATGGAAAGTATGATACCGTGTGCACATTGATTCAAATGATGCCCAATTACAAGAATCTCAAGCCAACGGAAGTCATTGGTAGAATCGTTGCTCATGAGATGTCACTCAAGGATAAGGAGGAACTTCACAACAAGTCAAGTGGTGCATACAAAGCCTCATGTGAAGCTCCTACATCATCAAGTGATAAACAAACCTTCAATGAAGAATTGAGCTTAATGGTGAAGAATTTCAACAAATTCTACAAGAGTAGAAGCAAAGAAAGAAGCTCTAAGTCAAGGTCCTACAATGACAAAAGATCTTCCAGTCGAGAGCGCAATTGCTACAATTATGGGAGACCTAGACACTATTCCAATGAGTGTACGGCACCCTACAAAAGAAGAGAAGATTCTCCCAAGAGAAGAAGTAGAAGAGAAGAATCACTGCCAAGAGAGAGGAGTAGAGATGATCGTTATGAACGAAGAACATCCTGGAGAAGAAAGGATTCGGAAAGGCAGGACAAGTCATCAAAGAGCTACACAAAACGAAGACATCAAGCTCATGTTGGTGAATGGGTATCCGGTTCCGACTCTGAACATCACTCTGAGAGAAGCTATCACTCCGACTCCGAACATACTCAAGATGAAGGTGTTGCCGGTCTAGCACTTGTGACAACCAACTACTACGACATATTTGATTCACCAAATGAAGGGATTGGAAGTTGCTTCATGGCTAAAGGCCCTAAGGTAACTCACCCCGAGTATGTTGATTTCAATAGTGATGAAGATGACTTGTTAGGTGATGATGATTTACTTATTGACAACTCCAGTGATGAATACTATGATGAAACGTCAATTAATCATGCTAAACAAGATAAAACGAATGACAATTATAAGGAGAAGTTTGAGCTTCTATCTAAAGAACTAAACACTCTTAAGTTAGCTCATGAAACTATCTTAGGAGATCATCGAGAACTTTTGAGGACTCATGAGAAGTTACGCTTTGAAAAGCTCAATCTTGAGCAAGAGCATGAGTTCTTAAAAGCAATCAATGATGATCTTCGCAAGAAAAGTTCTTCTTACATTGCCAAGCGTTTACTCTTATCTACTTACATGCCTCAAGTCAAGTCTAGTAACAAGAGAAGAAGGGTTCTTCCTCTAGTAGCAACAATAATCATGCTAAATCCAATATTGTTGCTTCTAGTAGTTCTCTATTCCACTAATGATTCTCTTAGCCAAGTTAAACTTGAGCAAGAAAATAGCTTATTGAAGGGAATTATAGAGAAAGGTGTTTACAAGAGCCTTGCCGGGAGTAAGCAATTCGAGGAAATTGTACGAAAGAAAGGAAGGCACCGGAAGAATCAAGGTGTTGGTTTTGAACGAAAGTTCAATGCCAATGGAGTTGAGTGGGAAGAAGATCAATACCCCAAGACGAAGTTTGTTCCTCAACAAGAGAAGTATGATCCCACTTCCTTCAAGGGAAAACAAGCTCAAGATGATCTTCCACCACAAGACCACAAGCACAAAGGCAAGGACAAGCTTCAAGAGGAGATTGATGCATTTGAAGAAGCTCCTAAGGCCTTGGTCAAGTGGGTGCCCAAGACTACGCCAAGTTCTACTTCATCAACTACAACTACAACTCCAAGGATTCCCATCAAGATGATGTGGATCTCGAAGAAGAAGAACTAGAGAGTTCTTGAGGGTGACTCCGCCAACATTCTTCACTCATATCATTTTGGCAAGAACAAGTGCAATCAACTTCCATATCTTGCACTAGGTCAAGGAGTCACAAACCCTCATGTTGGTAAGGCAAGGAAAAGGTAACCTAATGCTTTCATGGACATCATCTTTTGTGTGCATCACTCTTGTAACATCCCAAATTTTCAATTTGGAATGTTATACATAGGTCATTCAAGCATATCATATTTTATTTCTTTTCCGCTCTGCAATCCTCAAAATCCTAAGCAACTCAAGGACCCTCGGAGAGAGTTGGTGATTTTCCGGTTTCATATTTGGATTTTTCTACCAAATAATGAAACGAGGATTTTTTATTTTAATTATTTCTCCCTCCGAAAAATATTTCATACCAAAAATAAATGAGAGGAGATAATATGACTTCTCCAAAATAATTGAAATACTGGAGGGAAAATATTAAAATCATTTATTTGATTTTAGTTGATTTTATTCGTATTTTATTTGAATAGAAAAATTTGCACGTTTTCAAAGTTGCATTTCAGGGCCAAGAAAATGTTCATCTCGTTCTAAATATTTTAATTAGATGATGAAAATTTGTTTTGGCATTTTTGAGTTTTTATTTTATTTTCTAGGATTTTATTTCTGTCGGCAGAATTATATATATAAAAACTTCCCCGCGCCCGACCGGGCCAAAGGCCCAGCCGAGCAGGCCAGCCTAGCCGCCGCCGCCTCCTGCGCGCAAGCGCCGCCGCCGACTAGGACAGGAGTCCGAGCCGGAATCCACCGCCACCTTGACCCCTACTCCAAGCCGCCGCCCCCCCTTTATATACTCCCCCCGAGCCCCCCTCCACCACCAACCACCGCCGCCACCACAGCCGCCCCGAGCCGCTCCGCCTCCCGCCGCCGCGCCTCGCTGCCACCGCTGCAGCCCCCCGCCGCCGCTGGTTGCCGCCCGCGCCGTCGCCGAGCCCCGCCGCCCCGTGAGCCGAGCCCCCACCGCCCCACCTCGCCTCGCCGAAGCCCCTCGCCGGAGGTACCGAGCCGGATTCGAGCCGCCAGTTTTTTTTAAAACTATTCAGTTTTTTTAGAAACCCTAGTTCGTTTTTTAGATCGGTTCACCGGTTTTTCGCGGTTCTTCTATTTAGCGGACGTTCGTCCATAGTTCGTCAAAACGAACGGTTTTCATTCGTTAGTTACAAATAACAAACGCTCGTTCGTTAGCCTGTTCGTCAGTTTTCTTTTATCGGATTTATTTGCGATTATTCTTGGTCGCGATTTCTGATTCGATCTTAGTTTTTGTTTATCTTTTCGCATGTTAGTCGGAATCAGGTGATTCAAAAGCCTAGATTTTCGTCTCAAGACCCTCTTTCTGTTTAACCAACTTGAACAAGATTTTGATACTGTAAAATTTGACTTTAGTTCAGATTAGTAAATGGATCTTGTTTCTCTCGCCATTTGAGTTTCGTTGCTCCGTTTGATTTGATTCTTTTTGCTAACCGAAGTTCTTAAGTTGAACTTTCTGGTCTTTCATTTTACTTGAAGTTTTGCTCGTGCATCTTTGCTAGTTGCTTATGTATGTTATTGTTTGTTTGTGAAAGAATACCCGGAGTGCGAAGCGTGTTACTACGAGTCTCTAGGTTTCGCGGATCGTCAACAAGGCAAGTAACACATTGATCATACTCTTTTCATAACCAGTTTTCATTGCATTAGTTCAATCCTCAAACATTGCATGGTTAGTATGTCTTTAATATGTGGGTTTTGGGAAGTAGCTGATGAGGTAGAACCTATTGCCCTGTTTATTATTAAACCCTTGGGAGTTACTTCTACGTTATGCTTATATTGCTATGCTATGCTCGTAGACGTGGATTGGGTTTGAGTGTTCCATGACAGATGTGAGATTGTTAATTAATGGTTCAACTTAAGGAGGCAACTTTAATACACATCTGGGTGGATTGGGGCACCTGGGGAACCAAGTGTTGTTTGTATTTTTTTGGAAATCCCGGGGTTACCATGTGATCTTCCTATGGACCGCCACCCAGGCTAAAAGAGAACTGAGATGATTCATGCTAGAAACTCCCGTCTGCTGCCACAAGCTATTACGGGCTCTAGCATAGCTGAGTAAGTTACATGAAGCTCTTGAACAGGTAGATCAGCAGGTAGTGGGTTTTGTAGGTTTGGTATGGTCTTCCCGGAGTAGGGAGTTAATGTTTCTGAAAGACTATGTCTCGGTCATCCGTTTCTCAAACACCGTGTAGTGCGAGAAATCCAACGGAAGCGATCGAGTCTTGTGGGGAAAAGTGCGCAAACCTCTGCAGAGTGTACAATCTAACCATGGTTAGCCGTGTCCCCGGTTATGGACAATTCTGAGTTTCTAGTACTCGGGTTATCTTATGTATCTCATCACTCTTAATTAATATTGTTGGGTTGTTAATCACTTTAATTGGGGTTGAGTTGGGGTTACCTTCTCAATGTTGTTCAACTACCATGATAGTTAAATTAAAATTTATTCCTTTGCAGTAGGGAAAAATTGGCTTTATGCAAAACTGTAACCGTAGAGCTTTCCACCAGCCAAATATGCATGTAGTGATAGCATTATTCTATTTTGCTCTACTATGTTATATTGCCAGCATATTCCATGTGTTGACCCGTTTCTCGGGCTGCAACGTGTTATGTTGCAGACTTTTCAGACGAGCAGTAAGGTTCGTTAGGTCGTTGCCGTGTAGCTCAGCTATGCTGTTGGAGTTGATGGACTCACTTTATCTTCCAAGCCTTTCGCTGTTATGGCATTAGATGGCCTTAAGCCATATTATTGTAAAAAGTTCTCTTTTGAGACATTCGATGTAATAAGTGTGTGATTGCTACTCTGTTATAAATTCTTCGAGTACTGTGTGTGTCAGCATTACTGATCCAGGGATGACATTGATGCATAGAGACTTGACCGTGTGAGGTCGGGTCGCCACAAGATGGTATCAGAGCACACGCTGAGTGTAGGACACAACCACTAAGATAAACCATAGGTCACTATTCTCTACTCATTTCTGATTCATCTTCCCTTTTTCCACTCTTTAGGATGCGGGAGATGAAGAACAAGTTTGCGCAACCAGACGAGGATACACCTTTTGGACGCCACTTGAAGGAAGTCACTAGGTACCTGAACATTGGAATACCAAGTTTCACCGGGACGTACAATGCCACCTTACCAGAAGAGGACCGCTGGATGATTCAAGTACAAGTACCAGGAAGGACGTTCTCGCCAACTTCTAAACCCATAGAATTTTCCTTCGATGCACCAACCTGGAGCCTAGGCAAGAGCATGGCAACCCACATTACCATGGGACGCATTGGAGAAGTCTACAACAAGGAAATCAAGGACACCATCTATCAAATATGTGGGCACCGAGACGAGTAATGGGAGATGATCAGCACCAAGAAGGATAGATCCATTGCAGCTTTTATCTAGGAGCAAAACCAGCACATTCGACGATAGGAGAACCAGATGTGCGCAGACATGATGGAGTTAAAGAACGCAAATACTAGGATCATCGAGCTGGAGGAAGAACTCAAGTTCACCCGCGATGGATATGAGGAGGAAATCAAGACGCTACTTGAGAAGAACGATGACCTGATTAAGAAGATCGGAATATTCATGGGAGAACCAACACCGGGAGACGAAGATGACGACCCCACTTGCCCGGAAAACTACATCATCATCGATGACACTGATTCTGATCCTAGTGATGATGATTATGAAGATGAAGCTGGAACTGACATTATGGAATCTTCCACCGATCAAAATTTCTAGATGACCACCATATAGTAGAAGTATTTCCTCCATGTATTTAGTAGTAATTGAGCACTTTTGCGATCGTTCTAGACCGTTGTATGCCCTTGCTTGATTGATTGAGTGATATGATTGTGTTTGCCTCATGTGAATATGGGTAGTGCTCTCTCACTAGACCTTTTTCTACTCTAATCTCTTCCCTCTAAACCCATCGGATGCCTCCGAGAGGTGACACCGGTTTTGCTTTCCCGCCGGAGCTCACCCAGTTGATCCAGCAGCAGAATGCTTTGATGCAATTGCTAGTTCAGAACCAGGGCCACAACAACAACAACAACCCTTCGCCAGCAGACAACCTAGCCCATTTTCTAAGGTTACAACCGCCGGCGTTTTCCAGTAGCAGCGAGCCAATAGTTGCTGATGATTGGCTAGGCCGTATCGGAAGGGAGTGACCACCGCAGGGTGCACAGATGTAGAGAAGGTGTGTTTTGCCGCACACCAATTGGATGGACCAGCAACATCATGGTGGGAGAATTTCACAGCCACCTACCGTATCGACACTATCACATGGGCTCAGTTTCAGCGGGCTTTTCGTACTGCCCATGTTTCCACTAGAGCTATGCAGATGAAGAAGCGGGAGTTTCGCAATTTACGTCAGGGGAACCGTACTGTAGGCTAGTATGTGGATGATTTTAGCAAACTATCATGCTATGCCCCTGATGATGTGGCCACAGATGTCGCGAAGTAGGAGATGTTTATGGAAGGGTTGAATGATGTGATGAGTATGCAGTTGATGGTGGCAACCTTCAACAAATACCAGGAGTTGGTAGATAAGGCTCTTATGATCGAAGGGAAGCAACAGCAGATTGAGAGCCGTAAGAGGAAGTATGGACAAGGGAAGTATAACTCAGGAGCTCAGCATAAGCCTCGCTTAACCCCGAATACGGGAGGGCTTATTCATAACCATGGAGGTCACAACCACACTGGAGGAGGATCGCATAATCACAATGGTGGTAAGAATGGAAATGGGAACGGAGCTAACAACAATCAGAATCGCTCCAATCCAGCCACATCCGCCAAGAGAGACCTGAGTCACGTTACTTGCTATAAGTGCGGGAAGACTGGGCACTATGTGAATGATTGCCCTGAAGGAAGGAATGGAAATGGAAACGGGAGTGCCAGAAAGAAGCCTAATCCATTCAACAAAGGACAGGTGAACCACGTTAACGTGGATGAGGTTGAAGATCAGCCAGATGTGGTGATAGGTAAGTGTTTGGTTAAGTCATTTACCGCTCTTATTTTTTTCGATACTGGTGCATCACATTCACACATATCAAGGGGATTTGTGGACAAGTTTAACCTACCAACCCAAACCCTGAGGACCCCTCTTTTAGTAAGCTCGCCTGGAGCTGAGTATATGGCTAGCCGGTGGTGCAACCAGATACCCTTAACCATTGGAACTCATGTCTTTCCGTCCGACCTAATTATCTTGGAGTCACAAGGATTGGATGTGATATTAGGTATGGACTGGATGTCAAAGTACGGAGGAAGTATTGACTGTGCTAGTAAGTCAATTCATCTCACCACCCCGGAGGGAAAAAGGATTAAGTACGTATCTAGGCATGTGCCTAGGAGGACCCAAGTGAATGCCCTCACAAGAGTTATGCAGGAGGAAGTGCCTGTAGTAAAGGATTACTCGGATGTTTTTCCAGAAGAGTTACCAGGGATGCCTCGGGATCGGGACATTGAGTTTTTGATAGAGCTATTGCCAGGTACAGGGCCTATATCCAAGAGACCCTATCGGATGCCCGCAAACGATCTGGAGGAAATTAAGAAATAGATCAAGGAGTTGTTGGAGAAAGGTTATATTCGGAGGAGTTCATCGCCTTAGGGAGCCCCAGTACTTTTGGTCGAGAAGAAGGATAAATCCCTGAGGATGGTTGTGGATTATCGAGCCTTGAATGAAGTAATGATTAAGAACAAGTATCCACTACTGATGATCAATTTGTTCAGCTGCAAGGAGCTAAGGTGTTTTCAAAGATTGATCTACGGTCAGGATACCATCAGTTCAAGATCCGAGAGAAGGATATACCAAAGACAGCGTTCACTATGCGGTATGGAATATACGAGTATACGATCATGTCGTTTGGACTGACAAACGCCCCTGCCTATTTCATGAGTATGATGAACAAGGTATTCATGGAGTATTTGGACAAATTCTTTGTGGTGTTTATCGATGATATTATGGTATACTCAAAGAATGAAGAGGAGCACAAGGAGCATTTACGTTTAGTTCTCGAGAAACTCAAAGAACACCAGTTATATGCCAAGTTCAGCAAGTGCGAATTTTGGTTGAAGGAAGTTGGATTTCTGGGGCATGTGATATCAGGAGAAGGTATAGTAGTAGACCCCAGCAAATTTCAGTCGGTCACTGAATGGTTGGCACCCACTTCAGTTGGATAGATCCGCAGTTTCCTTGGACTCGCGGGATATTATCGGAGATTTATTGAAAAAATTTCCATGCTTACAAAGCCAATGACTGAGCTATTGAAGAAGGATACTAAGTTTAAATGGATAGAAGATTGCGAGGCAAGTTGTCAGGAGTTGAAGAAACATTTGACTACAACCCTAGTGCTAACATTGCCAGATATACATAAGGAGTTTCAAGTGTATTGCGATGCCTCTCGTTTGGGACTGGGATGTGTGCTTATGCAGGATGGTAAGGTTGTTTCGTATGCCTCACGGCAACTGAAGCCCCATGAGTTGAACTATGCCACGCATGATTTGGAATTAGCAGCCGTAGTGCATGCATTGAAGACTTGGAGACATTACCTTATTGGAAATCGTTGTGATGTGTACACGGATCATAAGAGTTTGAAGTATATTTTCATGCAAAAGGAGCTGAACCTTAGACAGAGGAGATGGTTGGAACTTATAAAGGATTATGATATGAAGCTACACTATCACCCAGGAAAATCCAATGTTGTAGCAGACGCTTTGAGCCGGAAGAGTTATGCCAATATGCTTGAGAGTAAGGGTTTGCCAAAGAAGTTAGCTGAGGATATCATGGAACTTCGATTGGAGATTGTTCCAAGAGGTTTTGTTGCAACAATGGAGGTTCAGTCGACCTTGTTGAACAAAATTCGAGAAGCTCAGAAGGAAGACAAGGAGATTGCCGAAATAAAGGAGAAGATGAGCGAAGGAAAATCCAAAGGTTTTCGCGAGGATGAGCACGATACCTTGTGGTTTGAGGACCGAGTTTATGTACCCAATAACCCAGAGATCAGGAAGTTAATACTTTAGGAGGCTCATGACTCACCATACTCGATACACCCCGGAAACACCAAGATGTATTTGGATTTGAAGGAACGTTTCCGGTGGACTGGTATGAAGAAGGATATTGCTGAGTATGTAGCCGTATGTGATGTATGTCAGAGAGTGAAGGCAGAGCATCAGAAGCCAGCCAGACTGTTACAGCCTATGCCGATACCTAAATGGAAATGGGATAAACTCGGTATGGACTTTATCACCGGACTACCCAGGACCAAGGTAGGATATGACTCAATATGGGTAGTAGTGGATCATTTGACTAAAGTGGCTCACTTTATTCCGGTGAAAACTACTTATACAAGTGCAAAGTTGGCCAAGATATATATGTCCAGAATTGTATGTTTGCATGGAGTCCTGAGGAGCATCGTATCAGATAGAGGGACTCAGTTCACTTCAAAGTTTTGGCATCAGTTACACCAGACCTTGGGTATGAGATTGGAGTTCAGTACAGCCTTCCACCCACAGACTAATGGTCAGACTGAGAGAGTCAACCAGATACTGGAAGATATGTTGAGAGCATGCGCGCTAGATTATGGATCTAGTTGGGATGACAATTTGCCTTACGCAGAGTTTTCATACAACAATAGCTGCCAAGCCAGTTTGAAGATGGCACCGTTCAAAGCTTTGTATGGGCGCAGATGCAGGACCCCGTTAATGTGGGATGAGGTAGGAGACCGACAGTTGTTCGGACCAGACTTGATCAAAGAGTCTGAGGAGAAGGTTATGTTGATTCGTGATAGACTGAAGGTAGCTCAGTCAAGGCAGAAAAGTTATGCAGACTCAAAATGCAAGGAGGTAACTTATGAAATTGGAGATAGAGCATATCTGGGAGTATCACCCTTGCGAGGTGTGAAACTTTTTGGAGTTAAAGGAAAATTAGCCCCGAGATTTGTAGGACCGTATCGTGTTTTGGAACGGATGGGAGAAGTTTCCTACAAGTTGGAATTACCTGAAGGACTATCGGGAGTTCACAATGTGTTCCACATCTCACAGCTGAAGAAATGTCATGCGGAGATGACTGATATACCATTAAGAGATACCGTACCCTTGGAGGCAATTCAGCTAGATAGTGATTTGACCTATGAGGAGAAGCCAGTGAAGATTCTTGAGTTTGCCAGCCGAGTAACTCGCGGCAAAGTCATCAAATTTTGTAAAGTTCAGTGGAGCCACCATACGGAGGATGAAGCCACCTGGGAACGAGAGGATGAACTTCGCAAGGACCACCCGCACCTATTTTCTGACCAACCTGAATCTCGAGGGCGAGATTCATCTTAAGGGGGGAGGTTTGTAACATCCCAAACTTTCAATTTGGAATGTTATACATAGGTCATTCATGCATATCATATTTTATTTCTTTTCCACTCTGCAATCCTCGAAATCCTAAGGAACTCAAGGACCCTCGAAGAGAGTTGGGGATTTCCGGTTTCATATTTGGATTTTTCTACCAAATAATGAAACGAGGATTTTTTATTTTAATTATTTCTCCCTCCGAAAAATATTTCGTACCAAAAATAAATGAGAGGAGATAATATGACTTCTCCAAAATAATCAAAATATTGGAGGAAAAATATTAAAATCATTTATTTGATTTTAGTTGATTTTATTCGGATTTTATTTGCAATAGAAAATTTTGCACGATTTCAAAATCGCATTTCAGGGCCAAGAAAATGTTCATCTCGTTCTAAATATTTTATTTAGATGATGAAAATTTGTTTTGGCATTTTTAAGTTTTTATTTTATTTTCTAGGATTTTATTTCTGTCGACGGAATTATATATATATATATATATATATAAACTTCCCCGCGCCCGACCGGGCCTAAGGCCCAGCCGAGCAGGCCGGCCCAGCCACCGCCGCCTCCTGCGCGCGAGTGCCGCCGCCGCCGCCGACTCGGACAGGAGTCCGAGCCGGACTCTATCGTCGCTGCCTTGGCCCCTACTCCAAGCCGCCGCCCCCCTCCTTTATATACTCCCCCCGAGCCCCCCCTCCACCACCAACCACCACCGCCACCACAGCCACCCCGAGCCGCTCCGCCTCCCGCCGCCGCACCTCGCCGCCGTCGTTGCAGCCCCGCCGCCGCCGCCGGTTGCC
>NC_041389.1:411520340-411534326 GCF_002162155.2 Triticum dicoccoides | reverse complement strand
CCGCCGGTTGCCGCTCGCGCCGTCGCCGAGCCCCGCCGCCCTGTGAGCCGAGCCCTCGCCGCCCCACCTCGCCTCGCCGGAGCCCCTCGCCGGAGGTACCGAGCCGGATTCGAGCCGGCGGTTTTTTTAAAAAATTGTTCGGGTTTTTTTAGAAACCCTAGTTCGTTTTTTTAGATTGGTTCACCGGTTTTTCGCGGTTCTTCTATTTAGCGGACGTTCGTCCGTACGTTCGTCAAAACGAACAATTTTCATTCATTAGTTACAGATAACGAATGCTCGTAGTTAGCATGTTCGTCAGTTTTCTTTTATCGGATTTATTTGCGATTATTCTCGGTCGCGATTTCTGATCCGATCTTAGTTTTTGTTTATCTTTTCGCACGTTAGTCGGAATCAGGTGATTCAAAAGCCTAGAGTTTCGTCTCAAGACCCTCTTTCTGTTTAACCAACTTGAAAAAGATTTTGATACTGTAAAATTTGACTTTAGTTCAGATTAGTAAACGGATCTTGTTTCTCTCGCAGTTTGAGTTTTGTTGCTCCGTTTGATTTGATTCTTTTTGCAAACTGAAGTTCTTAAGTTGAAATTTCTGGTCTTTCATTTTAGTTGAAGTTTTTCTCGTGCATCTTTGCTAGTTTCTTATGTATGTTATTGTTTGTTTGAGATAGAATACCCGGAGTGCGAAGCGTGTTACTACGAGTCTCTAGGTTTCGCGGATCGTCAGCAAGGCAAGTAACACAATTTTCATACCCAGTTTTCATTGCATTAGTTCAATCCTCAAACATTTCATGGTTAGGATATCTTTAATATGTGGGTTTTGAGAAGTAGCTGATGAGGTAGAACCTATTGCCCTGTTTATTATTAAACCCTTGGGAGTTACTTCTACGTTATGGTTATATTGCTATGCTATGCTCGTAGACGTGGATTGGGTTTGAGTGTTCCATGACAGATGTGAGATTGTTAATTAATGGTTCAACTTAAGGTGGCAACTTTAATACACATCTGGGTGGATTGAGGCACCTGGGGAACCCAGTGTTGTCTGTATTTTTTTTGGAAATCCCGGGGTTACCGTGTGATCTTCCTATGGACCGCCACCCAGGCTAAAAGAGAACTGAGATGATTCATGCTAGAAACTTCCGTGTGCAGCCACAAGCTACTATGGGCTCTAACATAGCTGAGTAAGTTACGTGAAGCTCTTGAACAGGTAGATCAACAGGTAGTGGGTTTTGTAGGTTTGGTATGGTCTACCCGGAGTAGGGAGTTAATGTTTCTAAAAGACTATGTCTCGGGCATCCGTTTCTCAAACACTATGCAGTGCGAGAAATCCAACGGAAGCGATCGAGTCTTGTGGAGAAAAGTGTGCAAACCTCTGCAGAGTGTACAATATAATCATGGTTAGCCGTGTCCCCAGTTATGGACAATTCTGAGTGTCTAGTACTCGGGTTATCTTATGTATCTCATCACTCTTAATTAATATTGTTGGGTTGTTAATCACTTTAATTGGGATTGAGTTGGGTTTACCTTCTCAATGTTGTTCAACTACCATGATAGTTAAATTAAAATTTATTCCTTTGCAGTAGGGAAAAATTGGCTTTATGCAAAACTGTAACCGTAGAGCTTTCCACCAGCCAAATATGCATGTAGTGATAGCATTAATCTATTTTGCTCTACTGTGTTATATTGCTAGCATATTCCATGTGTTGACCCGTTTCTCGGGCTGCAACGTGTTATGTTGCAGACTTTTCAGACGAGCAGTAAGGTTCGTTAGGTCGTTGCCGTGAAGCTCAGCTATGCCGTTGGAGTTGATGGACTCACTTTATCTTCCAAGCCTTCCGCTGTTATTGCATTAGATGGCCTTAAGCCATATTATTGTAATAAGTTCTCTTTTGAGACATTCGATGTAATAAGTGTGTGATTGCTACTCTGTTATAAATCCTTCGAGTACTGTGCGTGTCAGCATTACTGATCCAGGGATGACACTGATGCACAGAGACTTGACCGTTTGAGGTCGGGTCGCTACAACTCTATGTCTATGGATATACTTGTTTGTTCCTTGTGGGACAAACCCATGTAGGTATTGAAAGTGCAACTCACTCCAAAGGATTGCTCCAAATGATCTACATCAACATTGAGCATCCACATCTTCAACACCTACATGAAGTCATCATCGACAAAACCCAAGGTTAGTTCATCCCTCTAAGGGGGGATCTCACATCTAGGGGGAGCTTAACTCTAAGAATTGAGTCAAAGAAACTCTAATGATGTGAAGATATCAATGCATTATGTAAAAGTGGTAACCCCACTTGAGCTTAAACGATGAGTATGACCTATGATCAAATGTCCTCATTTGACTCCTAAGTCAATATACTCATATATAGATGACCTAGTCATCGCCAATTGTTTGATAGATGCTAGAATTGGTTGTGCATGCTTTGCCACATATTTCATTTGCCATTTTGTTGTGTGAGCATGTTGGTTGCATATTTAACTCATTCGAGGACATCCACTTGTTGCTTTGATTGATTGGTTTCTTTTTCCTTTTGCCAAGTGGATGAACAAGAATGCCTAAGAACCTTCTCTACCTATCTATGCTTTTCTTGTCTCAAACTCTATTCATGCTACATCACAAAATTTGATCAAGTCAGATTCGAACCACTCTGTGTGAGGAGCACTCGGAGTCCCCGATTCGTCATGGACTTAAACTTCCAAAACTTCTTTGTGTGTTTCGATCTGATTGAGTCTTCCATTTGGGTCATACCGAGATCACTAAGTCGATCTAGGTTTTCAATCTCGGTGCAACCGATTTGAACTTTTCGGTCTCACCGAGTTGCTGTAACTGTAAAGAGTTATGCATCTCGGTGCCACCGAGTTGTTCCACTCGGTCACACCGACAGGGTCGGGCTATATATACACACGGGCAAAATTTGGAAAACTTTCTCCGAACCACTTTGCCCGCGCATAGCTGGCTTTGCCTCCCAGGTCTCCGAATCGTTGACTTTGTCGCCAGCCGCCTCCTATCGCTGGTCTCCGCCGCCGTCAACGGAATTCATCCCTGCCGTTGCCGTCGTAGCGAGTTCATCGCCAAATTAGGGTATGAACTCAATCAAAGTGCTATCCCCGTCAAATTCCTAGCACATTGTGTTCATAAAGATTCTTTCCACGATTGAAACACCTCTATCTAGTCAAAACAATCCTTAGAATAGATGCAATTTGAAAATTTAGGGTTAGGTTTCCGCCGAAACCATCTCGGACCCATCGAATTGAAAAACTCGGTCCCACCGATTCGGCTAACGCCATTGCACAAGTAACTCTCGGTTTGACTGAGAATTGCTAATCGGTGTGACCGATTTTAGACAGTGAAACCCTAGCAGTCTCGGTGCCACCAAACTGTGACTCGGTCTGACCGAGATCACTAGTTTAGGTTCCAAAAGCTGCTACGGTATCACCGAGTTTGAAAATCGGTTGATCCGAAATGCTTTCTGTGGAAAACTAAAACTAAGTTTTTGAATCATTCTTTTTGCAAAAATATCTGCACTTTGTGATGCTCATCCATTCTATCTCATCTATAACTATTCATAGGGTCAGCAGTCAGTGTTCTCAACATGTCAGACCAAAGTGACAGCCAGAACAGGGAAGAAGAGCAGATTCACATGAGTGAGGGCACTAGTCCCTCTCGTTCCTCAGATGATGGTAGCAGAAGCACTCCTAGCAATTTGCCCAAAGTAGCCACAAGAGCCAGAAGGAAGAGAACCTCAGACTCAGAGGATGAGGACTATGTGGCAGCTGAAGATGAGGCTACTTCCAAGAAGGTAGTGCTCAAAAAGGAGTATGGCTCAGCAAAGACCACAAAGCTTGGACTAAATAGGAAGGTCCCTGCCAAGAGGACACCTATGCTGAAGGTCAGAGGATCAACACAAGAACCAGAGAAACCTGATCCCAAGGAGCTAGCTGTAGAAGGAAAGAAGAGAAAGGAAAGGGTCAGAAAGACCATGGCCAGAGTTGTTGGACAACCTTCCATGATGGAAGAGGAGGAGGAAGAAGAGGTTGCTGCACCAGCACCCAAGGCACAAAAGCTGATGGGTGATGCTATAAGCTCAGGGGCTGCAACATCAAAGCCCAAAGAAGCACCCAAAGCTGCCTCCAAGGCCAAGTCTGCACCTAAGAGGAATACCAGGAGTATACCAGCTGCTGAGAAGAACAAGGCCCCAGTGCCTGAAGTTGCTGTTGAGGAAGATGATGAAGGACAAGTCCTGAGGAAGCTCAAACCCAAGATTCCAGACCACAACGATGCTCATCCAGTAGCTGAGAATATGAAGCTGAGAAAAGAAGCAGGGCTCAGGCAGTGGAGATTGTCTGATCCATATGCAATCAGGAGAACAACTGCTGTAGATTACAGTTTCCACACTAAGGAACAGCATGACTTCTATGAGACTGTGCTATTGGATAAGAAGCCCATAGTCTGTGACATGAGGTGGGTAGATTGGAAATTCATGAAGGAAAATGAGGATCACTACCCAGGAATATATGACAGATTTAAGGCTTGTGGAGTTGATGAGTTTGTTGGACAGAAGTTCACAAACTGGAATGATGAGCTAGTTATGTAATTCTACTCCACAGCTCATTTCTATCCTGATGGCAGAATTGTCTGGATGTCTGAAGGTACGAGGTACCAATCAACTATTGAGGAATGGGCCAATTTGATCAATGCCCCAGAGGAGAAAAAAGATGACTTGGATCTCTAGTCCAAGAAGAATAAGGATCACAATTCCATGTCCCATATGTACAAGGAGATCCCAGACAAGGCACTTGAAACTTTCAAGTTTGGATCTGTCCACTTTCTTCTATCAGGGCTGCCAACAATCAACTGGATCCTTAGGCACACTCTTTTGCCCAAGTCAGGTGACCACAACATGATCAGAGGGCATGCAATTAATTTGCTTCACATTTTTGATGTGCCACAGAAATTCAAGGTCATGAGCCTCATAGTTGAGACAATCAAGAGGACAACATCAGACCAAAAGAGACGTTGTGGGTATGCCCCACAAATCCAGGAGCTGATAAACTCAAAGATGGGCACAGGAAAATATATGTTGGATAAGGAACATTTTGTTCTCTATTCAGACTTTGAGGACAATCAAGTTGTGAAGAATGAGAATGAACCATCCTCAGTGCAAGCTCAAGAGAAGAAGGAGAAAGCAAAGAAGGAGAAGGCTGCCAAGATGCCAACTCTAGAGGAGGCATCTGAGTACTTCCTGAAGAGCAAGCAGGACCAGCTTGGTTACTTGATAGCATCAACTCTGAGGATTGAGAAGGGGTTGGCCACCCTAACTCAAAACCAGGAGAGCCTGGAGAGAATCATGGAACAAAAATTCTATGACCTTGATGTGAAAGTAACTGAGATTCAGTCAGTTGTGGAGCAGCTACAGGATGACATGCAGGAGAGGGAGGGCAGGACAACTACTAATGCATTTGCCAGAGTGCCTCGAGCTCAGAGATCAGCTGCAGAGCCAGTGATAGACACTAGAGCCACTTCATCTGCACCAGCTACAGCTCCAGTGCAACCAGCTCCAGCACCAACTCCTTCAGCTCCATCCACATCAACTAAAGCCTTCGTTCTTGGAGTCATATCTACACCACCACATCAAGAACAAGCCTGAGAGACGATATAATACTATGCATTTTCTATGAACTTTTTGGTAACTTGTTGCCAAAGGGGGAGTAAAATGTATAGATCATAGCCTTCGAGAGAGAGAGTTTTCTTTTGTTCTCTCTTGTCTTTGTGGTTGAACTTTATTTGCTTTTGCTTGTTTGAGATACTATGCTATTATCTGTGAGACATTGATGATCATGTGTTTGATCATAAGCTACACTTATGCTTGTTAGATGATATTATCTTATTTATCCTTATTTGATCATTCACTTTGCTTGGTGATGAGTGCATGTATTCAATCTTTATTATTTTGAGCGCTCCACCAAGATGTATGTGACATGGAAGAGTAACCCATGAGCCTAATTCCTTGTGCATTTGCTGTCCAAAGCAAATCTTAAACTATGCACAAATTTAGGGGGAGCTCTTGCTTATCACATACTTCTTAAAAGCGACAATGTTTTTTCAATCTTATTATCATTTGTCGAAGCTTTGATCTATATGTTGTCATCAATTACCAAAAAGGGGGAGATTGAAAGTGCAACTATCCCTAGGTAGTTTTGGTAATTCATAACAACATATAGCTCATTGAGCTAATACTATTCCAAGACAAATATTTCAGGAAAGCTCAATGAATGGCATGACATGGAGGATGAAAGTGGATCCCTCAAAATATTAAGGATAAAAGGATTGGCTCAAGCTCAAAAGCTCAAGACTCTACATTTTATATTTTAGTGATCCAAGATCACATTGAGTCCATAGGAAAAGCCAATACTATCAAGGAGGGACGAGGTGTTGCTTGATGAGTTTCTTGCTTCAAGTGCTTAGTGATATGCTCCAAAAACCCTCAACTACTTTCTCATATCCACACATGACCTAAACCTAAAGTCAAACTCGACCCCACCGATTCTTTCTATCCGGCGCCACCGAGTTCAGATGTCATAGCCACTGCCACAAACCCTAGGCAAATCGGTCTCACCGATAGGGATCTCGGTCTCACCGAGATGGGATTGTAATCTCTCTGTTTCCCTTCGTAATGTTTCGATCTAACCAAAGTGAGCGATCAGTCCCACCGAGATTGCAATGTAAACTCTCCGTTTCCCTTTTGTAACATTTCGGTCTCACCAAAAAGAGCGAATCAGTCCCACCGAGTTTACCTGACCAACTCTCTAGTTTGCTAATTACCAAAATCGGTCTCACCGGGTTTGTGTAATCGGTCTCACAGAGATTACGTTATGCCCTAGCCCTAACCATATCGGTCTCACCGAGTTGCATGTCGGTCCCACCGAAATCACTAACGGTCACTAGGTTTACTGAATCGGTTCGACCGAGTTTGTTGATTCGGTCCCACCGAGATTGGTAAATTGTGTGTAACAGTTAGATTTTGTGTGGAGGCTATATCTACCCCTCCACCTCCTCTTGATTCGTGGAGAGAGACATCAGAACAAACCTACACTTCCAACTTACCATTTCTGAGAGAGAACTACCTACTCATGTGTTGAGGCCAAGATATTCCATTCCTACCATATGAATCTTGATCTCTAGCCTTTCCCAAGTTGCTTTACACTCAAATCTTCTTTCCACCAGATCCAAATCCTATGAGAGAGAGTTGAGTGTTGGGGAGACTATCATTTGAAGCACAAGAGCAACGAGTTCATCATCAACACACCATTTGTTACTTCTTGGAGAGTGGTGTCTCCTAGATTGGCTAGGTGTTACTTGGGAGCCTCCGACAAGATTGTGGAGTTGAACCAAGGAGTTTGTAAGGGCAAGGAGATCGCCTACTTCGTGATGATCTACCGCTAGTGAGGCAAGTCCTTCGTGGGCGACGGCCATGGTGGGATAGACAAGGTTGCTTCTTCGTGGACCCTTCTTGGGTGGAGCCCTCCGTGGACTCGCGCAACCATTACCCTTCATGGGTTGAAGTCACCATCAACGTGGATGTACGATAGCACCACCTATCGGAACCACGGCGCAAAAATCACCGTGTCTCCAAATTGCATTTGAAATCTCCAAACCCTTCCCTTTACATTCTTGCAAGTTGCATGCTTTAATTTCCGCTGCTCATATACTCTTTGCATGCTTGCTTGAATTGTGTGAAGATTGCTTGACTTGTGCTAAGTTTGCTAAAATATGCCAAAGAATAAAATTGGGAAAATGTTAAGTTTTTAATTGGTCAAGTAGTCTAATCACCCCCCTCTAGACATACTTCAAGGTCCTACATGCCGGCGGGGGGAGGAAGTGGCAGCTGACGCCGGCCATTGTCGTGGCTCTCCCTGTCAGCTGCTGCTCGCTTCTCCCCACCGCTTCCCGTTGTCCACCCCGTCGTGGCTCTCCCTGCCGGCTGCCGCTCGCTTCTCCCCACCGCTTCTCGCTGTCCACCCCTGCTCTCTATGGAGACGACCTGAGCCCGATCTGGACCAGGCGCCGTCGACGGAGGAGGGAGGTGGAGGGGCTACGCCGAGGGAGGGGAAGAGGAAGAGCAGGATGAGGCGGGAGGAAGCGAGCACTCGGGACCTTATCCCTTCCCTTGTCGCTACAATAACACGCGCACGACGAATAGAAGGAGACGTGGCCAAGCCCGCTAGTTGGGCGCACTGGCTCATCCTTTATATGTTCAATTTCATCGAGTCAGGCGGGAAGCTTGCGCGGGAACCTATGAGGTTGCGCGGGAACAGGCTCGCCACCGTTTGGCCAAAAGAATGCCCCCGCGCGCTGCTCAAGCTTGCACTCGAAGCCGTCTGCGGCAGCGGGGTGACAAGACGTGCGAGAGGAGGACGAAAGGACACATACACATACGGTTAATAAAAAAATGTTTGTGATTTAAGTACCTACTATACCCTCGTCCTGGTTTATAAGAAGGATTTAACTAATAAAATACAAACGCATGTCGCCAAAGATTATATTGTTGGATTCGTATTTCAACAAAGTTTCCAGTTATATAATTTTTGTAACATGCCTTAACACTTTGTTGGTTAAATTTAAGGTCAAAATATGGAATAGAATATAAAGAGGACTAGTAGACCAAGACGATGGTAGTAGCACACGGCCGCTCTCTACGGCATATCACACACATCTTGTTAAGTTAAACCTTTTCTATTGTGTTTCCTAACCACACATAGTTTAGCCTAGTGAACTGTATGCCGTATATTGCACACACCCTCATCTGGCTGCCCATTTCTATTGTTTTGCATCATCGCAAACAGTTCTTCTTGATTAACTGTTTGCCACTCATCAAGTGCAGGGAAGCTTCTACATTTGCAGGGGGGTGGCATTGACCATTGGGCGGCAACAGTCGGTCATCCGGGTGCGCAATAAAGGATGCAAAGAGGGATCCTACAGCAGCAAGGACCAGATTCCCTACCGATAGTCATCTAACAGAACTCCCAAGTTAACCGTGCTGAGCCTTGAGTAGTCATCAGATGGGTGACTAGATGGGAAGTGGGCTCGATGTTAAATTAACTAATTTGATGGATCACTGTAAACTTTTAATTGCGTTGAATGTATGTAGTGCTTCATCATATTAGTTGAATTAACCTCGAGGTCCTTGTTTTTTAATTTTTGACATTTTTTGTTTTTTGAACACATGTTGATTGGCTTCACTAAAGGTCTATCCCATTACTTTATGACATGTTTCCATAACATTGACCTCGAGGTTAATTCGACTAATAGGACGGAGCACTATATACATTCAACGCAATCAAATGTTTTCCAAAAAACGTGATATGATTTCTGTGAAACTTGTAAGTCATGTATGTCAAATTAACCTCTGTGTACTTGTTCTCAAATTAACATCCGGACATGTTCGCCGCATATCACACACATCTTGTTAAGTGAACTATTTATGTTCTCTTCCCTAATCGAAAACAGTTCATTTGAGTGAACCGTATGCCGTATATCACACACACCTTGATCTAGATGACCGTTTCTGTTGCTTTCACTACTAGCAAACTGTTCATCGGGGCGAACTATATGTCGTATATCGCACACACATTGATATGGCTGCCTGTTTCTATTGTTCTATATAATCACAAACAGTTCGTCTGGATCAACCGTATGACCAGCATTGCACACGCAAGTAAAATCTGAACCGTGTTTGATGTACCGCCATCGCAAATGTTTTGCATCTTTTTTGACGGTTTTTTTACATCACCGTTTGCGATTAATGCATCACACAAAGTTTTGTCAAAGGCTCTCTGATTGTAGTGTCGTGTTAGCAGCATCCTGTAGTAGTGTAGGTGGTTCCCAAACAGAAAGGTAAAGTTCTTACTCCCCCTCCACCAACAAACACAAGCAATGGCGAGCCAAATCCTCAGGTTCCCTCCATACCAACAACTATCCGGGGGATTTTTGTTTCATTATTATATTTTGATTTTGATTTTGATCATAGGACTGGGCATCCCAATTACCAGCCACTTTATCATGAATGACAAGCGAATAAACATTCATTGTGAGAATAATCCATCTAGCATGGAAGATACTGACCGCCCCCTGTCGGTTCATGAACGATTTTGGCATACAAAATAGATTATTATTTGAAGATTTATCGTTTGGCACATGTAAATTTATTTGGAATGGCAGGTAAATACCGCTTATAGGTAGGTATGGTGGAATCATATGTAATAACTTTGGGTTTAAGGAAGTGGATGCACAAGCAGTATGTCACGCCCAATATGCGATACTATCCTAAAGAGACTCGAAGGTCCCACCAAGGATAGAACCGCATATTGATACGCTTTTGCAAGGTGGATATCATGACATCAACATTACATAATAGATAGGGATACATACATAAGGCATACAATGCCACACAAATACAATATCATCTTACATAAGAGAACCATCTATCTACGGATGAAACACAAACAGAAACTCAAACGACATCCACCCTGCTAGCCCAGGCTGCCGACCTGGAACCTATTCCCTGATCGAAGAAGAAGAAGAAGAACTCCAAAACAAGCAAACATCGCTCTCGCATCAAGATCATCGCATAACCTGTACCTGCAACTGTTGTTGTAGTAATCTATGAGCCACGAGGACTCAGCAATCCCATTACCATGGGTATCAAGACTAGCAAAGCTTAAAGGGAAAGGAAGGGGTAAAGTGGTGAGGTTGCAGCAGCGACTATGCATATATGGTGGCTAACATACGCAAATAAGAGCGAGAAGAGAAGCAAAGGAACGGTCGTCAACTAGTAATGATCAAGAAGTGATCCTGAACTCCTACCTACGTCAAACATAACCCAAAACCGTGTTCACTTCCCGGACTCCACCGAAAAGAGACCATCACGGCTACACACACGGTTGATGCATTTTAATTCGGATCTGGTGTCAAGTTATCTACAACCGGACATTAACAAATTCCCATCTGCCCATAACTGCGGGCACGGCTTTCGAAAGTTTATACCCTGCAGGGGTGTCCCAACTTAGCCCATGATAAGCTCTCGCGATCAACGAAGGATATTCCTTCTCCCAGGAAGACCCGATCAGACTCGGAATCCCGGTTTACAAGAGATTTCGACAATGGTAAAACAAGACCAGCAAAGCCGCCCGATGTGCCGAAATCCCGATAGGAGCTGCACATATCTCGTTCTCAGGGCAACACCGGATGAGACTAGCTACGAGTAAAACCAACCCTCAAGTTTCCTCGAGGTGGCCTCGCAGGCAGCTCAGTTCGGACCAACACTCGAAGGAGCACTGGCCCGGGGGGGTTAAATAAAGATGACCCTCGGGCTCCGGAAACCCAAGGGAAAAAGGGCTAGGTGAGGCAAATGGTAAAACCAAGGCTGGGCCTTGCTGGAGGAATTTTATTCAATGCGAACTGTCAAGGGGTCCCATAAATCACCCAACCGCGTAAGGAACACAAAATCGGGGAACATAACACCGGTATGACGGAAACTAGGGCGGCAAGAGTGGAACAAAACACCAGGCATAAGGCCGAGTCTTCCACCCTTTACCAAGTATATAGATGCATTAAATTAAATAAGAGATATTGTGATATCCCAACATAATCCTGTCCATCATGGAGCAATCTTCAACTTCACCTGCAACTAACAACGCTATAAGAGGGGCTGAGAAAAAGCGGTAACATAGCCAGGCAACAGTTTGCTGGGAAGGGTAAGAAGGTTAGAGGCTGGCATGGCAAATTGGGAGGCTTGAAGAACAAGTGATAGGTAACGTAGCATAGCGATAGAATGAAGCAACTAGCATAGCAATGATAATAATAAGATCCAAGGTGATGGTCATCTTGCCTAAAATCCCTCTAGGAAGAAGAACGAGTCCATGAAGAAGATGAACGGGAGTAGTCCAACGAATCCTCACAATCGCAACATTACCGGAACTAAGAAGCAACAACGGAAATAAACAAACAACATGGTAAATGCACAAGCATAAACATGGCATGATGCACAAACAAGTATGATGCATGTCCGGTTTAAATGAGGCATGGCATGGCAAAGTGCAACAAACAATACTACAAGTTAAGTGGCGCTCAATATGCAATGAGTTGCATATTGACAAAACACCACATTGACATATTTAGTTTAATCTCGTTTAGGTACACAACAATATTAAATGTTGTTAAACATGGCAAGATGTGAAACATAATGAAACTACCTATCTAGGCAAGTTTAAATGAGGTCGGAAGAACAAACAACAATTCCGGAAAATCCTGATATGCATATTTTAGATTCGGTACTGTTCTTCCCTAAATCATATTTTAAGGTTGTTAAACAGGAAAATAAAGTGGACCATGTTAAACTAGGCATTTTTCCACCCCATTTACATATAAAGTTTATTAAATTTGGAGCTATGGTTATTTAGTTATGAAATAAATCATTTTAACATGGCATTTAAGCAAATTAATGCAAACATCATTTTAAACATTTTAAACATGGATGAAAGTGGCATATTATTAATATACACAAAATTCTAAGCATTTTACATATATAAATCATTTTAATCCGATGAACGGTTTGAGAGATATAAATGCATGAACATGAGGGTCTTTTCTGTAAAACAGTAATTTACTAGATAAATAGCAAAATCACCGAACTGAAAAAAAAACATGATATGGGCCACATCTGCTAACGGGCTGCATAGGACAGGAGAGTGGCTGGAGGGGCTGCTCACCCATGGGCTGAGGCCCGATTGGAAGCAGAAGGAGGCCGGCTGGGGGGCACAGCCGGGCCTTGGAGCCCACCTAGCGGTCGCTTGCGGACGAGGCGCAGTCAACGCGGGCGTCGACTGCGTCGTCCTCCTCTTGAACAGAGGCAGCAACAGGACTTGGGGGCGAGCGCTCCTGCTCGATGAAGAGGGAGGCAGAGGTCGCGGCAGGGCTGGCGTGGCAGGGGACGGCGGCAGCGATGGCTTGGGCGCAGGCAGGCGGAAGCAGAGCTCGGCTGCGGGACTCCTTGATCGGACGCAGGACGGATTGATCTCGGCCAGACCGGGTTGAAAACGGGGCGCAGCGGCCCCGGGGTGCTGCGGACGAGGACCGGCATCGGGGATGCGCAGGGGTTCAAAGCCGGGCTCCATGGGAACTTCGAACGCCGGCGGAGGTAGATCAACACGGCGGCGAGCTCCTGTCAATGGCAACAGAAGAGAGAGAGGATTGAGAGAGAGAACCCAGAGGAAGAAGAAGAAGGGGGAGAGGGGGCGCGGCAGGCGCTCAACTTGTTCGCAGCTGGTGCTCCGGCGGCAGCGGAGGCCTCCGGCAAGCTCGAGGACGGGAGGAAAGGAGACCTCCAGCGATGGGCGTTGGTGCACGAGCAGAGGAGCTCCTGCTCCTGTGGTCGCGGTCCTAGGTGGCTGCACGGTCGAGCGGCAGGGTCAACGAGCAGAGACTCGAGCGGCTAGGCGAGGATTCGAGGAGAGGGTGGAGTCTTCGGGTGGATCTGGAGGCTAGCTCGCGATTGGGGGCGCGCGGAAAACAAGGGGAAGATGGCGGCGGTGGTTTGGGCAGGTGGGATCCTGATGTGGGTTCGGTGGAGTGGCAACGGCGATGAGTGGAGGATGGGACAACTCCCTAAATTTTAGGGTTGGTCTGTATATATAGTAGGCGGAAGGAGTCTTAGGGGCGTCTGACCATTATCGGACGGCTTCGGGTCAATCGGATAGTCAAAAGAATAAGCAAAAGAGTTATTGTGGTATTACAGGGTTGATCCGGACTCAACGGTCATGACTGAGCGGATTCGGGTTCAGAGCAGTTTTTGAATGCGCACGCGAGGGGTCTGAGTAAAGCGTAGAGAGGGTCAAATAGTCAGACAAGAGGGAATCGAAAACCCGGTCGGTCTCAGAACGGTCAACAAACGCAACGGAGAGAAGAGAGGAGTGGCAACTACGAG
>NC_041389.1:411435031-411507036 GCF_002162155.2 Triticum dicoccoides | reverse complement strand
GGATGCAAGTTTTAAGAAAACAATGCCGATGCAATGCGAATGATGACATGAGATGAAATGCATGACATGAACAAAATGCAAAACGAAAGACAAAAACCCAACCACGAAGGAAATAGCATAACACATAGCCAGAAATGGCAACAGTTGAGGTTACAAACATGGAAAGTTGTATCCGAGGCATTACACAGTATTCCCGCTTAGTGTAGGTGAAGGCTAGCAAAATATCCTAAGCAAGCACCACATGTTGAAGGATCCATAACAATATAACTTCTATACAAATATACCCAAACATAACTCATTACGTTGTCTTCCTTGTCCAACTTCAAAATTTGCTCAAGTTTGAAAATAATTAAGAAAGAATTCCTTATTTGGCCCTTTCTTAAAATTTCTTCCTTTTTTGGCCCAAAATTTTATTTTCTTCTCGTTTTGACACTCAAACTTCATTTTGTTCCCTATGTGACACTTCTGTCAGTTTTGGCCAGTAACGGTGTTAAGTCTAACCTGAAAAGACTATTTTACCCTTAGTGTAGTATGTGACCGGATTATTTACAGATTAATCTTATTGATGATAAATTAGATCGTGGCATGTCAATGTGTCATCTTACTGAGATCTATTTTGCTCCCGACTGTTGCACACGTTCAGACCATTGCATTACAGATCGGCTGATGGAAGAAGGCAAGAGCACAAGCTTCTGATAACTTCTATCTCCATCGAGTCGTTCCTGTAATGAGTCCCAATCACAATTAAACAATTAAACTATGTACACGAAGCAATGAGTCACTGGTAGTGCATACATGATTAGTAGTTGAACACAGAAGCTAACACACACCCCGCAAAAAAAAGCTAACAAACGTACATGCGAGCTAGCCTCAATGAAGCAGCCAAGCAGACACCTTAATTGATCTACAATACCTAGCTAGTAGGTGCACTCTAGCCGTGCACGTATGGACTGGCCGGCGACTTGCACTACATAGCCCGTGGCAATAAATCTATGATCTATATTTATTTCGCATTCGTTCCAATGAGAGAAGTCACTACGTTCCTAAAGATGATCTGATCGATCCAACATAAGCTAGTCTTGTATCGTATGTCTATGGCAAGACCGCGAGAGTTAATGTGCCAGCCTACAAGCTTTGCATGTACACTGCTGCTGCTTGAAAATCAATCAAGCTGCCGTGTGTGCTAGCTTGCACGTATGTATTGTTTCTTGACGATACAAATTCGGGTTCTAAAGCCAACACGATGTACAGACACGACCGACAGCCTCACCTCTGCCATGCATGACAGGTGGCAGCAGCCTCGGTGCACCCACGCACGGGAGGAGGATATGGTCGGCCGCTTGGCCGGCATGGGGAACTTCCAGTCGGCCTCGGCCCGGATCAGTGTCATGTGCGTTCATGGCAACTTCATGCCCCCTACTATCATTAGGGAAAAATTGTCTTTGTATGTCTTACTTAACAACACTAGATGGAAAAAATGGATGAAAGGGTCACATGGGGAAGAAAATAATGTTTGAGTGTTAAAAAGGGAAGAAATAATTTAGGGGGCCAAAAAAAGGAAGCAAATTTTAAGAAAGGGCCAAATAAGGAATTTTCTCAATAATTAATGGAGCTCGCAATCATAGAAGATGCCAAGATAGTATATTTATATGTGAAATCTCACTTCCTTCAACATTTTTTTATGAATTGTTCAAGTGACCAATGTTGTGTTTGCTAACTTTCAATAAACTCTACCACCTTACTTCTTATATGTGAAGTCATTACTCCACTTGGGATAAGCATAAGAAACATATATAATTTTAGTTTTATGATATCCAATTCATTCAACCATTTACTCATAGGATATAAGTGAAGCACGAATAACAAACTACTCCAAAAAGATATAAGTGAAGATTCCAAGGATAGCACATATCATGTGAAGAAGCAAAAACTTAAGCTCAACCAAAACTGACCGATCAGTGTTCAAGAAGAAAAGTGGGATGCCAACCTGGGCAGCCCCAAGCTTAGATGCTTGAGACTTCTGGAAATATTAATTAGGGATGCCTTGGGCATCCCCAAGCTTGAGCTTTTGTGTCTTCTTAACTCCTTTTATATCATGGTTTCCTTATCTTAAAAACTTCATCTACACAAAACTCAACAAGAACTCGTGAGATAAGTTAGTATAAATCAATGCAATAACCTTATCATTATCTACTATAGAAAATCACTAAAATTATTATTTAACATTGCATACTAAATGCCTCTGCATATTTAATACTCCTAACCTCAAATGGAATCATTAAACAAGCAAACATATGCAAACATAACAACAATTTGTCAAAACATGACAGTTTGTAAAGAATGCAAGAAGATTCATACTTCTCTAACTCCACAAATTCTGAAAAATTACCACACTTAGATTTTTTTTGTATCTTACTGTGTAAAATATTCAAGATTTTATCATGTTCTAACTTTCCAGAAGAATTCCTACAACGATAGAAAACTTTTTGTTTTCAAAACAGCAACATATAGACTTGCAAAATATGCATGGTAAAGGCTATACTTGACATTTTTATTGAACTAAAAGATGGAAAACATTATTCTAAATAAAATAAACCAAATCCAACTAAAATAAAGTGACACTCCAAGAAAAACTCATATCATGTTATGAATAAAAATATAGCTCCAGGTGAGGTTACTGAGAGTGTTGGAGACGAAAGAGGGGATGCCTTCCGGGGCATCCCCAAGCTTAGTTTCTTGGGTATTCCTTGAATCTTACCTTGTGTGACTTGGCCATCCCCAAGCTTAGGTTCTTGCCACTCCTTATTCTCCTGATGTCGATATCTCACCCAAAACATGAAAACTTCAATCACACAAAACTTAACGGAACTTTGTAAGATAGGTTAGTATGATAAAACAAATCATCCACTTGGGTACTGTCAAAGACAAGATTAATAATTTTTCTGACACAATGCCTAATGTACCTTATCATTTCCACTATTTATATCACTTAATATAAACTATGGAAATACTAAAACAAACAAACTATCCATTGAAAACAGAATCTATCAAAAACAGAATAGTCTATAAAGATCTAGACAATGACCATACTTATGTAAATCCAAAAATTCTGAAAAATTAGAACAACATAGGAAATTTGTATACCAATCATGTGTAAAAGTCAGAATTCTACCACGTTTTAGTGAATTTAAACAATTCTGTTACTGGAAGAAAAAGTTTCTGTTTTTGCACATAATCAAGTCAACTATCATCCACACTACCCCAAAGGCTTTACTTGGCACTTCATTGAAACAAAAGCTATAAAACATGATTACTATAGTAGCTTAATCATGTGAACACACAGAAACAGTAGGTAATATTGTTGGGCTGTCTCCCAACAAGAGCTTTTTCTTTAATGCCTTTTTAGCTAGGCATGATGATTTCAATGTTGCTCACACGAAAGATAAGAATTGAAACATAACGGGAGCATCATGAAGCATATTACTAGCACATTTAAGCCTAACACACTTCATATCAATAGGGATTTTGTGAGCAAACAATATATGGGAGAAAGAATCAACTAGCATAGGAAGGCAAAACAAGCATGACTTCGAAAGTTTCAACACATAGAGAGGAAACTTTATATTAGTGAAATATGTAGAAGCATATGCTCCTCTCAAATAATAATTTTCAGTAGTATCATGAATGAATTCAAAAATATAGCTATCACATAAAGCATTATTTTCATGATCCACATGCATAAAAAGTTTATTACTCTCCACATAAGCAAATTTATTCTCATCAATAGTGGGAGCAAACTCAAAAAAATAATTATCACATGATACTTGATCAATTTGAGCATTAAAATCATGATCACAAGTTTCTTTGGATATCTTTACTCTTTATAGCATAAATATCATCATAATAATCATCATATATAGCAACTTTTTTTATCATAGTTAACTGAAACCTCTTCCAAAATAGTGGATTCATCATTAAGTAAAGTCATGACCTCATGAAATCCACTTTCATAATTATTACGAAAAGATTCAACACCCTCCAAAATAGCGGGATACTTTTTACCTAGAGTTGACGGTCTTCCAAACCCACTTTCATCAATATAATCATCATAAATAGGAGGCATGCTTTCATCACAATGATTTTTCTCATCAAAACTTGGGGGACTAAAAATATCATCTTCATAAAACATAGCATCCCTAAGCTTACGTCTTTTCATATCATTAGCATCATGGATATTCAAAGAATTCATATTAGCAATATTTCAATCATGCACATCATTCAAAGATTTTATGCCAAACATTTTATTGAACTCTTCTTCTATCAATTGAGCACAATTTTCCTTTCCATCATTTTCAAGAAAGGCATTATAAAGACGAAGAATATGAGGCACCTCACTTCCATTTTTTGTAGTTTTCTTTTATAAACCAAACTAGTGATAAAACAAGAAACTGAAAGATTCGGTTGCAAGATCTAAAGATATACCTTCAAGCACTCACCTCCCCGACAACGGCGCTAGAAAAGAGCTTGATGTCTACTATGGAACCTTTTTCTCGTAAACTCGTGGTGTGCCTCCAAGCGCAGAGTTTTGTAGGACAGTAGCAAATTTCCCTAAATTGGATGAACTAAGGTTTATTAATCCGTGGGAGGCATAGGATGAAGATGGTCTCTCAACCCTGCAACCCAATAGCAAAGAGTCTCTTGTGTCCCCAACACACCCAATACACACTACTAGAATCAGAATCTTTGCCGTCAGCCAGCTCTTTGTGGTCAGCTGGCTGATGGGAAAGAATGTCTTTGCCATCAGCTTGAGGAAAATTGACGGCAAAGGTCATGTTTGCCGTCAGCCATTTCTTTGTAGTCAGCCAGCTTACGGCCATTTGTTGGCGGATGGCAAAGAGTGTGGGTGGCCCACTGGCGATGACCACCTAACGGACACTTTCTTTGCCGTCCACCAGCTGACGACAAAGCTTCTTTGCCGTCTGCTAGTAGACAACAAAGAAATGGCCAAACTAACGTCTGTTAGCTAGGATCTTTGCCGTCTGCTAGCAGACGGCAAATAACTGTGCCCTAACAAAAGGCCAACGAGCCCGCTGACCCATCTCTTTGTCCCCTCTCTCTCTTTGTCCTGCCCCCGAGCCGCTGCCGCCCCGCGCCACCCTCGTCATTGCACCACCCCACGCCACCCCCATCGTCGTGCCGCCCCGCCGCGCCCCCCGTGCCCGAGCCGCCACCGCCCCACGCGGCCACCTCGACGAGGGGAACCGCCACTGCCACCAAACCAGTGACCACGCGCGGCGGCGAGGGGAGCACGACAATGACTGAAACGCGACCGGGTCAATGAGAGATCTCGGCGACCCCGCGGAGGGTCGTGCCGCCGTTGGCCCTACCCCTCTTCATTACCGTCAATGTTTGGCTGACTGGCTTCCGCCCCACCGAAGGCCGAAGGTACGGATTGTGTAATGCTAGCCATCTTAATTCTGGACGTTCGTGCTACGTGTGTGATTGGCTTAGGTGGATCCGTCGTAGTTTTGGTGTCAAGTACGACCTGTTCGTTGTTACTATTTTTTTTGCGTTGCGCAGCGCGCACTCGATGTAGATGGTTCATTCATAGCTATCCTCCTTTCGTACTAGTTGTGCATGGTTGCTAGTTTCCCTGGGCTGCACAATTGGTGTGAAGTGCTTGTGGTTTGGGAGTTCTGGTTCATGGTTACTACCCCATGTGAGCGAGTCCTGGATAAGGGGGTATCCGGACAGCCGGACTATATACTTTAGCCAGACAGTTGGACTATGAAGATACAAGATAGAAGACTTCGTCCCGTGTCCGGATGGGACTCTCCTTGACGTGGAAGGCAATCTTGGTGATTCGGATGTAGATCTCCTCCTCTGTAAACCGACTTTGTGTAACCCTGGCCCCCTCCGGTGTCTATATAAACCGGAGGGTTTAGTCCATAGGACACAACAACAATCATACCATAGGCTAGCTTCTAGGGTTTATCGTCTCTGATCTCGTGGTAGATCAACTCTTGTAATACTCATATCATCAAGATCAATCAAGCAGGAAGTAGGGTATTACCTCCATCGAGAGGGCCCAAACCTGGGTAAACATCGTGTCCCCAGTCTCCTGTTACCATTAGCCTTAGACGCATAGTTCGGGACCCCCTACCCGAGATCCGCCGGTTTTGACCCCGAAATTGGTGCTTTGATTGAGAGTTCCTCTGTGTCGTCACTGCAAGGCTGGATGGCTTCTCCAACCTTCAAACACGCGGTCCTAGGTGAGACTTTTCTCCCTGGACAGATTTTTGTGTTCGGCGGCTTTGCACTGCGGGCCAACTCGCTTGGCCATCTGGAGCAGATCGATAGCTACGCCCCTGGCCATCAGGTCAGGTTTGGAAACCTAAACTACACAGTCGACATCTGCGGAGACTTGATCTTCGACGGATTCAGGACCATTTCAGGAGCGCCGAACAATCACGATGTGCATGACCTAGATCTATAGTCGGACTGTATTCGGAATATCGCACCTCCAACAGCTTCAGACTTCGTTCCAGAGAAGGTCGTGCCTTCCGAGGACGTGTGGATGGACCCTGCCCTGAAGGCCACACGCTCATCCGCGTTGGATCCGAACACAGACCCCTCTCCTCAGGAAATCTGTACCTCCGGACCCCCGGACTCACCTCCGGTAGTGTGTTCCGGATCGCGCGTGTCCATGCCCATCGAATCTAATTGGGCTCCAGTCATGGAGTTTGCCGCCGCGGATATCTTTCAGCACTCACCCTTCTGAGACATGCTAGATTCTTTAAGGTCTCTCTCTTTGTCAAGAGACTCCTAGCCGAACTATGTTCGGCTCGAGTGGGAAGCTGGCGACGAAGAAATTCGTTTCCACCCACCACCCACTTAATAGCCACGGTCGATGACTTGACCGACGTGCTTAACTTCGACTCCGAAGACATCGACGGTATAGACGACGATGTGGGAGAAGAACAGGAACCACCGCCTACAGGGCGCTGGACTGCCACCTCTTCATATGATATATATATGGTGGATACTCTCAAAGAAACCAATGGCGATGAGGCAACGGGAGATAACCCCTCGGGGAAGAAAGCAAAACATGGGCGTCATCGGCGCCGCTCCAAGCCTCGCCACAACAATACCGGCACTGGAGAAAATCTAGAGGGTGTCGAAGAGGAATACGATCCTGATCAACCCATCTTCGAGCAAGCCGAATAGGAAAACGGGCAGGCTAGCCCAAACGAACAGGCGACGGATGGATACTTGGAGAATGATAACTATATGCCTCCCTTCGAAGACGAGGTGAGCCTCGGTGACGACGAATTCGGCGTACCAGAGGATCACATAGAGCAGGAGCGCTTCAAGCGCAGGCTTATAGCTACTGCAAGAAGCCTGAAAAAGAAGCAGCAGCAACTCCAAGCTGACCAAGAACTGCTCACAGACAGACGCACTAAGGCCCGGGCAGCCGAAGAATACGGACTCGAGTGCCGAACAAAATACTACCCAAAACGTCGGCTGCTACCTCAATTCGAGGAGGCAGCACTAAAAGTCAAACGCAGGCCCACACCCCATAGACAGCACACCGCGACAAGGGGCTGCACACAAGACCAGCATTATATACCAAACAGTAACATGGCAAGCACCCCGGACGCATCAGCGGACAAAAAGAGAGTCTATAAACCTTGGTGCAACTAATATAAGCGTCCCAAGGCAAAAAATGGCGCCCAGGGAACGATAATCAACACAGGAGCCCGTAATCCTCAACCCATTGAGCGGGATAAGAGACTTCAACATCTTAATTCGGACCCCTCCAGCTTGAACCGCATACTTGACCTCCCATGTCAAATTCATGGCACCCCAGGAGTGGCTGCCAATCATACCAATAGAGAATGCTGGGTCTTTAAACAAATCGGCAGGCCGGCGCCGGAAGGAGCGTGAAGAAGCCTAGATTATCAATTCTAGGGACTAATAACTCGAGGATCAGACTCACCAAAAAACTCATTCTAGAGTATCATAAATAGGCGTGGCGGGCATCTAGGCCCCGCCACCCGGAGCTGGTCTCCGGATAGCCAAAAATGTCATACCAACTTTCGGTCTAACACCTCTAGGCAGTAGCTACTCAGCACCGCCAGGATACACTGCAACTCAACGCATTACCACCCAAGACCCACGTGATGAAGTCACAAATGCGGTCAAGACCGAGCTTCGCCTCGGCGCCGAAGAATATTCGGCTACTTTATTCACTGAAGCAGCAAGTCATGGTTTTTTCAATCGAACTTATATTCGACAGCCGAACTCCTGGACACCGACAAAGGAGTCCGAACTACTTCATGATACCCCATCCTAACCATAGCTCATACATATCCTTTAGCGTAAGCCGGACGGATCACATCCACGGCTCAGCCACTGCTCACACACGCCTCTTAAGCATTATTCGCAGGTTCGCCCTCGCGCACAACTGGACCGACGACTTGGAAGCATCTCGGACGCACACAGGGGGGATCTCCACCCCACCTGAATACAATCCGGATATTCCTTCGGACTCGCACACAACCAACCACCGCCCGGCCCTAATAGGTTCTGCCGTCATGCCTCTCTTTTATAACATGCACCGTACTTATACGCATAGACGTGTTACTTAAATATAGCATGTAGAGTGATTTGACGCTTATCTGCTATTTCTCAACGACATTTTGTCATAACGGCATCTGAACATCGTGTTATGCCTTTGAAACGTCAGGGGCTTCCTTGCACCCATACTATGATGACTAAAGTCCGAACACCTTCTCGGTCGTTCGGCACCCCAAACTTATAGCATTATATGCATCAGCTCCGAATCATGTCTTGGGTCATTGGTTGGGTTTTCCCGGCTCCCATGTTTTGGTACCTTACGTTCCGCAATATAGGCTAAGGTAGCGTTGGGAGAACTACTGCGATTGTGTCCCGATTCTGCCGGACGAACACCTCAGTAGAGAAAGCCGAAAACCGACTGTCATGATAAGGCGAGAGCTGGTCAGCTGTTCGAGAGGTTGTAAAATCTTTAAGGATTTATTCCACATAAATGCCATAATAAAATGCAGTGTGCGAAGGATCGATCCACCGATCAAGCGCTATTAGAGCCCCCGTGCGGTCTTCCGAACACCAGGGGCTGCGCCTCCCATACTCGAATTCCTATGGCTAAGTGAGAGTAATAAAGCCATATAGTCTGATTGCCTGGTTCGTTGTGCTGAACACCTCCTTCATGGACCCAAGAACTGGATAAAGAGTGTTCAGGTTTATCCCGAACACCCCCGTAGCTCCTACGTGGGGGCAGAAGCCAACGATTGGCCAACTCTCAAGACTAACATATTAAACGGCCGTGCAGGAATAGAATTTAAAAATAGCAGGCACCTACATATAAGTGACTCTGTTTTGCCTTACAAAGGATAGCACATCTCCTTTCAAGGAAAAATAATGTCTTTCGTACATTCCTCGGCCATGAGGCGGGCACCTTTCAGGACACCATCATAATATAGTTCGGGCTTGCGGTGTTCCTTCCCCTTCGGGGGCCCCTCGGTCATCAGCTTCTCAGCATCAAGCTTCCCCTAGTGCACTTTCGCACGGGCAAATGCCATTCGTGCCCCTTCTATGCAAACCAACCACTTAATGACATCCAACTGAGGGCAGGCCCTCACAATCCGCTTCACGAGCCCAAAGAAACTGCTCAGTATAGGCTCGGCGGGCCACAGCCGGATAACCAGATCCTTCATGGCTAGTTCGGTCACCTGATGCAGTTCGATCAGCTCTTTGATCTGGTCGACAAATGGCACTGTATAGTTCGGCGCCAAATACGGCGACCAGAAGAGCTACTCCGCAGTTTCCTTTGTCTCAGCTCGGCAGAATTGGGCAGCATCAGATATGTTGCGCGGCAAATCCGCAAATGCCCCTGAAAAATCAGGATTCAATGGGTCACCATGAATATTCCCTGCAAAAGCGTAAGGCGCTTTGAACAAAAAAAAACCTTACTGGCTGCAATCTTTCGCGCCTCCTGAATATCCTTCAACGCAGTCTAGGCTTCCTCCCGAACCTCATTCGCGGTCCGAAGAGCTTGGGCGAGTTCGGATTCTTTCAATAATAGACTCTGCTCCAAGCTCTCGCTTCTCCCTACGGCCTCCTGAAGCTCTCATTTAGCTTCCACAACCCTCGCTCCGTGTTTTTCATGGAGAGCCTGCTCTGCGGCTGCTTTCTTTTCGGCCAAGGCAACAGCCTTCTTGAGCGCCTCAATTTCGGCATTTGCCCCTGGAGTGCGCGATATATATACTCTAAGATAGTCACAACTACTTACTTATGCTAAAACTTACTAAAAGTTTAGAAACATACCTTGTTGGTCCTCCAGCTGCTTCTTCACTCGGCCGAGTTCCTCTTCGGCGCGCACCAGACTCTGCTTGAGTCCGGACACTTCCGCAGTATGAGAGGAGGCAATCGCTGCAGACATCTGATTCATAATACATATATGTCATTAGCTAAGTCTCCTGCGGACGGGAAGTTGATCCCCTATCCGGTTCCTGTCCTCTCCGGACAGTGTATCATGGGCTACTATCTATACTATGACAGTCTTCTACACGTACCTCCAAGCCTTTTATAAGGCTGACGCGGGATTCATTCAGTCCGCTCTCGGCAGCCTGAATCTTTTCTATCACCACACCCATAATGGCGTGGTGTTCATCAATGATGGACGCACTCTCCAGTGCTGTCGACAGGCCGCCTGGCACCTTTGGTTGGACGGATGTCACAGGTGGAGTAGGGTCGCCCCCTCCAGTCAAGAGGGGTTGCCTGCCTGATCCCGGAGCCTTAAGGGCCTCCGGGACTGTGTCCGGCTGCGGGCCGGATCCATGATCGCCCCCGCCATCGACATTCATGGGAACCGCCGCTCCCGCGCGTCCGGCCCCCAAGCTACGCCCCCTGGCTCAAGACCCTTTTGGACGACACCTCGGTGTCAGAGCTAGGCTTTTGGGAAGGGGCCCTAGGAGGTGTCTCACTCTCCAAGGCATCGAAACTCAACGAGTCCTCTGACGAGGCCGGTTGGGCCGGAGAACTTGCCGGACTGTAAAAAGCACGGTGCGAATCAAAATACTACATTCTAATAAATTCTGGATGCATGAATATGTTCAGATTCCATGCACTTGCAATTTCACCAGGGGCTGGTGTCGGTGTCAAAACCGACGGATCTTGGGTAGGGGGTCCCGATCTGTGCGTCTTAGGCTGATGGTAACAGGAAGCAAGGGACACAATGTTTACCCAGGTTCGGGCCCTCTCGATGGATGTAAAACCCTACTTCTTGCTTGAATAATATTGAAGATATGTGTAGTACAAGAGTGTATCTACCACGAGATTGTAGAGGCTAAACCCTAAGAGCTAGCCTATGATGGTATGATTGTAATTGTGATCGGCCTTCTAAGGACCATCCTCTCCGGTTTATATAGACACCGGAGAGCTAGGGTTTACATGGAGTCGGTTACAAGGAAGGAACATAATATCCGGATCGCCAAGCTTGTCTTCCACGCAAAGGAGAGTCCCATCCGGACACGGGCCGAAGTCTTGAGTCTTGTATCTTCACGCTTCAATAGTCCGGACGATGTATATAGTCCGGCTGTCCGGATACCCCCTAATCCCGGACTCCCTCAGCTGGGCCCTGGGATCCCGCTCCGGGCTGCTGTCGGTAGCCGTGGTGGACACCTCGGGGACGAATGTTCTTCCCCTCTTAGGCGAATCCGCCTCTAAGGACGAGGAGGCTGCCCTTTTCTTCCTCCCCCTCGTAGGGGACTCGGGCTCTTCTTCCTCCTCATCCTCTTCCTCCTCCTCGTCCTCTTCCTCCTCCTCGTTCTCTCCGGAGGAGGGAGGGTCACTGGAGTATTCGGACTTCGTGTCCGAAGCACCGCGATGACGGAGACCGCTCCTGGTCTCCTTGGCCTTTTTGTTGGCCTCTTTCTTCGGCGCCTTGTAAGGCGCTGGGACTAGCATCTTCGTCAGAAGAGGTCCCGCTGGTTCTTCCAGCAGCGGGGCCGGATAATGAATCCGCTCCGCCACCTTTGTCCATCCCTGAGGCAATCGTGGAAAGACACGTTAAAAAAACATGTCCTTTGGGACATATCAATGAAACATGCGAATAGCCAAGATATGATGACGACTTTACCGGACTGGCAGGGTGGGACAATTGGTACCCGCGGTCTGCGGCCGAGTCCGGCCATGGTTTGCCGGACTTAAAGAGCACCTTCCAAATGTCCTTGGGCGAGGAGCCGAAAAGCTCCCGCAGGGTCGGGTGTTCGGCCGGGTCATACTCCCACAAGTAACAACCTCTGTGCTGGCAAGGAAGGATCAGGTGAACCAACATCACCTAGACCACGTCAACAGGCCTGATGGCCTTGTCCTCCATACCTTTGACGCGCTCCTGGATCACTGACAGTTCGTCGGACGATGACCAGTTCACGCCCTTCTAGGGCCAGGATGTGAGACGCAAAGGGGCTCCAGATCGAAACTCAGGAGCAGCGGCCCACTTTTCGCCGCGCGGCTCAGTGATATAAAACCACTGTTGCTGTCACTCCTTGACGGATTCATTGAAAGTACCCGTCGGCCATGTGACCTTGGGCATCCTGCTCACCATGGCGCCTTTGCACTCGGCATGTTCGCCATTCATCACTTTGGGCTTCACGTTGAAAAACTTGAGCCATAGCCCGAAGTGCGGCGAGATACGGAGAAAGGCCTCGCACATGACGATAAACGTCGAGATGTTGAGGAAAGAATTGGGGGATAGATCACGAAAATCAATCCTGTAGTAATACATGATGCCGCGAACAAAAGGGTGGAGGGGGAAACCGAGCCCGCAGATGAAATGGGGGAGGAAAACGACTCTCTCGTGGGGCTCTAGAGTCGGGACAATCTGTCCCACCGTTGGAAGATGATGGCCAATTTTCTTGGCCAGATACCCGACCGCCCGCAGCTTTTTAATATCCTTCTCCTAGACGAAGGAGGCCATCCACTTGCCTCCTGCTCCGGATCCGGACATTTTCGGAGGACCTTTTTGGTGGGGAAGATGAATTCTTGGGCGCTAGGGCTTGGGCGAAAGGAAAGGGGCGAGCAGAAGTAGAAGAAGGCGTGGGTAGAAGGGAGGAGGCTTTTCCCCCTTTTATCAAGGCGATAAAACTTTACGCCTCCCCGCTTGCCTAACGGAGCTTGCTCATTCCCCACTTACCGTAATTGATGGTACGGTGGGGTTACCCATACCCTTATTAAGTGAGATCCCGCGATAAGGGGACATGATCTCTGCTTTGACAAGACATGCCAAAGAAACCGCCTCGCGATGTGTGCGGAAGCAGGTTGTAGAAAACGGTTCGAATAAAAACCGGACCGTGGCGTGATGTCACTTTTCAAAGAATTATCAGCAGATTAGATTCATGGATTATTATTATTCTCTTTACGGTGGTATATGGAATGTTATCTTGCAGAGCCGGACACGGTCCTTGTGTTCGGAATTTATCTTGGAGTATTCGGAGATGGAACCCGCCTCGCAATGTCGAAGACAATCTACACGCCAGACTCATCGTCATTGAAGCCTGGTTCAGGGCCTACCGAGGGAGTCCTGGATAAGGGGGTATCCGGACAGCCGGACTATATACTTTGGCCGGACTGTTGGACTATGAAGATACAAGATAGAAGACTTCGTCCCGTGTCCGGATGGGACTCTCCTTGATGTGGAAGGCACGCTTGGCGATTCGGATGTAGATCTCCTCCTTTGTAAACCGACTTTGTGTAACCCTAGCCCCTCCGGTGTCGATATAAACCGGAGGGTTTAGTCCGTAGGACACAACAACAATCATACCATAGGCTAGCTTCTAGGGTTTAGCCTCTCTGTTCTCGTGGTAGATCAACTCTTGTAATACTCATATCATCAAGATCAATCAAGCAGGAAGTAGGGTATTACCTCCATCGAGAGGGCCCGAACCTGGGTAAACATCGTGTCCCCAGTCTCCCGTTACCATTAGCCTTAGACGCACAGTTCAGGAGCCCCTACCCGAGATCCGCCGGTTTTGACACCAACACCATGGCCCCTGATATATCCAAGTAAACCAAATTTCCCTTTATTTTCGGTAGTCAAAGCTGGCATTCAAAATGAGTGATATTGCTTTGCTTGTCCCAGGAACTATCAGTGTTTGAAATTTGCTTGTGCTGGCATTCAAAATAATTCTTGGTCAAAGTCTTTGTAGGATCGAAAGTATGTCTAGAGGGGGGGTGATTAGACTACTTGACCAGATAAAAACTTTGCCTTTTCCCAATTTTAATTCTTGGCAGATTTTAGCAACTTAGCAAAAGTCAAGCAATCAACCTACACATGCAATTCTAGAGTATAGCAGCGGAATTTAACACAATTGCATATGAAGGTAAAGGGGAGGAGTTTGAGGAGGCAAACGCAATTGGAGACACCGAGATTTTTGAGCTGTGGTTCCGATAGGTGGTGCTATCGTACATCCACCTTGATGGAGACTTCAACCCATGAGGGGTAACGGCTGCGCGATTCCACGGAGGGCTCCACCCATGAAGGGTCCACGAAGAAGCAACCTTGTCTATCCCACCATGGTCGTCGCCCACGAAGGACTTGCCTTACTAGGGGTAGATCTTCACGAAGTAGGCGATCTCCTTGCCCATACAAACTCCTTGGTTCAACTCGACAATCTTGTCGGAGGCTCCCAAGTGACACCTAGCCAATCTAGGAGACACCACTCTCCAAGAACTAACAAATGGTGTGTTGATGATGAACTCCTTGCTCTTGTGCTTCAAATGATAGTCTCCCCAACACTCAACTCCGTCTCACAGGATTTGGATTTGGTGGAAAGAAGATTTGAGTGGAAAGCAACTTGGGGAAGGCTAGAGATCAAGATTCATATGGTAGGAATGGAATATCTTGACCTCAACACAAGTGTAGGTGGTTCTCTCTCAGAAAATGTAAGTTGTAAGTGTAGGCATGTTCTGATGGCTCTCTCCATGAATGAAGAGGGGGTGGAGGGGTATATATAGCCTCCACACAAAATCTAACCGTTACACACAACTTAACAATTTCGGTGGGACTGAATTGAGAAACTCGGTAGGACCGTTAGGATTTTTGGTGGGACCGACATGCAACTCGGTAGGACTGATATGGTTAGGGTTAGGGCATAACGTAATCTCGGTGAGACCGATTACACAAACTCAGCGAGACCGATTTTGGTAATAAACTAACCAGAGAGTTGGTCAGGCAAACTCGGTGTGATCGATTCTCTCATCTCGGTGGGACAGAAACGTTACGAAAAGGAAACAGAGAGTTTACATTGCACTCTCGATGGGACCGATCGCTCACCTCGGTGAGACTGAAATGTTAGAAGGGAAACAGAGAGATTACAATCCCATCTCGGTGAGACCGAGATCCCTATCGGTGAGACCGATTTGCCTAGGGTTTGTGGCAGTGGCTATGACATATGGACTCGGTGGAGCCAGATTGAAAGAATCGGTGGGGCGGAGTTTGACTTTTGGTTTAGGTCATAGGTGGATGTGAGAAAGTAGTTGAGGGCTTTGGAGCATATCACTAAGCATTTTGAGCAAGAACCTCATTAAGCAACACCTCATCCCTCCTTGATAGTATTGGCTTTTCCTATAGACTCAATGTGATCTTGGATCAGTAAAATAGAAAATGTAGAGTCTTGAGCTTTGAGCTTGAGCCAATCCTTTTGTCCTTAGCATTTTGAGGGGTCCACTTTTCTCAACCATGCCATGCCAATCATTGAGCTTTCCTGAAATATTTATCTTGGAATAGCATTAGCTCAATGAGGTATATGTTGTTAGGAATTACCAATACCACCCAGGGATAGTTGCACTTTCAATCCCCCCCTTTTTGGTAATTGATGATAACATATAGATCAAAGCTTCAACAAATGATAATAAGATTTAAAAACATTTTCGATTTGAGAAGTATGTGAAAAGAAAGAGCTCCCTGGCGGTGTCAAAACTGGCGGATCTCGGGTAGGGGGTCTCGAACTGTGCGTCTAGGCGGATGGTAACAGGAGACGAGGGACACGGTGTTTTACCCAGGTTCGGGCCCTCTTGATGGAGGTAAAACCCTACATCCTACTTGATTAATATTGATGATGTGTGTTACAAGAGTGGATCTACCACGAGATCAAGGAGGCTAAACACTAGAAGCTAGCCTATGGTATGATTGTTGTTCATCCTATGGACTAAAGCCATCCGGTTTATATAGACACCGGAGAGGGCTAGGGTTACACAGAGTCGGTTACAATCGTAGGAGATCTACATATCCATATCGCCAAGCTTGCCTTCCACGCCAAGGAAAGTCCCATTCGGACACGGGACGAAGTCTTCAATCTTCTATCTTCATAGTCTTGGAGTCTGGCCGATGATGATAGTTCGGCTATCCGGACACCCCCTAGTCCGGAACTCCCTCAGTAGCCCCTGAACTAGGCTTCAATGACGACGAGTCCGGCGCGCATGTTGTCTTCGGCATTGCAAGGCGGGTTCTTCCTCCGAATAATTTATAGAAGATTGTGAACACCAGGATAGTGTCCAGCTCTGCAAAATAAATTCCACATACCACCGTAGAGAGAATAATATTACACAAGTTCAATCCGCTGACGTGTTTTGTGGCGTGACGTCACACCACTACCAAGCCTTTACTCAAATTGTTTTTATTGTTCCACCTCAGCGCGTTCAGCGAAGCGGTTTCCTTGGCACGTCTTGTCGAAGCAGAGATCTTGTTCCCCTTATTCCGAGATTCTCATCAATACGGACGTGGGTAACCCAACTGCGCCATTGATTGTGAAGCTTGGGAGATAAGCGAGTTTTACCCGGCTGGTGGGGACACATGTTTTTGTCCGCCCATATAAGGGGATAAAGATCCAACCCTTTTACTTGCGCCTTCTTCCTCCTTGGCTTATCCATCTCCGTGAACTCGAGCTCCAGTGCCCAAGTCCGCACTTCTCACCTCAACCTTCTCCAACTATGTCCGGAGCTGGAGGCAAGTGGATGGCCTCCTCCGTCACGGAGGGGCAGATCCAGAAGCTGCGCGACACCGGATACTTGTCCAGCGACATCGCACACCGGCTCCCCGACGAGGGAGAGCTATCCCCACCCCCAGGCCCCATGAGAGGGTAGTATTTCTTCCCCATTTCCTCCGCGGACTGGGCTTTCCACTTCATCCCTTTGTCCGGGGGCTCATGTTCTACTACGGCCTAGATTTCCATGATCTGGCCCCGAATTTCATCCTCAATATCTCGGCGTTTATCGTCGTGTGCGAAGCCTTCCTCTGCATCCAGCCCCACTTCGGCTTGTGGCTCAAGACCTTCAGTGTCAAGCCGAAGGTTGTGAAGGGCAGCCAAGCGGAGTGCGGAGGCGCCATGGTGGGCAGGATGTCCCACGTTACGTGGCTGGAGGGCACTTTCGTGGAAACCATTAAGGGGTGGCAATCGGGGAGGTTCTACATCACCGAGCCGTGTGACCCTGATTGGGCAGCGACCCCCTAATTCAGATCTGGCATCCCTACACGGCTCACCTCCTGGAAAGAGAGTGGCCGGATCTGGGGGGATTCGGAGGAGCTGACCGGACTCCAAGCCTGTATCCAGAAGCTGGTGGACAAGAAGCTCAAGCTTGTCAACATAGTCCAGGTCATGCTCATCCGCCGGATTCTCCCGTGCCAACGACGGGGCTTCAATATGTGGGATTTCGATCCGGCGCAGCACCAGACCCTGAGCAGGCTCTTCAACACTACGTACCAAGATGTCTGGAAGGTGCTGTTCAAGGGCGCCGAGGCTCGCGGATTCCGCTCGCAGCGTCCAGTTGACGAGGTAAGTGATTTTGCCACTTGTTTTCCATAGTTTGACTCTATGCGGGATCTAAACTCCCTTTACCTTTGACAGGACTGGCAGGCGAAGGCCGAACGGACTATCTGTCCGGCCCCATTGCCAGAGGACCCAGCGGACGCCCGCCTAACGGGGCTGCTGGCTCCGGCACCCCACGTGGTGCCGGAGAAGAAGGCCAAGAAGAAGGCCACGGGGACTCGGAAGAGTTCCCGTTTTCAGGTGCTATCGGATAATGAATCCGAGGCCGACTCCTCCCACCAAGGCGAGGAGGAGAAGAAAGCCTCTCCCACAGCAGGGGGAGGGAAGAACAGGAAGGCCTCCCCAACAAAGGAGGCCGAAGGGTCCAAGAAGGGAAAAACTCTTCCCCCGGACTGCCCCGTCAACGCCAGTGACGACGACGAGGACTGGCCTCCAAGGGCCAAGCCCCTGGCGAGATCGTAAGTATCCGGACTCCCGAATAACTTCAAGGTTTTTTTCTTTTGGCCACATAATGTCTTTCTAATGCCACATACAACCCTGCAGTCTGCCCAAGGATGATCTTCCCGCTTCGTCGAGCGGGTCCTTAGGTGCGTCGGATATGGATTCTCTTCCGACTGCCTCCACTCCCCGTGATGCGGACGACGCCGAGGTGGGATCCCAGGAGAGGACCCACCAGGAGGGGGAGGCCCCGGAGGTGTCGCAGGACAACCTCCCGGACTTTGCACCGGACTCGGCCCCGGAACCCACAGTGGCTCTGGAGTCCGGCGGTCGACCCCTTCGCAAGAAGGGCAAGACCGTGACGCCGGCTGCCTCCGTCCAACCGGAGGCGCCGGATAATTTGCTGGAGGCGCTCAACGGCGCCGCCATCGAAGAGGAACACCGCACTGTTATGAGTGCGGTGATTCAGAAGGTGCAGCTCGCCAAGAGCGGGCTGACCGAAGCCTGCAGAAGCCTTCTAACAGGCTTTGAGGTAAGAATTTCAATATATGTAAAAAGGTACCGCATAGACAGTAGCCCCTGATGCTCGGTTCGGTGTTCGGAAAGAAAAGCCGGACTGAGGATCTTAAAAAGATATACGCAGGAGTCATAAAAAATATGTCAATATGGGATTGCAGGCTGCGCTGCTGACCTCTGCCACACTGACTGCGGGGGTCAATACTTTGAAGGAAAACCTCGAGCGGTCCGAGAACGAGCTCGGCCGTGCCAAGAAGCAGCTCGCGGACGAGGAAGGTGAGTGACACCTTATTAAAATTGTACCTTACAAAAAAGGATTTTGGTTGCAAAAATAATGACAAGGATAACGTTGGTATTGCAGGGGCCACTAACGAGATGGCGACCCTGAAAGAGGCGGTGGCCGCGGCCGAACGCAATGCGGCCGCGGAGCACACCGAGCGAGAGAAGCAGGAGGCACGGGTGGCGGAGGTACAGCAAGAGCTCCAGGATCTCGTGAAAAAACATGAGAGCCTGGAGCGTGACTCGAAGACTCGAGAGTCTGAGCTTGCAACGGCTCTTGAGAATGCCAAAGCCGCTAAGGCCGAAGCCTACAAGGCCCTCCAGGAGATTGAGGTGGTGAAGAAAATAGCAGCGGGTAAGGCCTTTTTCATGCAAAGTAAGCATGTGAGTGTTAATTACCTGTTGCTTACCCGAATTCGGAGCTCTCCAGGAGTGTTCGCAGATCTTCCTCGCAGCGTGTCCGATGCTACCGCATTCTACCGGGCCGAGGAGGGGAGCTCAATGGAGAAGGTCTTCTGGTCTCAGTATGCTGAGGCCGGACATCCGGTGCCCCTTAGAGACCAGCTGAAGCAGCTGGTCGAGCTCCACAAGGCGGCCGAACAGGCCATGAAGGGCCTCATAGTTTGGCTGTGGCCTAAGGAGGTCATGCCTAGGAGCTACTTCGGCCTGGTGGGGCGGCTCGTGGATGCGTGCCTGTGGGTTGAAGTCATCAAGCACTCCACCTGTATTGAGGGTGCCCGTCGGGCCCTTGCCCGCGCAAAGGTGCACTGGGGCAAGATGGATGCCCAGAAGCTTGTGACGGACCCACCACCAGAGGGCAAGGAGCATCGCACGCCCGAGATGTACTACAAGAGTGTGATGAAGGGCGCCTGCACTATTGCGGGGGAGTGCTCCAAAGATATAATTTTTTAGTAGACTCGCATTTTGTTATCCTGTGCGCTGAAATCTTAGTTCATATGCGCTAAGCAATGCTTGTTAATTTAAAATATTACCTTCTGTGCGGCTGTTTATCAAATATGAGAGATGGCAAGTCGTCGGCTTCAGCCCCCATGCCACGAGTGCTGGGGTGTTCGGGATAAACTTGAGCACTCTTGTTCCCATTTTTGGGTCCATCTAGGGAGGCGCTCAACACAGCGAACAAGGCAACCGGACTTATAATGCTTGAACACTCTCACTTAGCCATAGAATTCTATAATTTTAAATTTCAGCGAAGCCCCTAGTCTTTGGAAGTCCGAATTTGGGGCGCTATCCATGCCTGGGCCGAACAGGATCCGGCTTCTCGCTCTAAGCGGCATAAGTCTTTAAGGACTCGCAAAAAACCTCTCAAACAGCGACCGGCTCTCGCCTCATCATGACGGTCAGTTTTAGCTTTCTCCACTGAGGCGTTAACCCAGCTCAACTGGGGCGCAATCGCAGTGGTTCTCCCAGTGCTACCTTAGCCGATATAACGGAACGTAAGGTACCAAAACATGGGAGCCGGGCAAACCCAACTATTGACCCAAGATATGATTCGGAGCCGATGCATATAGTGCTATAAGTTCGGGGTGCCGCACTTGTGAAAGTGTTCGGACTTGTCACACCGTGGTGCCGGAAATATAAGCCCCTGGTGTATTTTAGCCGTACCAAAGCGTACAGATGCAACATGCTGTAAATGAACATATGTAGAAAAAGGAAATGCAATTATAAGCAAGAAGGTGCTGCATTGTTTATTCAAGAAAGACTGCTATAAGTGCAAAACGATACAAATGGTGCGATAAGCAAGGAATGGGACTGTTAAACATGTCCCCCTCCAGGGGTAGGCTGCGGATTGGTGTATAAAAATGCTCGTAATGGAGACCACCTGTAGATTCGTTGTAGCCTTTATCCTTCCCTGGCTGTTGCATCGTGAGTTCGGCAGGTCTTGCTGCCGGACAGGGCCTCTGACGAACGGAGTCACGTGGGTAAAAAAAAGGAAAAAGAACAAGAAAAAGAAAAAGAACGACACACTTGAGAGCCCCTGGTGTGGTTGAGCCGCAGTCTGGGCCTATCGTGGTCGTGCCCCTCTCCCGATGCCCATGGTATCTTCAGAGCGTAATGGTGTACGCGACGGACCTGTCTTGACGTTTTACAGGGGCTGGGGTTGGGGCCGCACTGCTACGCGTGCTCGGAACATGCCAGATGGTCTTGTTGAATGTTACTCCGGGCGCGCTTAGCTGTGTCCGGCCTCTTAACGGCCGGACTCGAGAATTGCCTTAAGAGGCTGCATTGCACTTCTGCCGCGAGAGCCGGTGTATGTTCCTCCGTGCGGAGAGAACGTTCAGTGTTTCCGTTGACTGTGATGACTCCTCGAGGGCCTGGCATCTTGAGCTTGAGGTATGCGTAGTGCGCCACCACGTTGAACTTTGCGAACGCAGTACGTCCGAGTAGGGCGTGATAGCCACTGCGGAACGGGACTATGTCAAAGATTAACTCCTTGCTTCGGAAGTTATCCGGCGATCCGAAGACCACTTCCAGTGTAATTGAGCCTATACAATTGGCTTCTACACCTGGTATGATGCCTTTAAAGGTCGTCTTGGTAGGTTTAATCCTTGAGGGGTCTATGCCCATTTTGCACACTGTATCCTGATAAAGCAGGTTCAGGCTGCTGCCGCCGTCCATTAGGACTCTGGTGAGGTGAAATCCATCAACGATTGGGTCTAAGACCAATGCGGCGAATCCGCCGTGGCGGATGCTGGTGGGGTGGTCCCTTCGGTCAAAAGTGATCGGGCAGGAGGACCATGGATTGAACTTCGGGGCGACTGGCTCCATCGCGTATACATCCCTGAGTGCATGCTTCCGCTCCCTTTTGGGTATGTGCGTTGCGTATATCAAGTTCACCGTCCGCACCTGTGGGGGGAAACCCTTCTGTCCTCTATTGTTCGGCGGTCGGGTCTCTTCCTCGTCATTGCTATGCAGCCCCTTGTCGTTGTTTTTGGAAATTAACTTGCCTGCCTGCTTGAATACCCAACAGTCCCTATTGGTGTGGTTAGTTGTCTTTTCGGGGGTGCCGTGTATCTGGCACCAGCGGTCGAGTATTCGGTCCAAATTGGACGGACCCGGAGCAGTTCTTTTGAATGGCTTTTTCCGCTGACCGGGTTTGGAGCCTTTGAATCCGGCATTGACTGCCGTATCCTCACTATTGTCGCCGTTGATGCGGCGTTTGCTTTTGTTACAACGCGACCTGCCATTTCGGTCCTTGAAATCCGGACTGCCAGAATTTTTGCTGAGGTTGTTGCTGCGTGCTAGCCAGCTGTCCTCACCCGCGCAAAAGCGGGTCATGAGTGATGTAAGGGCTGCCATGGATTTCGGCTTTTCCTGTCCCAGGTGCCGGGCGAGCCACTCGTTGCGGATGTTATGCTTGAAGGCTGCGAGGGCCTCCGCATCTGGACAGTCGACGATTTGGTTTTTCTTGGTTAAGAACCGTGTCCAGAATTGTCTGGCCGATTCGTCTGGCTGCTGAATTATGTGGCTTAGGTCATCAGCGTCTGGTGGTCGCACATACGTGCCTTGGAAGTTATCGAGGAATGCGGCTTCCAGGTCTTCCCAAATCCCAATTGACTCTGCTGGCAAGCTGTTAGGCCAAAGCCGGGCTGGTCCTTTAAGCTTGAGGGGGAGATATTTGATGGCGTGAAGATCGTCACCGCGGGCCATGTGGATGTGAAGAAGATAGTCCTCGATCCAAACCGCGGGGTCTGTTGTGCCATCGTAAGATTCGATATTCACGGGTTTAAACCCTTCGGGGATTTGATGATCCATTACTTCATCTGTGAAGCATAGTGGGTGTGCGGCGCCTCTGTACTGGGCGATATCACGACGGAGCTCAAAAGGGCTTTGTCTGTTCTGTTCGGCCCGGCCGGACTTACTGTGTCCGGCGCGACGGTTGTCATCACGTACCGTGGGGCGCCCACGCGATCCATAGATCGATCTTGATTGTCTTGCCTTATCCTCCAATATATCTCGCATGTCCGGAGCATTCCCCTGTGGCCTTGTGCTTTTCGAGCGATGCCGGGGTACGGGTCTATTGAAGGGCCTAGAGGCCTCTCTATCGCGACCACGGGGTGGTCGGTCAGCCGTATTGTCTCCTGGTGATGCGGGTTCATACGCTTCCTCCTCTAAGCGGGGGAACAGCTTGCATTTAGGGTAGCTTTTGGAGGGGCGTACGAGCTCATGTTCTTCGGCCGCGAGGACTTCAGTCCATCTGTCCGCTAGCAGATCTTGATCAGCTCTAAGTTGTTGCTGCTTTTTCTTGAGGCTGTTCGCCGTGGCCATAAGCCTGCGTTTAAAACGCTCTTGTTCGACAGGATCCTCAGGCATGACGAATTCATCATCATCGAGGCTTCCTTCGTCTCCGGAGGGAGGCATATAAGCCTCTACCTCTTCTTCTGCCGCTCTCTCATGAGGGCTGGCATCTCCATCCTCCTGCGCTGGATCTTGCTGGAGTGGGTTGTCTTCGGCACTGTCCGGTGTATTGTTATCCCCGGTGCCGGAATCTTCATTCTTGCTGTGGAGGGATTTAGAGCGGCGCCGCTGACGATGGCGCTTGGGCTGCTTTTTGGAGGGGTCATCCTCCTCTATTCCTTCGCCATTCCCATCTTTTGGGATATCCACCATGTATATGTCATATGATGAGGTGGCTGTCCATTGCCCAGTAGGCGCTGGTTCTTGGTCGTCTCCGGCATCGTCGTCCATATCGTCGATGTCTTCGGAGTCGTAGTCTAGCATGTCGGTTAGATCATCGACAGCGGCTACCAAGTGGGTGGTGGGTGGACTTTGAATTTCTTCGTCGTCCGCATCCCAACCGTCCTGACCGCAGTCCGGCCAGGGCTCTCCTGATAACGAGAGATACTTTAGCGAACTCAAGATATCGCCGAAAGGTGAGTGTTGAAAGATGTCCGCTGCGGTGAACTCCATGATCTGCGCCCAATCGGATTCGATCGGAGGGGGCGCGGGAGGTTCGGAGTCTGGCAAGGAGTCCGGCACCTCGGAGTCACGAGCTTTATGAGGGACAAGGTCAGTGTTCGGCTCTATCGCCGTAGAGGTTGCAGCCCCCAAGGCGGTGTCTAGCCATCCGTCCTCGATCTGCGCAGCCGGCTCCGAATTGAAGATCGGAGCGGGTTCAAGTGCGGCCTCCAGGGTATTGTCCGGCCGCAGAGCTAAATCATGCTCGCCGTGACAGTGCGGCACGCTCGGCTGTGGCTCGAATCCATCGAGGATCAAGTCCCCGCGGATGTCAGCCGTGAAGTTCAAACTTCCAAATCTAACCTGGCGGCCAGGGGCGTAGCTTTCGATCTGCTCCAGACGGCCAAGCGAATTGGCCCGCAGTGCAAAGCCGCCGAGTATGAAGATCAGTCCGGGGAGGAAGGTCTCACCCTGGACTGCGTCGTTGATGGTGATCGAAGAATCCATCAAGCCTATCAGTGACGACATAGAGGAACTCTCAATGAAAGCACCAATGTCGGTGTCAAAACAGGCGGATCTCGGGTAGGGGGTCCTGAACTGTGCGTCTAGGCGGATGGTAACAGGAGACGAGGGACACGATGTTTTACCCAGGTTCGGGCCCTCTTGATGGAGGTAAAACCCTAAGTCCTGCTTGATTAATATTGATGATGTGTGTTACAAGAGTGGATCTACCACGAGATCAAGGAGGCTAAACCCTAGAAGCTAGCCTATGGTATGATTGTTGTTCGTCCTATGGACTAAAGCCATCCGGTTTATATAGACACCGGAGAGGGCTAGGGTTACACAGAGTCGGTTACAATGGTAGGAGATCTACATATCCGTATCGCCAAGCTTGCCTTCCACGCCAAGGAAAGTCCCATCCGGACACGGGACGAAGTCTTCAATGTACTATCTTCATAGTCTTGGAGTCCGGCCGATGATGATAGTTCGGCTATCCGGACACCCCCTAGTCCGGAACTCCCTCACTCCCCCTAAATTTTTGAATAGTTTAAGATTTGCTTTGGACTACAAATGCACAATGAGTTAGGATCATGGGTTACTCTTCCATGTCACATACATCTTGGTGGAGCGCTTAGAATGATAATGTTTAAATACATGCACTCATCACCAAGCAAAGTGAATGATTATATGAGGATATAAGAGATAATATCATCCAACAAGCAATAATGTAGCATAGCATATGATCAAACACATGATCATCCAAGTATCTCGCAAACGATATAATGTATCAAGCAAACATGCAAACAAAGTTCAACCACGAAAAACAAGAGAGAACATGAGCAACACTCTCTCTCGAAGCCTATGATCTATATATTTTCTCCCCCTTTGGCAACAAGTTACCAAAAAGTTCATAAAAATGCATATTGCTAATCGACTCTCAGGCTTGGTCTTGATGAGGTGGTGTAGAGATGACTCCAAGGATGAAAGCATCAGTCGATGTAGATGGAGCTGGTGGAGTGGCTACTGGAGCTGGTGGCACTGAAGCTGTTGTTGGTGTAGATAATGTAGCTCTTGTGTCTGTCACTGGCACTGCAGCAGATCTCTGTCCTCTGGGTACTCTAGCAAATGCATCTGTGGTAGACTTTCCCTTCTTCTCCTCCAATTCCTCCTGAAGTTGCTCAACAACTGACTGAATCTCAGTGACCTTCACATCAAGATCATAGAACTTCTGCTCTATGATTCTCTCCAAGCTCTCCTGGTTTTGAGTCAGGGTGGCCAAGCCCTTCTCAATCCTCAGAGTGGAGGCAACCAAGTAGCCAAGATTATCTTGCTTGCTCTTCAGGAAATACTGAGATGCCTCATCAATAGTTGGCATCTTTGCAGCCTTCTCTATCCTTGCCTTCTCCTTCTTCTCTTGTGCTTGCATAGATGATGGTTCATCTTCATCCATCACAATAGTGTTGTCCTCAAAGTCAGGGTAGATGGGCAGGTGTTCCTTGTCCAAGAGATATGTGCGAGTGCCCATCTTGGAGTTTATAAGCTCCTGAATCTGTGGGGCATACCCACAACTCCTCTTCTGATCAGCAGCTGTCCTTTTGATTGTTTCCACAATCAGGCTCATGACTTTGAACTTCTGAGGCACATCAAATCTATGATGCAGGTTGATTGCATGGCCTCTGATCATCTTGTGATCACCTGACTTGGGTAACCGAGTATGCCTTAGGATCAAGTTGATAGTGGGCAGTCCAAACAACAGAAAATGTACTGATCCAAGCTTATGAGTCCCAAGTGCAGCATCTGGCATCTCTCTGTACATGTGAGCCATGGAGTTGTGATCTTTCTTCTTCTTGGCATAGACATCCAAGTCATCCTCGTTTTCCTTAGGAGCATTGATCAATTCAGACCATTCTTCAACTGTTGATTGGTACCTTGTACCCTCTGAAAGTGCTAGTTATCGACTAGAGGGGGGGGGGTGAATAGGCGATTTTTATCAAAGCCTTCAAAATGTGGAAGTTTCGAAGACAAACAATATAAATAACCTAATTGATATGCAGCGGAAGATAAACTACAACAAGCAAGCCATAGTCAAGTATGCAATAGCATTAACGTACGAAGACTAATAGCAGCTAGGTAGTAGGATCAGGATGGAAGATAGTATGAAGCCAATCAACAATAGTAGTCAAGCAATGAAGTCAATCAGATAAGACAGATAAGCAATGACTTCACAAAGACAAACTCAAAGTAAAGGAGGGAAGAGATAGAACCAGTTGCTTGTTGAAGACACAGGATTTGTTGGCCCAGTTCTAGTTGCTGTGACAACTGTACGTCTGGTTAGGGAGGCTGAGATTCAACTCAGAAGACCGTGTCTTCACCTTATTCCCCTTTAGCTAAGGACACCCAGTCCTCGCCCAATCACTCTGGTAAGTCTTCAAGGTAGACTTCCAAACCTTCACAGACTTCGTTCACCCGGCAATCCACAATGACTCTTGGATGCTTAGAACGCGACGCCTAACCGGCTGGAGGATACACAATCCTCAAGTGTAATAAGTCTTCAGGTCACACAGACAGAAAGACTTCAGTGATGCCTAACACTCTTTGGCTCTGGGTGTTTGGGCTTTGTCCTCGCAAGGATTTTTCTCTCTCTCAAATGCTTCGAGGTGGGTTGCTCTCAAACGACAAAAGCCGTGTACAAACTCTGAGCAGCCACCAATTTATGGTGTAGGGGGTGGGCTATTTATAGCCACTAGGCAACCCGACCTGATTTGTCCAAAATGACCCTGGGTCACTAAGGAACTGACACGTGTTCCAACGGTCAGATTTCAAACACACGCGGCAACTTTACTTGGGCTACAAGCAAAGCTGACTCATCCAGCTCTGGATAAGGTTTGCTCTCATTGTCTTCACTCGAAGACATAGGATTTGAGTTGAGCATCACTTCAGTCACTCGGACTTAGTTCACTTGGACCCCACTTAACAGTACGGTGGTTCCTATGACTCAACAAAGAAGAAAAGGAAGCAACGAATCCACACAGTCTTCGCGCTCCATAGTCTTCACAAAATGTCTTCTCATGTCATAGTCTTCAATATGAATATCTTCTCATACCACCATTGTCTTCAATGTCTTCATACATTTTTAGGGGTCATCTCCGGTAGGTAAACCGAATCAATGAGGGACACTACCTACGTTATCCTGCAATTCTCACAAACGCATTAGTCCCTCAACCAACTTTGTCGTCAATACTCCAAAACCAACTAGGGGTGGCACTAGATGCACTTACAATCTCCCCCTTTTTGGTGATTGATGACAAACTGGTTGAAGTTTTCAACGGGGATAAATATGTGAAATTGTAAGGATAGGAAATAGTCTTCATAAGTTGCAAGGGCTCCCCCTAAAGATGTGCATGTAAGTAATTTGCTTTTGGAATGCAAATGCACATGGCAGGTTGTACTTGTGGAGATCCACTTCAACTTATGAAGATAATTTATCATGCATGAACTGATATAGCAAGTAGAATGACATGCATAATGAAAAATGGACGTCTGCAGAATGATCTAAGTGCGGAAGTTATCATCGCACATGCAGAATTTTTCATCGCATCACAGAGAAGCAAATAAGTAGCAGACGACCATCAAGTTTAGGTGTTACAACTCAGAGAACCAAATGTTTCAAAAGGCAAGAGTTGTAAGCACGCAGCAAAATATAATGCAACCGCCCATATGAACCCGCTTGAAGACTATCAACTCATACGCTTCTCCCCCTTTTGTCAGTAAGGACCAAAAAGGTTTGAAGACATAGAGCATCTACTCGTCAACATGAGTAGGTGAAGCAGCAGGGTTGTCGTCATTGGGTGGTAGTGCAGATGAACATGGTGCAGTGTCGATGCGCGCAGTAGTAGGAGGTGGCGAAGTAGCATCATCTGCATCATCGATCACTCTGGCATTTACCATTGCCGCGGAGGAAGAATATTCAGAGTCTTCAAGAGATGGAGTACGACGTAGGACAGCAGTCCGTGGAGGAGTGGAGTCAAACTGGAATCTTTCATTGAACCCATCGTCTTGAAGATCAGCTTCAGCAGTGAGCAGGGTCAAATTCTTCCATGATCGCCGGCAAGTTTCATGAGCAACAAAGGCATTCTTGGTGGCAAGGTTGCGAATGCAATTGACATCCACCAAGAGGCTTTGCATCTGTCTCTTGAGCCAGAAATGATGCTGATCCTGTTTCTGATGAAGGGCCACAAGAAGTTCTCGGTCATTAAGAACGCGAGAACGCTTCCGAGGCCTTTGTGCAATGGTGCTTTTAGTGGCTTTAGTGGGTGCTCGATGAGGCAGACGAGTGTTTCTAGACAAAGGATAGATTCGTGTCGCTACTTGAACACCTTCAATAGGCTGAGTGAAGCTTTGGTGCTCGGCATTCTGAAGACAAAGAGGCTTCTTGGCAGGTTCAGGGTATATAGCTTCGACTGACATATCAACCTCTGGTAGAAAAATCACATGATTGCGAGCAGAAGGTTGATAGTTGACAGATGAGTGTCGCTTGATAAGGCGCATGACCCATGGAGCATAAAACTTCAGACCAAACAGGTCAGAGCCGGAAGCAGCAAGTTGCCTGATGAAGAACTCTTGAGTGTTGAAGCTGATGCCATTGAGAATATAGAAGACCAAAGTCTTCATAGCTCCTTCAAGCTTTGCCGCTGATGAGTGTCCTTTGATAGGCCATAGAGTTCGTCTGATGATGTGATATATGGTGCATGGCAGATAATCAAGGTCTTCAACAAAGAACTCTGTTCGATATTCAGCATCATGTGGCAAAGGCTTCATCATGCTCAACATCTGACTCATATTGGGTTCAGGCTTATGAAAGATGCTTTCCAGAGCATTGCGGTGATTTTGACAACTAGGTTCATAGTGTTCTCCTGGAATGGATAGGCCTGTAAGCTCAATGATGTCGAGAGCTTTGGCTTCATGATGAACATTTCCTGTCATCCACTCGAGAACCCATGTCTTGATATCTCTGTTGTAGCCGCGAATGTGTAGAGTAGCATAGAATTGAAGCAATAGCTCTTCATTCCGGTGTTCTTTATCTGTGACAAAACCGAACAGCCCAGCATCACGAAAGCAGTCAAGTGCTTCTTCTAAGCAGGGCAGTCCAGTAATGGCTTCAGTGTCGAGACGCATATGAGGGAAAATGCGCCCTTGATCATACAGAACACAAGAGTAATAGCTTCGCTGCTGATGACTCCAGAACCGATCTGATGAAATTCTTGGCTTCGTGTAGGGGTTCTTTGAGCTGTCAAAGAATGTGTTGTGGCTCTTGAAGCCATTCGCGTTCAAAGACCCTGGTGAGTTTGCAGTACCTGGAAACCTTGGCAGTCTTGGCTTGGGCTTATGGAGCTGAGGCCTATGCTCAATGTGATAGTCAAATCGAGGTCCAGAGACATTAGGCGGAGGGACCAGAACGGGCCATCTTACTAAGATTAGCTCACCATGGTTGTATGCTTGCTCGATTGTATAGGGCCTTGGGGGCGGAACAGGAGCAGTGGTAGCAACTAAGGCTTCAAGCTGCACAACAGGTGCTTCAGGAGCAGTTGCCTCATTAGCTTCAGGTGCAGTGGCCTCATTAGCTTCAGGCACACTGTTTGGTTCAAGCTCCACATTAGCTTCAGCCATGACAACGGCATTGGCTTCACTTGCGTTCGTTGTGGTAGCTTCAGGAGTTTCAACCTCCACTTGAGGAGCTGGAGGGTCAGGCACAGACACGTTCACTTCATGAACTGTTTCTTCAGGCATGGGGGGAGTTTGGACACGTTCTTCTTGACGTTCCTCATCGGCTGATGCAGCCGGATTGTCTTCAGCAGCTTGTGCTTCAGACACAGAGATATTCACAGTTGGAGTGGCTTCAGAGAACACTTGACGTGCAACAGGTTGACGGTGCACTTCTCCTTCTGGAACGCTTGGAAGAGGGACTTGAGGCCTTGGTCCTTTGCGAAGCCTTTGAAGTACAGGCGACGCCTTTGGAGATGGAGTGGGTAGGTCCTCATCCTCTTCAATTTGTACGGATGGTGTGGTTTGTTGTTGTTGGGGAGTACTGGGGGAGTCTTGTTGCTGTGGGTGATCAGCCCACGATGCATCGTGAGCAATTGGCGCCAGAGGACGACCAATGCTGATGTTTTCGCTGTTCATACGAACAGGCGATGATACCACATTATATTCGATCTGAGGAAGAACTTCATCATCTTCAACATTGTCATCATGACCAATGTCTTCAGCAGCGGTGGGTTCAGCTGCTGGTATATCTTCAGCTGCATGAGCCTCTGTGGAAGCAGGCTCATGAACAGTCATGCGAAGTTCTTGGGATGCAGATGCAGGACGAACCACTGAGATGGGTTCAACAACAAGGGGCTCTGTGGGAGCAGCCCGAATCTTCTTGGTCTTGCGCTTCTTCTTGGAGGGAGCGGCATCAGAGGCTTCGGTGTTCTTCCTCTTTCTGGCTTCAGCCTCGGCAGCCCTCGTCTTCTTCTGTTCAGAAGCGGTTGTGGTAACCTTTGGCTTCGAGCTAGTCATGCTGCTCGGGAAGATAATGCGTGGGGCTTCTTGGCTTGAAGGTGCAGGCTGGTCAGTAGAAAGCTTTTTCTTTTTCTTTGCAGCCATCCTGGGGTCAATGCCAGGACGGCCAAGTGACTTGCGCTTCTCAGCCTCATTGTAGGCAAGCACACACTTATCAGCCAAATGCTTCATGCACTCACAACAGCCTTGAGCTTCTTGGCGCTTCTTTAGAAAAGCTTCTTTAAGCTCATGCAGCATGACTTTGAAGTTTCGGACGTCTTGAACACTTAGCTTGGCCACATGCTTCTTGAATTAAGCCTTCTCATAATCAATCTTGTTCTTGAGCTCAACAATTCGCTGAGCGAGAACCAGCTCAGAAGCAATGGCACCATTGAAGGCAACACTGAGGCCAATGGGAAGCTGTAAATCTTCAAAGCTGACGTTGGGGGTGTCGAACCACTCATCAATGAAATTGTGGATCATGGCCACATCAAAGAGAGGCAAGTTGTTGAAGATTTCTGCTTCTTGCTTGCTCTTTATCAGCTGCTCAAGAGCATCATCAGCAAGATCTTCATCACTTGACAGATGAATGGGTTCTTCACGCAGAATGGCGGCAGGAGTCAAGGCTTGATCAGTATGCCTGACAAGTTGCTTTTTCTTCTCCGTCTTCTTGGAGATACGGGATTGATCTTCAGACTGCACACTGGCTTCAGGAGGTGCAGTTGCCAGAGGCTTCGCGCGTAAAGCTTTTGGAGGTGCTGATTTAGAAGCCTTTAGCTTCTTTTTCTTCTGTGACTTCGAAGGAGGAGCTGGGGCTTCATCAGTGTCAGCATCATTATCAGAATGATCTACCTTGGCACCTTGGACATGGATGTAAGTGATGAGGCCATCAAGGTTTGCAAAGGGGCCAATTCTGTTTTCTTCAGCCTCACGTGTGCCATCATCACGGGGAGCAGAGGGACCAGGATTGAAGTCTAATCCCCGTGACTTCTTGTTTTCCTTTGCCGAAGCCTTAGCAAACTGGAAGTTGCGCTTGAAGAGATTGTCGTCACGACACCAGAGCAATGATGATGGGTCGGCTTCTTCAGGCTATGGTCCATGGACCATGCAAGGATAGAATTCTTGCGCAATGGCTTCAGCTTTGTTCTTGGGGGGAAGGCCTCGATAGAGAATATCACCCCAAGGGCTCTTGATAGCATTTTTCTCTGCGTACTCCTGGGTGACGAACTTGTACTTGTACCACTGTTCAGCCCAATAGCGTCGAATCCATTGTTTCTAGTCTTGCGCTGATTGTAATCTTCTTTAGGATCTGTTTTATACATTTCTGCCAGATCACCAGGCAGATCCCTTGATGTTCCCCCACGACGTTGTCTGCCACCCTTCCTTGCTGATTTTTCTGTAGCCATGAACTTCAAGCTGAATGGCTTCAATATGTTCAGAGGCTTCAGAGATTTACGCTTGCTGGTCAAGCAGGAACTGGCTTCAGGAGAATTGATATGATGCTGTAAGTATTCTGCAAACAAATGCAGACTATGAGAACCAAGGGATTCTCCCACGGACATGTACCTATGACAGCATTAGAGATGCGAGGGAAGGGGAAGAGGTCATATGCATTCTCAGAAGATTTTGAAGATAAATCAGTTTGAAGATATTGACCTCATGATGCGAAGACATTCACTTATATAGGTGAGTTGGTTCCAGATTTGTACCAATCCGTGAATGAGTACAAGTGAGGAATCAAACTAGACAGGAAATCTAAGTGAATTGACTCGGCAATATGAGATGCAGAAAGAATAGATCTAACATTGAATAGGCAGAAACTACTTTTGGTAAACAGGATGAATCTTGAAGATTAAAAAGGTGGTAAAAATAGAGTTATAATTACCGCACGAAGAACTGCTAGATGGGAAGAATAGGAGACCGAGCAGTTCAGCCCACCGTGCCCTAACTTGGCAATGGAGGACACCTACGGCGACGGCGGAGAGGACGATTTCCGCGGCCGGCGTGAGGACGGCGTCGGAGAAGTCGCGGCAGCTAAGCGCTTCGTCACCGGCGTCATCGCGAGCTAGCGGTGGCGCTAGGGTTTTGATGGAGGTGGAGAGGTGGAAGAAGGATTTCTTTACCGCAGGGGACAAGTATTTATAAGTAGGTGAGAGACACAGTGCAATTACGCTGGTGCCCCTGGCGGTTCACATCTGAGGGGTACGTGGCAAGCATGCAACATACTTAGAATTGTCCCATGTTCCCACGCCCGCCAGGCATGTCGGAGAGTTGTTCCGGCTTCACCGAATTTCAACAATAAAGATAAGTCATTTAAAACAGATTTAATGTTTGTCTCTTTGCCTTCTGCTGACTAGGACGCAGAGAAGACATTCGACAGTTTCAATAGAATGCATATGATTTGGACAGATAGAGTTTGAGATAGGAAGCATAGAGAGATTAGGGTCCGATCACATTCACTTAGTTCAAAAGATCCAATCTTGAAGACATAGCTATAAGTGAATGCTGTAGAGGATAGAACACTAGTACATATATATATCAGAAAACAATCAAATCATCATAGTGTAGAAGATCATGAAGATAAATTGAAACTGAAGACAAACCAAATGCGAGGTTATTGCAATATAATGCCATGAGTGAAACACTTCAAACAGAGAAAGTTGGTGGTGGCGTTACCCACCGTATAGGAAGTATTAGACCCAGACACGGCGCACAATTATCGTGGCGCTCCAAAGTCAAATTCCATGTTAATGTATTCACACTCAGAGTGTAAATCTTCATTGATTGAAGATATACATTACTTTGTGTGTTGCACATCTAAGTCATCAACATGCATAAGTGTTAGGATGTGTGCCTGATCACAGGACATTCGAGGATTCCAAGATATTTAGCTCACACCGTAACTTGCAAAACCTTTTCTCATCCAAGGGCTTTGTGAAGATATCTGCCAGTTGCTCTTCAGTGTTGACGTGCATGATATCTATATCTTTCTTCATGACATGATCTCTGAGAAAGTGATGACGTATTTCAATGTGCTTTGTCTTCAAGTGCTGGACTGGATTGTTGGCTATCTTGATGGCACTTTTGTTGTCGCAGAAGAGAGGTACTTGTTTCAGGTTGATGCCATAATCCTTGAGAGTTTGCTTCATCCATAGAAGCTGAGCACAACAGGATCTAGCAGCAATGTATTCAGATTCAGCAGCTGAGAGTGATACACAATTCTTCTTATTTGAAGACCAACAGACAAGTGATCGACCAAGAAAATGACATGTGCCTGATGTAGACTTGCGATCCACCTTGTCACCAGCATAATCAGCATCCGAGAATCCAACATGGACACATGCAAACAAATTTTGAGCCCTTGGGATACCATAATTTTATTCGAGTGTTGGGGTGTAAGCCAAATATCGAAGAATTCGCTTCACAGCTAAGTGATGCGATTCCTTTGGTGCCGCTTGGAATCGAGCACACATGCAAACACTAAGCATAATATCTGGCCTAGATGCACATAAATAAAGCAAAGAACCAATCATGGAGCGGTATACCTTTTGATCGAACTCTTTACCATTGTCGTCGGGACCAAGATGGTGTTTGGCTGGCATTGGCGTCGTGTAGCCTTTGTAGTCTTGCATGCCGAACTTCTTTAGGCAGTCTTTAAGATATTTTTCTTGAGATATGAAGATGCCATTTCGTTGCTGATGAATTTTAAGACCAAGGAAGAATTTCAGCTCACCCATCATGGACATTTGATATTGCTCTTGCATCATGTACCCAAACTCATCGCTGTACTTATGGTTGGTGCAGCCAAAGATTATGTCATCCACATATATTTGGCACACAAACAGTTCACCATCACATGTCTTCATGAAGAGTGTGGGATCGAGGGATCCAGGTTTGAAGCCTTTGCTCTTCAGGAAGTCTTTGATTGTATCATACCAGGCACGAGGAGCTTGTTTGAGGCCATACAGTGCTTTGTTTAGCTTGTACACCATATCAGGATGTTTTGGATCTTCAAAGCCAGGTGGTTGTGCGACATATACTTCTTCTTCAATCTTGCCATTTAGAAATGCACTCTTTACATCCATTTGATATAGCAAGATGTTGTGATGATTAGCGTAGGCTAGCAGTATGCGAATAGCTCCAAGTCTAGCAACAGGAGCAAATGTTTCATCGAAGTCAATTCCTTCAACTTGAGTATATCCTTGAGCCACAAGACGTGCTTTGTTTCTGACGACTTGACCATGCTCATCTTGCTTGTTTCGATATATCCATTTTGTTCCAATAATGTTATGCATACGAGGATCAGGTCGCTTGACAAGTTCCCAAACATTATTCAGCTTGAACTGTTGAAGTTCTTCCTGCATGGCTTGAATCCATTCGGGTTCCATAAAAGCTTCAGCAACTTTCTTGGGTTCTGATATTGACACAAATGAAAAGTGCCCACAGAAGTTTGCTAACTATGTTGCTCTTGAGCGAGTAAGCGGACCAGGCGCGTTGATGCTGTCAATTATCTTCCCGATTTGTACTTCATTTGCAACACGAGGATGAACAGGACGAAGATTTTGCTCTGGCTGATCATTGTCATCATTGGGAGGATTGTCTTCGGTCTGAGCAGTGTCTTCAGGTTGATTTGGTGCAGAGATGATAAGTTCCTCTTCAGGCTGTGCTTCAGAAGGCATGATTTCACCAGTTCCCATCAGCTTGATAGATTCGCTTGGAGGATCTTCATCTAGTGTACTTGGCAGAATTTCTCTTTGTGAACCATTGGTTTCATCAAATTTCACATCCACAGTTTCATCGATCTTATAGAGAAAGAGGTTGAAGACTCTGTAGGAGTGTGAGTCCTTTCCATAGCCAAGAATGAAGCCTTCGTGAGCCTTAGGTGCAAATTTTGACTTGTGATGGGGATCCTTGATCCAGCATCTAGCTCCAAATACTCTGAAGTAACTGACATTTGGCTTCTTGCCAGTAAGGAGCTCATAGGATGTTTTGTTCAGAAGCTTGTGGATGTAAACACGGTTGATGATGTGACAGGCTATATCAATAGCTTCAGGCCAGAACTTTCTTGGTGTCTTGTATTCATCTAGCATTGTTCGAGCCATCTCAATGAGGGTTCTGTTTTTGCGCTCAACGATGCCATTTTGCTGAGGTGTGTACGGAGCAGAAAATTCATGAGTGATTCCCATTGTATCAAGATAAAGATCAAGTCCTGTGTTCTTGAATTCAGTGCCATTGTCACTTCTAATATGCTTGATCTTCACACCATAATTGTTATTGCTCGATTTGCGAAGCGTCTGAAGACATCTTGTACTTCAGTCTTGTAGAGAATTATGTGCACCCATGTATATCTTGAGTAGTCATCAACAATGACGAAGCCATAGTGTCGTGGATTTGTCACGGCAGATGTCCTAGTGAAAGGACTTAGTCGTGGAGCCATCGCCACGGGTTTACTTGAAGGGTTTAAAGCGGACACAAAGACACGAGGGTTTTATACTAGTTCGGCCCCTTCGATGAAGGTAAAGCCTACGTCTAGTTGTGATGGAATTGATATGGTCTCGATGGCTAGGGAGCAAACAAGCTTCGCCCAGGCTCGAGTTGTCGTTGTCTGTCCTGAACCGCCGCCGGGTCGTCCCCTTATATACACGGGTGACGCCCGTCGGTCCATAGAGTCCCAACCGGTTCATACTCGTATCCCGGTTGGTATCTCTCTATTCCTAACTTACAATACAAGTTATACATCAGGTCGGTTTACGGCTACAGATTCTAAACCGACTATAGGCCTTGGGCCTTCATCTGCTTAAATCACTAATGAAGTTAACCCGGCCCAAGTAGGCCGGTTTACGCCTAGTGGCAATATCCCCAACATTAGGCCCCAGATTGATTTGAACTGGTTCATGTCAATCCTTCACAAAGTCTTGTGTCTTGGACATCTTCTGGTAATTGGTAAACCGCCATGTTGTCATCATTTCTGGTTGTTGTAAACCGGCATGACGTCATCATGAAATTTGTCATTTATAACGCCCTCTTTTAACGGCAGCTCCTGGATCCGCGCGCTTGACCTAACTCTGTTGCCTTATAAATAAGACCGAATGGTCATCTCCTTTATTTTCCCCTCATGTCTTCTTCTTCGTCTTCCTCGCGTCGCCAGCCTTGGAGCTCCGCCGCCACCGTCGACCTCTGCTTCATCTTGGGCCGCTGCATCAACCTGAGCGCACCAGAGCACTACGGTATCGTTCCGCATCTTCTCCGTTCCCAATAAGCTTTCTCCTCTTCTTGACCTAGATCTGTTCTTAGTGTTCCATGTTCGTTCTGTGTTCGTCACTTGCTCATACTTGTATTCCGACTCTTGGATGAATCTGTAAACTCCCGCTGTGTTCAGTAGTAATCTTTAAGCATCCGCCTGTTATTTCTTATCTAAGCCCATAGATCTCACGCACATACCCGCTCAATGGTTCACTTCCGTTCCGCATTACTCTTCGGAATATTTCCTGTTTTTGTGAGCTTGCTGTAGATCCGTGGCTGTAATAAGATCTTGTGAAACCTGTTTCTGTATACCTAGTTGTCCATAGCTTCAATTTCTTCTGATGCTTAGGTCAGGCGGTTTAACTTATCATAGAAAAAAGTTACTAAACCGGTGTATACCATTAGTCCCCTGGTTGAACCGCCAGAATCCACATGATGCCGCATTGTGGAAGACCGGTTTATCGTAGTTTAGATCAACACCTTCTTTTACCTAGCGTGTTCTTGAACCGGATCATCTATTTCTTGTAGATCTCGTCATGGCCAAACAAGTGTATGAGTGCAATTGGGTTCCTTCTCGCGTCACGGAATCAGAGTTGGACGATCTAGTCTTGATCAGCGCTTTAGACAGTAAAGATACGATCCACTGGAGGGTTCCTGGAAATGAATGTCCACCTACCCCCCAGGAAGGAGAGGTTGTGGTCTTCGCAGATCACTTGGCCCCGGGCTTCAAACCGCCCGGCTCTAAATTTTACCGGGATGTGTTAGCCAATTTTCAGCTTCGTCCACAGGATATTGGCCCCAACTCTGTTACCAATCTATGCCACTTTCAAGTGCTCTCTGAGGTATACTTTCAAGAGGAGCCTTCAGTCGAATTGTTTAGAGACCTCTTTCATTTAAACCGTCGCACTGAATTCACCGATGGCCCCAACACTGAATTGGGCGGTATGGCCATTCAGAAGAGGAAGGAAATCACTTATCCCCACGTCAAACTCCATACTCACCCCAAGGAGTGGAATGCAACTTGGTTTTATTGCAAGGATACCTCCCCTGACAATGAAAATCCCTTGCCTGGTTTCCGTCCGGAACGGATTAGCAACACACACCCTTTTCCACAAAGACTAAGCGCCAAGGAAAGAATTAAATACGCTCCGCAACTGTCCAAGCTCCGAGCTTTTATGGCCAACGGCTTAACGGGAATAGATCTTGCACGCTGTTGGATATCATGTAGCATACTGCCTCTGAGCCGGCGCTCCAATTTGATGTGCAAGTATACTGATAGTGTCGATGACCCACTCCGACACACTAAAATCCAACTCCCCGATGACGAAGTCACAGAATCTGTGAAAAAGATGTTGAATGAACCGGAGCACCTCTGTGCTCAAACCGGTCTGCCTCCTTACTGCACCACCAACAAACCGCCAGCGGTAATATTTTAATTGCTCTATTGTTGAACCGGTTACTGCTTTATATGTTTGACATTTAATTACTGCTGATCCAGGGCGATAATCCGTTTTGGATCAAGAAACTTCCTCAAGACAAAACGGAGAAAGCAGGGCGGCCAATCCGTCCCAAGACCAAGGTTATTAAGAAGCCAGCTCATAAGAGAAAAACCACCGCTTCATCTGATCCAGCTATTGATGATGATGTGGGTAACCCGGACCTTGAGGTAGAACTTGACTCGCTTGGCTTATTTTTTACACGCCTTATTGATGATGATGCTTGTCAGGATGACGCTGAAGCCAGCAGTGCGGAATTCGTTGAGGTAACTATTCTCTCTTCCGATTCAGAAATCTTGCCTTTGCCAAAACTTCGAAAGGCAAACCGGAAAGTTAAATTTTTCTCATCCTCTTGCTTATTTGGATCCTAAATTTCATATGAAGATTCAGCAACATGAAGTTCGCCGCACAACCCGGCATAGTGGCCAGGTAGTTACCTCCACCGGTTTACCAAACAGTCCGGTTCGAAAACGCCGCTTCGAGGTGTGTGACCTTTTTGTTGATTTACATCCTAAAGCGGGTTTCTTCCGTCAACCTCTTAACCCATCCGACTCCAATTATCAGGTTACTTCTCATTCATCTTTTAGTGAATCATCGGCCACTCAGCTGCCACCGTTAAAAACGGTTCTTGGGTAAGCTAAGCTAAACATATGCTTCCAGTACACTGTGTAATGACTTATGCTTTTCCTTGACTCTTTGGTTTTCTTTCAGGGCCAAACCTAAACCGAGCAAGAAGGCCCGCCTGGATAAAGCGGCCGAAGAGGATGTAGCCCAAGAACATGACAAAATGCCAGATCTTGAGGCATTTGCTCCTGAGGATATTCCCAATGATCCTCCTTTACAAGACGATGCTATTCCTGAAGAAAGGCCTATTAATACTTCAGTCTCTGCTGACCCGCCTGTCAGCTCCGTCCGGATTGACAAATCCCACAGTCCTGTTGACAAACCGATCACACTAACACAAACCGGCGAGTCCAAAGATGATGATGTTGTGATTACCGGTGTAGGCCGCTTTGAACCCGGGAATCCTGTCACCTTAACCAAGCATACCATAAAAGAGGATTTTTCCGCTCTGAATAAAGAAAAATGGGATGTTGAACTGGAGACATATGCTGCTCTGAGCGCCCAAGATCTTCATTCCGGCTATCTAAACCGGCTTTATACTAGCCGTGACTGTGAAGCTGGTCTGGTAAAAATGATGAGGGATAAATTTGAGGTAACTTACTTCTTTACTGCCTGCCTTTGCACCAATCCTCCTAGCCCCCAAGGGTCGGTTTGTAGCCTTCGTCAAACCGGGACTTGAATATGATCCTCAACACTTTTGAAATCCATTAATATAGCCCCCAAGGGCCAGTTTAACTTAGCAGAATTAGACCGGGGCTCGGACAGAAAAACTATCCTTAGAACATAATTTGATCAAATAGCCATTAGCCCCCAAGTGCCAAGTTGAATACCTGTATTGAGCTTGGGACTTCGCAATCTAATAACTTGATGAAAATTGAAGGTGCATTAGCCCCCAAGTACCAAGTTGAATACCTGTATTGAGCTTGGGACTTTGCAATCTAATAACTTGATGAAAATTGAAGGTGCATTAGCCCCCAAGTATCAGGCGTATAACTTTGTTTATGTGGTTGATACTTCAATTTCTTTGGACCGCTTGTTGAAAGCTAAATGCTGTCTGTATGCAGGCTGAGGTGAGAATCAAGGAGAACCGGATTGCCGATTTGCAGGAGACCTTGAAAACCCAACAGGCTGAAACAGACAAGGCAAAGGAAGAACTAACCAGCGCCTTGATCACCGCTGAACAGCTGAAGAAGGGCTTCAAGAAAGAGCGGGCTGATTGGGCCACGGAGAAGGCCGCTTTAACCAAAAGAGCGGAAAATGCTGAAGCTGCCCTTAAACCGGTGGTGGATGAACTTACGGCCGTAAAGCAGCAAATACACTCCATGACCGCTGCAATCTTTGGTAAGCTCTTTTTAACTTCTGTGATAATTTGAACCTGCTGTAATGTAAATCTAGTGTGAGACCGTCCCTGTATTGTTGTAGGCACACGCATTGGGCACTTAGGAAATGATGTGCGGAAGAAACTGAAGGCTGCCTACACCTTAGTGGAACAATTATATACCGGAGCCCAGCGGATCATCACCACAGCCTCTCATAACAACCCGGCACCTTCTTTAATCCAGGACACTCTTAACAGGTTGTCGATGCTTCCGGCCCGGATGGAGGAGCTGCAGAAATCTGCTGCTCGAACCAGAGCTATTAACGCTTTGATCCGGGCAAAGGCATGGGTGCCAGATTTCGACCCTGTGGAAGCATCTCAAGGCTATCCCAGCCTGAAGGAAGATGGCTCTAAATTTGATGAAGAGGATTTAAGGGCAATAAACCGTGCAGTGCGCCCTCTGGCTTGTCAGCTAGCTGCAGAGGCAGACTTGACGCATTATCAAGCACAATACAATGACCAGAACAAGCGAGTGCCTGTCCCAACTCTTGAAGCGGAGAATCTGATCCCTCCAATCCGTAAGCACACTTACGCTCCTGATATTGAACCGTCTTCCCTAATCCATGAAGAGGCTGTTTTCCAAGCTTTAATGGGAATCGACTGGACCACTGTTGATTTCCAGCCAATGGGTAGAGACGAGGAAGATGAAGTGGCAGATGATGAGGAGCAGGCTTGAACCGGAAGCCGGTTTGGATAGCTGTCTTTGGCATATTTCCAAAAGAACAACGATCTTATTTGGGCACCGTGCTGCCTTGTAATAGAATAGTTAATACTTCTGCCTTGAATATGCCTTTGCGCATAAGTACTGAAGCTTTTGTTCAAAAAACTTCAATTCATATTTCCTGCCATGTCTGGGCATGAAGCTGGCTTAGCCAAGCTTGAAGCGGAGGTTTTATAAACCATTACCGTCAATAAGGGGGAGAAAACAGCTCCCGTAAAAGAAAAGGTAAACCGGGCATACTTCTCCGGATTAAAGGGGAATCAAATCCATCGGCTGAACCGGAAAAAGGGTGTTTGCTGACATAAAAGAAATCCAACAAAAACAAAGAACAAACAAACCATGAAAATAACATGGAAGCAAAGGCAATGATAAAAACCATTTGCAAAAAATATGCTATACTGAGCTGATCAGATGGTGTTACCATGGTCGGACAGGACCAAGCCCCCAATAGGAGTGACAATGATTCAAGTCAGCCAGGTCCCCAAATGATTCGTGGCATATATGCCAGATCAAGAGGCGTGGCAATGGTTCGGGTTCGACCAAGCCCCCAAGTGATTTTGTGGCCTTAGGCCGATCAAGAGGCGTGACTGGTTCAGACGTGACCATGTCCCCAAGTGATCTGGTGGCTGTCGCCTATCAAAAGGTGTCGCGTTGGTTCGGACACGACCAAGGCCCCAAGTGATATATAAAAAGCAAATGTCAAGGGGAAAACCGGAGGCCGCTTTAAAAACAGAACCACTCCAGGTAACCACGCATGATAAGAAAGACAGAGACCCCGCTTTAGCTGAGGCTCTGGTTTTATTATATCAAAGATAATATATACACTGTCATGATATGTACATAGATAGAGCCTATGGCTCAAGTGTAGTAAGGCCGAAGATGAGCTATATTCCACGGCCTGTTGGTCTCCTCCTCTGATGTACGTGAGTCTTTATGCTCTCGAATATCAATCAGATAGTACGACCCGTTGTGCAAATTCTTGCTGACCACGAAAGGTCCCTCCCAAGGTGGGGATAACTTGTGCATATCCGTTTGATCTTGGATGAGTCGAAGCACCAAATCTCCTTCTTGAAAAGTTCTGGTTCTAACCCGGCGATTGTGATAGCGACGAAGATCTTGCTGGTAAATTGCCGAACGGGCAGCTGCTATATCACGCTCCTCGTCCAATAGGTCCAAAGCGTCTTGCCGTGCTGTCTCATTGTCCGCTTCAACATAAGCTGCCACACGAGGCGAATCGTGCCGGATATCACTAGGGAGAACTGCCTCTGCTCCATAGACCATGAAAAATGGTGTGTATCATGTGGACCGGTTTGGCGTAGTATTGATACTCCATAACACAGATGGTAGCTCTTCAACCCAACATCCTGGTGTTCTTTGCAATGGGACCATAAGCCGGGGTTTGATGCCTCGCAAGATTTCCTGATTAGCTCGTTCTGCCTGTCCATTGGACTGGGGGTGTGCCACTGACGACACGTCAAGTCGGATGTGCTCACGTTCACAGAACTCCTTCATAGCGCCCTTGGATAAATTGGTACCATTGTCAGTAATGATACTGTGTGGAAAACCAAACCGGAAAATCACCTTTTTGATGAACTGCACCGCTGTTGCTGCATCACACTTGCTGACAGGCTCCGCTTCAACCCACTTGGTAAATTTGTCAACTGCCACCAAAAGGTGGGTTTTCTTATCCTTGGATCTTTTAAAAGGTCCGACCATATCCAGCCCCCAAGTTGCAAACGGCCACGTTATTGGGATCATCCTCAATTCTTGAGCTGGCACATGAGCACGCCTTGAAAATTTCTGACATCCATCACACCGTTTAACCAAGTCCTCCGCGTCAGCATGTGCTGTCAACCAGTAGAACCCTTGACGAAACGCCTTTGCTACCAGAGACTTTGAACCGACGTGATGTCCACAATTCCCTTCATGGATTTATCTTAATATTTCACATCCTTCCTCGGGAGAAACACAACGTTGAAACTCCCCTGATACACTGCAATGATGCAATTCACCATTAACAATCGTCATAGACTTGGATCGCCGGACTATCTGCCTGGCTAGAATCTCATCTTCTGGTAACTCCCCCCAGTTCATGTACGTAAGATAAGGAACCGTACAATCCGGAATAACATGCAGTGCTGCCACCAATTGAGCCTCTGGATCAGGAATAGCCAAATCCGCTTCACCTGGGAGCTGGACTGACGGGTTGTGCAACACGTCCAGAAAGACATTAGGCGGGACCAGTTTGCGCTGAGAACCCAACCAGCTTAAAGCGTCCGCCGCTTCATTCTTCCGACGGTCCACATGATCCACTTGATAACCCTTGAAACAACCCGCAATATTATCCACCTCCCGACGATATGCAGCCATGAGCGGGTCCTTAGAATCCCAAGTGCCAGACACCTGTTGAGCCACGAGGTCCGAGTCACCGAAGCACTTAACCCGGCTTAAGTTCATCTCTTTAGCCATCCGGAGACCATGGAGCAAGGCTTCGTACTCAGCTGCATTATTAGTACAAGGGAACATTAAGCGGAGAACATAACAAAACTTATCACCTCGTGGGGAAGTTAATACGACTCCAGCCCCCGAGCCTTCCAGTTGCCTGGATCCATCAAAATGAATAGTCCAATATGTGTGATCCGGCTTCTCCTCTGGTGCTTGTAACTCCGTCCAATCATTGATGAAATCAACAAGTGCTTGAGACTTCACCGCCGTCCGAGGTACATACTTCAGTCCGTGCGGCCCAAGCTCTATAGCCCACTTGGCAATCCGGCCAGTCGCCTCCCGGTTCTGTATGATGTCACCCAAGGGAGCTGAACTGACCACTGTGATGGGGTGCCCTTGAAAATACTGCTTCAACTTCCGACTGGCCATGAAAACACCATAGACCAGCTTCTGCCAATGCGGATACCTTTGCTTGGATTCAATAAGCACTTCGCTGATATAATAAACCGACCGCTGAACCGGATACTCCTTGCCTGCCTCCTTGCGTTCCACCACAATAGCCACGCTAACTGCCCGAGCATTGGCTGCTACATATAATAATAGTGGCTCCTTGTCGACCGGAGCTGCAAGGACAGGCGGATTGGCTAACTGCCGCTTCAAGTCCTCAAATGCTTCATCAGCAGTCGGACTCCAAATGAAATGGTCTGTCTTCCTCAGCATTTGGTACAAAGGAATGGCCTTTTCTCCGAGGCGGCTGATAAACCGGCTTAGTGCGGCAATTCGGCCCGCCAAGCACTGAACATCATTGATGCACTTCGGTTTAGCCAGGGAGGTGATAGTTGTAATCTTCTCCGGATTAGCCTCAATTCCTCTATTAGACACCAGGAAACCTAGTAACTTGCCTGCCGGAACACCAAAGACACACTTGGCCGGATTAAGCATCATCTTGTAAACCCGCAAGTTGTCAAAGGTTTCCTTCAAGTCATCCACCAGCGTCTCCTTCTGCCTTGATTTTACTACAATATCATCCACATAGGCGTGCACATTGCGGCCGATCTGTTTATGCAGGCAATTCTGTAGACACTGTTGATAGGTGGCTTGGGCAATCTTGAGTCCGAAGGGCATAGATACATAGCAGAAGGCTCCAAAGGGAGTAATAAATGTTGTTTTCTCCTGGTCCTTAACCGCCATTTTTATCTGATGATATCCAGAGTATGCATCCAAAAAACTCAAACGCTCACAACCAGCCGTGGCATCAATGATCTGGTCAATGCGGGGGAGGGCAAAAGGATCCGCTGGACAGGCCCTGTTAAGATCTGTGTAATCCACACACATACGCCAAGTGCCATTTTTCTTAAGAACCAGCACCGGATTAGCAAGCCACTCTGGATAGAATACCTCAATGATAAAGCCAGCTGCCAAAAGCCTGGCCACTTCCTCTCCAATGGCCTTTCACCTTTCTTCGTTAAACCGGCGAAGGAATTGCTTCAACGGTTTATACCTGGGATCCACATTAAGAGTGTGCTCAGCGAGTTCCCTCGGTCCACCTGGCATGTCGGATGGTTTCCATGCAAAGATGTCCCGATTCTCATGGATGAACTCGATGAGCGTGCTTTCCTATTTGGGATCCAAATTGGCACTGACAGTGAACTGCTTGGACGAATCGCCGGGCACGAAGTCAACAAGCTTGGTCTCAGCTACCGATTTGAACTTCAGATCCGAATCATGCTCTGTAGTTGGCTTCTTCAAAGGAGTCATATCCGCTGGATCAACATTGTCCTTATAGTACTTCAACTGCTCCGTGGCACAGACCGACTCTGCATAAGCCGCATCACCTTCCTCACATTCCAAAGCGACCCTACGGCTCCCATGAACCGTTATTGTCCCCTTGTAACCCGGCATCTTGAGCTGCAAGTAGATATAACAAGGCCGCGCCATGAACTTGGCGTAAGCCGGCCGGCCAAACAAGGCATGATATGGGCTCTGGATCTTCACCACCTCAAATGTTAGTTTTTCCGACCGGGAGTCGTGCTCGTCCCCAAAAGCCACGTCCAGGGCTATCTTACCAACAGGATATGCAGATTTGCCAGGCACCACACCATGGAACACCGTATTAGACGGTCTGAGATCTTTGTCTGTTAAACCCATGCGACGGAATGTCTCATAGTACAGTATGTTAATACTGCTTCCTCCATCCATGAGTACCTTGGTGAATTTATAACCCCCCACCTGAGGGTCTACCACCAATGCTAGATGGCCCGGATTATCAACCCGGGGCGGGTGATCCTCTCTGCTCCACACGATAGGCTGTTCCGACTAGCGCAAGTAACGTGGTAAGGCCGGTTCAGCAGAAATCACTGCTCGCTTGTGGAGTTTTTGGTCACGTTTATCCAAGCTAGTTGTGAAAACATGATATTGCCCATTGTTCAACTGTTTTGGCTGGGTCTGATAACCCGACTGTTGCTGCTGCTGCTGCTGCTGGCCGTTCTGATTATTCTGGTGATTGTGACCGCCCTGATTGCGACCTGAACCGGAAGCTCCATCGTGATCCGGCCCACGAAAACCGGATCCTGAACCGCCACCTGACCTGTGATCATACCGGAAGGCATTAGAGTTTTTAAACTCCTGCATGATATAACAATCCTTCCAAAGATGGTTAGCCGGCGCCTCCTTCCTCCCGTGCTTCGGGCAAGGCCGATTCATCAAATAACTCAAGCGGCTTGCGTTAGGATTGGGAGCCCCATTACGATTTGCCGCTTTACCTCTGCGCCGCTGCCCCCTGTCCTGTGCATTAGTGTTGGCCACAAAGTCCATGCTGCCATCCGCCTTGCGCTTGCCTCCGTTTCCATGACCCGCCGGTTTATACTACTGCTGTTTGGAGTTGCTATTCTTCCTTCCCTTCCCTGCTTCATCATCCTCAGTCTCGGGATCCTTGGTACTGTCCGAATCAGCATACTTCACTAGAGCGGCCATGAGGGTTCCCATGTAATTACAGAACCGCTTCATGCGTCCCAATTTCAATTTTAAAGGCTCAAACCGGCAGTTGCCTTCCAGGGTTAAGATCGCAGAGTCAGCATTAATCCTGTCGGACAAGTGCAAAATTTCCGAAACGCGGCGCGCCCAATGGGTCGTTGATTCTCCTTCCCCCTGGACACAAGCCGCCAGGTCTACTATGGATTTGGGCTGCTTACACATATCCTCGAAATTCTGGATAAACCGGGCCCGCAACTGGGCCCATGAGCCGACAGAATTGGGCGGTAGGCTCTTCAACCAGGTACGCGCCGTGCCTTCAAGCATCATGGTGAAGTATTTTGCACATGCAGTCTCATCCACGTCTAACATCTCCAGGGCCATCTCATAACTCTCTATCCACGCTTCGGGGGATAAATCAGCGGTGTAATTCGGCACCTTGCGTGGACCCTTGAAATCTTTGGCCAGGCGCACATTGCGTAAAGCGGGGATTAAACAAGGCACTCCCAAAGCGGATGCGACTCCTGGTCCGGCGAAGGTGGTAGGGCGAACCGGTGTAAGTTGATCCGCATCATCCTGCGCTGCTAACTCGGCTTCCCTCCGTGCCCGGGCCCGGTCCACCACATCCTGAGCATCGCGAACACCGCCTGTCGGGCTATTGCCATGGGCCGCTTCACGGCCTCGCGCATTGCTCGATATGGCCGGTTCATCCATGCGCCTGCTATAGCTCCGGTTTGGACGGAGCGTAGAGTGAATCCGATCACGGCTGTACGAGTATGCTTCCTGCTGAATCAGCGCGGTCCGGAGAAGCTCCTTAACCCGGCGCGTCTCTATCGCTTGCGGAGAGTCCCCTTCGACTGGGATAGCCTCTAATCGCGGAGCGGCCGCAAAAAGGTTGTCCATAGGATTAGAATAATGACCTGGGGGCGTCTGGACTGGCAGAAGAATCACAATGTTCTGCTGAGGAGGTTCCATCAGGCGAGGTTGGCCCGTCCCCCCTGGTCCTGGTGCCTCAATCCGGTTTGTCTCCAGGTGCCGCGGCGGATTACTGGGTCCAGCTCCTGGGGTGTGAAAGAGATTCCAGGGATCAAACCCTAACGGCAGACGTGACATGTGCTTCCGTTTTAAGACCTCCTGTGATGTGTTCTGGTCAAGCATGAGCTTATAAGCCTGGGCGTCCAAAGCGGCCCGCTCTGCGGTCATCCTGTCTTTTTCTGCGGCCAGATCCGCTTTGGCTTGCACGATCTGCTCTCTCACCTTTGCAATTTCTGTATTATGGGCCTCCTGATCCACCAGATTGTCCTCTGCCATGACGCGGCTAGTGTATCAAATAGATCAGATAGAACTTGAACCGGCGGGCGCACAAGGCCTCCTGCCCCCGCTGATCCGGAGAGCATTGCTGCGGCGGTCAAAGAGTGATTCGCCGCCTGTGTGCCGGCCATGAATATTCCAACCCGGTTGACCTGGCCTGGGGGGTCCGGAATACTGTCGCCATCGGAACAACCCCTAACCTGGTCGTCTTGTAACTGGTATAGTGATTCGGTGTCTCCGGTCGAGGACTCGTCGCCAGAATAGACGATGGCCTCGCTACCGTGTTCTGACTCGTCCTCGCGCCCTCCTCCGTGGATGACTCCAACGAAGGCACGCTTCACGGCCAGTTTAGCCTGGGTAGATCTTGCACGCTGAGCCGTCTCGACGAGGTCGATGCAGATGTCCGGCTCAGGCCCCGGCTCACCAATCTTGCCGATGAAAATGTGTATGCCACCAAAGGGGACCCGGTACCCATACTCAATCGAATCGGCCTCGGGACCCCATCCTGCATCGTCGATGTAGATCTTGCCACGACGACTCTTGGTCATCTGGCCCACAGCATAGCCTTCGAGTCCTATGAGCTTGCCCTCCAAGATCATCAAACCATCGTGCGATAGCCCCACGGTGGGCGCCAACTATCGTGGATTTGTCACGGCAGATGTCCTAGTGAAAGGACTTAGTCGTGGAGCCATCGCCACGGGTTTACTTGAAGGGGTTAAAGCGGACACAAAGACACGAGGGTTTTATACTAGTTCGGCCCCTTCGATGAAGGTAAAGCCTACGTCTAGTTGTGATGGAATTGATATGGTCTCGATGGCTAGGGAGCAAACAAGCTTCGCCCAGGCTCGAGTTGTCGTTGTCTGTCCTGAACCGCCACCGGGTCGTCCCCTTATATATACGTGTGACGCCCGTCGGTCCATAGAGTCCCAACCGGTTCATACTCGTATCCCGGTTGGTATCTCTCTATTCCTAACTTACAATACAAGTTATACATCAGGTCGGTTTACAGCTACAGATTCTAAACCGACTATAGGCCTTGGGCCTTCATCTGCTTAAATCACTAATGAAGTTAACCCGGCCCAAGTAGGCCGGTTTACGCCTAGTGGCAATATCCCCAACACATAGAGACAGGCAGTTGTTGTGAGGGTGGAGTAGTGAGTAGGTCCAAATAAGTCCATGTGTAACATCTCGAAGGGTTGAGACGTTGTCATGATTGTCTTCGAGGGGTGCTTTGCCCTTGTCATCTTTCCAGCTTCACAGGCACCACACAGATGATCCTTCTTGAACTTGACATCTTCGATGCCAATGACATGCTTCTTCTTGACAAGTGAGCGTAAGTTCCTCATGCCAGCATGTCCTAGCCTTCGATGCCAGAGCCAGCACTCTGAAGCTTTTGTGAGAAGACATACGGCAAGTTGTGGACCTGCTGAGAAATCTACCACGTATAGATCATATTTCCTATATCCTTCAAAGACTAGAGATTTGTCAGATTCCATTAGTACAAGGTAACGATATTTTCCAAATAGCACAATCATGTTTAAGTCACAAAGCATTGAGACAGACATTAAGTTGAACCCAAGGGATTCAACAAGCATCACTTTATCCATGTGTTGATCCCTAGAGATTGCAACTCTACCTAGACCCAATACTTTGCTTTTACCAGTGTCAGCCAAGGTGATTTGACTCTTGTAGGATGGACGTAAGGTTGAGTCCATGAGAAGACTTCGATCACCAGTCATATGATTAGTGCATCCGCTGTCAATAATCCATTCTGAAGCTTTTGGTGACATGCCCTATAGTGCAGTTAGGAGGATAGGCTTCACAAGGTATGTTGTGAAGAATAAGCATTTTATGCATACTAGGATTATCACAGCTTAGATCAAGATTAGAACACACAGTATGAAAGATAAGAGATTCATATGTGGAATACATAGTAAGTCATTTTATCATGCGTCCCTTTATGTTTTAGGTCCCCAGCAATAATATCGGACGCCATTGATTGCTGACTAGAGACCACATTCTGCAAAAGAGAGTTAATTCTTCTTCACCACCCACATTTTCAGGGGTGGCTTATAAGCAATGAGTCTAAGTGCAGCATCTGAGAATTTCGGCTTTGAAGCCCTAGCAAATAGCCTTGCAGGAAATGAATGATACTCATGTGAATAAGCAGAAAAGTTCTTAGTTCTATGAACATATTGGTTTGAAGACACATGCTCATATTCATGAGTCTGAGTATGATTTCCCTGCAAAACATTGGCGTTAGGGTGACTCAAGTGAGTCCTGTGTTCATAAGTAGCCGTTGGACCATATGATGCCTTTGGTCTGGGGTTTGTCTTCTTCCCTGGTGGTGTCATGATGACATTCACTGGAAGATTCTCAAGGCAGCTTTTGGGAACCCAGATCTTCTTCATAGGTGGTCCATTCCTGCAGTTAGTACCAATATACCTGGCAAACACTTCACCATTCTAATTTTTGAACAGTTTATAGTTTGCATCAAAGGATTCATCAATGATAATAGGATTAGCACAGGTAAATCCAGATAAAGTGGATGGATCCACTAAAGGTTCCTTTGCAGCAACCCATGTGGTTTTGGGATACTACTCAGGCTTCCAATAGGAACCATCAGCATTCATTTTCCTCTCGAACCCAACACCCTCTTTCCTAGGGTTTCGATTCAGAATCTGCTTTTTGAGGACATCGCAGAGTGTCTGATGTCCCTTCAAACTTTTGTACATCCTTGTTTGAAGCAATGTCTTCAACCTAGCATCTTGATCAGCAATACTCGTGGTGTCCTCCGCAGAGGGGTTAGTAACCACATCAGTAGTTGAAGATAATGAAACAGCAGGAGCAGTGGAACATTCAGCAACAGATGTAGCGTTATCACGCTCAATGCATTTTAAACATGGTGGTTCAAATCCATCCTGAGCGAGACTGATCTGTTGAGCGCGAAGTGACTCATTCTCTGTTTGAAGGTCTTCATGAGTCGCTTTCAATTTCTCAAGCTCTTGCTTCCTTTGAAGATAATCATAGGAGAGCTTTTCATATGTGGTTGAGAGCATCTCATGAAGACTTTCAAGTTCTTGGTACTTAGCATGAAGATTTTTTATGTCTTCTACTAAGGACTATGAACATGTCATTTCCGCGTCCAACAGGTCATCGCTTTTGTCTAACAGTTTTTGAGTATGTTCCATAGCCCTTTGTTGTTCAGTAGAAATTTTAGCAAGTGTTTTGTAGCTGGGTTTAGATTCACAATCAGAGTCATCTTCACTTGATGTTTGAAAGTAAGCATCGCGTGATTTTACCTTGGCACCGCGTGCCATGAAGCAGTAGGTGGGAGCAGGATTTTCCATGTCATCAGCTTCAGCGTTGGTGTGGAAGTCATTGCCTTCAGTGTTGAAGATGGACTTGGCAACATAGGCTGTGGCTAGTGCCAGACTCGCAACGCCAGGGTCGGACTCCTCTCCAGATTCCACCTCCGCCTCCTCAGAAGCAGACTCGTCCTATGAATCCATTTCCTTGCCAACAAAGGCACGAGGCTTGCCAGATGAGCTCTTCTTGTGAGATTAAGACCTTGATGAGGACTTGGAAGAAGACTTCGAAGATTTCTTGTTCTTCTTGTCATCGGAGTCATATTCCTTGCTCTTCTTCTTCTTCTTCTTGTTTTCCCACTGAGGACACTCAGAGATGTAGTGCCCAGGCTTCTTACACTTGTGAAATGTTCTCTTCTTGTTGTCTTGAGTGGAAGCTTCATCATTTCTTGAACTGGATCGTGAAGACTTTCTCAAGCCCTTCTTCTCGGTGAATTTCTGGAACTTCTTCGCAAGCATAGAAAGTTCCCTTCCAATGTCTTCAGGATCATCAGAACCGCAGTCAGATTCTTCTTCTTCAGATGAGGAAACAACTTTTGCCTTCAAAGCACGAGTTCGGCCATAGTTGGGGCCATAGATATCTCTTTTCATAGAAAGCTGGAACTCATGTGTGTTGAGCCTCTGAAGTATATCAGACGGATCAAGAGTCTTGAAGTCAGGACGTTCTTGTATCATGAGGGCAAGGGTGTCAAAGGAGCTGTCAAGGGATCTCAGCAGCGTCTTGACGATTTCATGCTTGGTGATCTCAGTGGCGCCGAGAGCCTGAAGCTCATTTGTGATGTCGGTGAGGCGATCAAACATGAGCTGGACATTTTCATTGTCGTTTCTCTTGAAGCGGTTGAAGAGATTGCGAAGAACACTGATTCTCTGGTCTCTCTGAGTAGAGACGCCTTTGTTGACCTTGGATAGCCAGTCCCAGACTAGCTTTGACGTTTCCAGAGCACTCACGCAGCCATACTGTCCTTTGGTCAGATGACCACAGATGATGTTCTTTGCAGTCGAGTCCAGTTGAATGAACTTCTTGACATCAGCCGTGGTGACACCTTCACCAGTCTTTGGAACGCCGTTCTTGACGACATACCAGGGGTCGACAACAATGGCTTCAAGATGCATGCGCATCTTATTCTTCCAGTAGGCATATTCTATTCCATCGAACACGGGGCAAGCAGCGGAGACTTTGACTATCCCTGCAGTCGACATAGCTAAACTCCAGGTGGTTAAACCGAATCACACAGAACAAGGGAGTACCTTGCTCTGATACCAATTGAACATGCTAGTTATCGACTAGAGGGGGGTGAATAGGCGATTTTTATCAAAGTCTTCAAAACGTGGAAGTTTCGAAGACAAACAATAGAAATAACCTAATTGATATGCAGCGGAAGATAAACTACAACAAGCAAGCCATAGTCAAGTATGCAATAGCATTAACGTACGAAGACTAATAGCAGCTAGGTAGTAGGATCAGGATGGAAGATAGTATGAAGCCAATCAACAATAGTAGTCAAGCAATGAAGTCAATCAGATAAGACAGATAAGCAATGACTTCACGAAGACAAACTCAAAGTAAAGGAGGGAAGAGATAGAACCAGTTGCTTGTTGAAGACACAGGATTTGTTGGACCAGTTCCAGTTGCTGTGACAACTGTACGTCTGGTTAGGGAGGCTGAGATTCAACTTAGAAGACCGTGTCTTCACCTTATTCCCCTTGAGCTAAGGACACCCAGTCCTCGCCCAATCACTCTGGTAAGTCTTCAAGGCAGACTTCCAAACCTTCAAAGACTTCGTTCACCCGACAATCCACAATGACTCTTGGATGCTCAGAACGCGACGCCTAACCGGCTGGAGGATACACAGTCCTCAAGTGTAATAAGTCTTCAGGTCACACAGACAGAAAGACTTCAGTGATGCCTCGAGGTGTTTGGGCTTTGTCCTCGCAAGGATTTTTCTCTCTCTCAAATGCTTCGAGGTGGGTTGCTCTCAAACGACAAAAGCCGTGTACAAACTCTGAGCAGCCACCAATTTATGGTGTAGGGGGTGGGCTATTTATAGCCACTAGGCAACCTGACCTGATTTGTCCAAAATGACCCTGGGTCACTAAGGAACTGACACGTGTTCCAACTGTCAGATTTCAAACACACACGGCAACTTTACTTGGGCTACAAGAAAAGCTGACTCATCCAGCTCTGGATAAGGTTTGCTCTCATTGTCTTCGCTCGAAGACATAGGATTTGAGTTGAGCATCACTTCAGTCACTCTGACTTAGTTCACTTGGACCCCACTTAACAGTACGGTGGTTCCTATGACTCAACAAAGAAGAAAAGGAAGCAATGAATCCACACAGTCTTCGCACTCCATAGTCTTCACGCAATGTCTTCTCATGCCATAGTCTTCAATATGAATATCTTCTCATACCACCATTGTCTTCAATGTCTTCATACATTTTTAGGGGTCATCTCCGGTAGGTAAACCGAATCAATGAGGGACACTACCTACGTTATCCTGCAATTCTCACAAACGCATTAGTCCCTCAACCAACTTTGTCGTTAATACTCCAAAACCAACTAGGGGTGTCACTAGATGCACTTACACCCTCAGACATTGAGACTATTCTTCCATCTGGGTAGAAATGAGCTGTGGAGTAGAACTGCATAATGAGCTCATCATTCCACTTTGTGAGCTTCTGCCCAACAAAGTCATCTACTCCACAAGCATTGAAGCTGTCATAAACTCCTGGATAATGCTCTTCATTTTTCCTGATGTACTCCCAGTCCACCCATCTCATATCACAGACTATGGGCTTCTTGTCAAGCAACACTATCTCATAGAAATCCTGTTGTTCCTTAGTATGGAACCTATAGTACACAACAGTTCTTCTCTTCACTGCATAGGGGTCAGTCAGTCTCCACTGGCTAAGTCATGCATCCTTCCTGAGCTTCATGTCTTCAGCTACTGGATGATTATCATTATGACCTGGGATCTTAGGCTTCAACTTTCTCAAGGCTAATGAGTCTTCTTCTTCTTCTTTAGCAGCTTCAGGCACTGGGGCCTTGTTCTTCTCTGCAGCTGGAATACTCCTGGTGTTCCTCTTGGGTGCAGACTTGGGCTTTGGAGAAGTAGCCTTGGGAGCATCTTTGGGATTTGATGGAGCAGCCCCAGATCTTATAGCATCTCCCAATAGCTTTTGAGCTTTAGGTGCTGGTGCAACAACCTCTTCCTCTTCTTCTTCCATCATTGAGGGCTTTCCAACTACTCTGTCCACTGTCTTCTTGACCCTTTCTTTCCTTTTCTTCTCAGCCACAACTGCTTCTTTCGGGAGTGGATGCTCTGGCCTTTAGTATAGCAACTCTCTTGGCTAGAGCTTTCCTGTTCATTCCTGGCTTTGTTGAAGCGGCAGTTCCAAATTCTTTCTTTATCACTTTCTTCTTTGAGGTGGCTTCATCATCAACTACCACATAGTCCTCATCTTCAGAATTTGAGGTCTTCTTTTTTCTGGCCCTGGTGGCTGCCTTTGGCAAGTTGCTGGGTGTGCTCCTGCTACCCTCATCATAGCTGCTAGAGGGACTAGTGCCCTCACTCATGTGAACTTGCTCTTCAGCTCTGTTCCGACTGTCACTCTGATCTGACATATTGCAAACACTGACAGCAGACCCTGTGAATAGATATAGATGAGGTAGTGGGGAAGAGCATCATAAAGCACAGAGGTTTTTGCAAAACAAATGAGTCAAAAACTTAGTTTTAGTTTTCAACAGAAAGCATTTTGGAGCTACCGAATTTGTAAAGTCGGTGATATCGAAGCAGCTTTTGGAACCTAAACTAGTGAACTCGGTCAGACCGAGTCACAGTTCGGTGGCACTGAGACTGCTAGGGTTTCACAAAGTCCTGAACTCGGTCACACCGATTTGTAATTCTCGGTCAGACCGAGAATCACATGTGCACTGGCCTGAGCCAAATCAGTGGAACCAATTTCTACAACTCGGTCGGTCCGAGATGAGTTCGGCGGAAACCTAACCCTAAATTTTCAATCCAAAACTAATCTACGGAGTGATTTCGCTGGATAGGATGATCTCAATCGTGGCAAGATACATGGCAACGCAATGTTCTAGGAAATCGGAGTGAGAATAGCACAGAGATCAAGTCCATACCCTAATGCGGCGGTGGACTTGCTATGGCGGCAACGGTGGTGACGAATACCGTTGACGGCGGCGGAGACCAGTGGTGGGAGGCAGCTGGCGACGAGGAGGATGATCTGGAGACCTGAGGAGGCATAGCAGGCTATGCGCGGGTGAAGAGGTTCGGAAAATTTTCCAAATTTTGGCCCGGGGATATATATAGCCTAACCCTGTCGATGTGACCGAGTGGAACAACTCGGTGGCACCGAGATGCATAACTGCAAGCAGCTACTGCAACTCGATGTGACCGAAAAGTTCAAATCGGTTGCACCGAGATTGAAAACCTAGATCAACTTAGTGATCTCGGTATGACCGAAATGGATGGATCGGTCAGAACGAAACGTAGAAAGAGGTTTTGGAAGGTTTAAGTCTATAACGAATCGGGGACTCCAAGTACTCCTCACACAGAGTGGTTCAAATCTGACTTGATCAAACTTTGTGATATAGCATGAATAGAGTTTGAGACAAGAATAGCATATATAGCTAAAGAAGGTTCTTAGGCATTCTTGTCCGTCCACTTGGCAAAAGAAAAGAAGACACACAAGCAAAACAACAAGTGGATGTCCTCGAATGAGTAAAAAATGCAAACGACATGCTCACACAATAAAATGGCAGATAAAATATGTGGCAAAGCATGCACAACCAATTCTAGCATCTATCAAGCAATTGGCGATGACTAGGTCATCTATATATGAGTATATTGACTTAGGAGTCAAATGAGAACATTTGATCATAGGTCATACTCATCGTTTAAGCTCAAGTGGGGTTGCCACTTTTACATAATGCATTGTTATGTTCACACCTTTTGAGTTGCTTTAGCTCAATTCTGAGAGTAAATCTCCCCCTAGATGTGAGATCCCCCTTAAGAGGGATGAACTAACCTTGGGTTTTGTCGATGATGACTTCATGTAGGTGTTGAAGATGTGGATGCTCTATGTTGATGTCGATAATTTGGAGCAATCCTTTGGAGTGAGTTGCACTTTCAATACCTACACGGGTTAGTCCCACAAGGAACAAACAAGGATATCCATAGACATAGAGTGATGCACACACACAAGATGATGTCCATGAAAGCATTGGGTTACCTTGTCCCTTGTCTTACCAACAAGAGGGTTTGTGACTCCATGAACTAGTGCAAGATGTGGAAGTTGATGGCACTTGTTCTTGCCAAAATGATAAGAGTGAAGTATGTTGGCGGAGTCACCCTCATGAACTCTCTAGTTCTTCTTCTTCGGGATCCGCACCATCTTGATGGGAATCCTTGGAGTTGTAGTCGTACTTGATGAAGTAGAACTTGATGTAGTCTTGGAAACCCACTTGACCAAGGCCTTAGGAGCTTCTTCAAATGCATCAATCTCCTCTTGAAGCTTGTCCTTGCCTTTCTGCTTGTGGTCTTATGGTGAAAGATCATCTCGAGCTTGTGTCCCTTTGAAAGAATTAGGATCATACTTATCTTGTTGAGGAACAAACTTCGTCTTGGGGTATTGATCTTCTTCCCACTCAACTCCATTGGAATTGAACTTTCGTTCAAAACCAAGACCTTGGTTCTTCCGGTGCCTTCCTTGCTTGCGTACAATTTCCTCGAATTGCTTACTTCCGGCAAGGCTCTTGTAAACACCTTTCTCTATAATTCCCTTCAATAAGTTGTTTTCTTGCTCAAGTGTAACTTGGCTAAGAGAATCGTTAGTGGAATCAAGAGAACTACTAGAAGCAACAACTTTGGATTTAGCATGAAGATTGTTGTTACTACTAGAGGAAGAATCTTTCTTGTTCTTGTTACTAGACTTGACTTGAGGCATGTAAGTAGATCAGAGTAAACGCTTGGCAAAAAGAAGAACTTTTCTTGCGAAGACCATCATTGATAGCCTTTAAAAACTCATGTTCTTGCTCAAGGTTGAGCTTTTCAAAACGTAATTTCTCATGAGTCCTTAAAAGTTCTTGATGATCTCCTAAGATAGTTTCATGAGCTAACTTAAGAGTGTTTAGTTCTTTAGTTAGAAGCTCAATCTTCTCCTTATCATTGTCATTCGTTTCATTTTGATTAGCATGATTATTTGACGTTTCATCATAGTATTCATCACTAGAGTTGTCAACAAGTAAATCATCATCACCTAGCAAGTCATCTTCATCACTATTGAAATCAACATACTCGGGGTGTAATACCTTTGGGCATTTAGCCATGAAGCATCTTCCAAGTCCTTCATTTGGTGAATCAAATATGTCGTAGGAGTTGGTTGACGCAAGTGCTAGACCGGCAACACCTTCATCTTGAGTATGTTCTGAGTCAGAGTGATAGCTTCTCTCAGAGTGATGTTCGGAGTCGGAGCCGGATGCCCATTCACCAACATGAGCTTGATGTCTTTGTTTTGTGTAGCTCTTTGATGATTTGTCCTTCCTTTACGAATCCTTGCTTCTCCGGGATGTTCTTCGTTCATAACGATCATCTCTACTCCTTCTCTCTCTTGGTGGTGATTCTTCTCTTCTACTTCTTCTTTTAGGTGATTCTTCTCTTCTTTTGTAGGGATCCGTACACTCATTGGAGTAGTGTCCGGGTCTTCCACAATTGTAGCAATTACGCTCTCGACTCAAAGATCTTTTGTCATTGTAGGACCTTGACTTGGAACTTCTTTCCTTGCTTCTACTCTTGTAGAACTTGTTGAAGTTCTTCATCATTAGGCTCAATTCTTCATTGAAGGTTTGTTTCCCACTTGATGATGTGGGAGCTTCACATGAGTCTTTGTAATCACCACTTGACTTGTTGTGGAGCTCTTCCTTATCCTTGAGTGACATCTCATGAGCAAAAATTCTTCCAATGACCTCCGTTGGCCTGAGATTCCTGTAATTGGGCATCATTTGGATCAATGTGCACACGGTATCATATTTTCACTACTAGGGAAAACCTTATACACAGAAATTTAGCAACAGCGCGGGTCAAAAAAGCGCGCTAGTGTTATATAGCAGTAGCGATTTAAGAGAAACCACGCTACAGATACATACTTAGCAGTAGCGCTGGTAGTCGCGAAAGCGCTACTACTAATATTCCCATTGGCAGAATGATAGGCTACGCATAGCAGTAGCGGGCTTAGATGAAACGCGCTACCGCTAGGGCATAATTAGCAGCGTGTTTCCAGGGAAGAGCGCTACTACTAACGGAAATAAAATAAAATGAAAAACAAATAGAAAAGTAAATGAAAATGAAAGAAATAGAAAAAGCAGAAAGGAAAAAATAAAATGTAAAGCAAAATAAACGAAAAAGCGAAAAATTGGAGGAAGGCATAGCAGCAGCATGTGTTTGTAAGAGGCGCTATAGCTAACGTAGCTGCAGCGCGTGTCCTAGACCCCCGCTATAGAAACAGAAAAGGAAATTAAAAAAAGGAAGAAATTTACATAGCTATAGCAGCAGCGCGTTTTGCAGAAACCGCTATAGCTATCTTAGCGATAGCGCGTTTTGCCAAACGCGCTACCGCTAAGTTTGACTTAACCAAAAAACTGTTTCCCCTCGGCCAATTCTCCCCCAAATCCCTCAACCCACCCCGCGCGCCGCTGTCTCCCCGATTCACCGTCGCCCCACTTCGCCGCCGACGTCGACGCCACCAGAGCCGTGCGCCGTCGACGACACCGGAGCCGCCCCCAACGCCACGGCGCCGCGCGGCGTCGTCAACACCACCGGAGCCGCCATCGACGCCACCTTCCTCGCCATCATCGGAGACGCCCCTGCCTCCCTCGCCGTCATCGGAGACGCCCCTGCCTCCCTCGCCACCACTACCTCCGTCGCCACCACCGGAGCCATCATCTGTAAGCCACCACCCCTCCTCTCTCTCTCATGCATATAGGTTAGCCAGTTTAATTAGGTTAATTATCTAGGTTAGGGCAAAAATTTAGTTAGGGCTTTGACAGAGAAGTAGTTAGGTTAACTAGTTTAGTTAGGTTAATTATCCAGGTTAGTGCAAAAACTTAGTTAGGGCTTTGATAGAGAACTAGTCAGGTTAACTAGTTTAATTAGGTTAATTAACCAGGTTAATTAGTGCAAAATTTTATTTTAGGCTTTGACAGAGAACTAGCTGTGTTAACTAGTTTAATTAGGGTTAATTATCTAGGTAAACTACATTAACTAACTAGGTTAAATATGTAGGTTAATTAGGTTCGTTGGATTAACAAGCTAGGTTAAGTAGATTGGCAAAGGTTTTTGATTTTTGAAAAGACCACTATTTTTCAACGAAAAGAATTTAGGCAAATTTTATTTTTCATTGAAGTGGTCATGTTATATCTTTTCATTGAAGTTGTTCGATTGTGCCCAAGTGGCTTTGTTGTTTCCAGGGAATGATGCTGAGTGGCCTATGTGTTGCCGGAATGTTGATTCATTTTTGTTCCGGCAAATTTCAGGTTCTCGATTTGTCCACTTTTTAGCAAAGGTCATGCCGAAATTTCCCGTGAATTTCGGCATGACTTGTGCTACAAACTAGGACATATCGAGTGCCCGGGATTTGCCGCACCAGGAAGGAGTCAACATTCCTGCAAAACCATAGTCCTTTTTTATGTCATTATTCATTTTATTAGGTCTAGAATTAATTGACTAGATTTAATCATAGGAAACATGGCTAGCAACGATGAAGGACAGGGTTCTGGTGATTGCGACGACGTCTACCAGGCGGTAGACGAATTTTTTAGCCTTACCGATGATCAACAGATGTTGTTGCTGGGCCCACCGGTGGCATCGGGGACTGAGACCGACACACAGACCGGTGCTGAGACCGACACGCAGACCGGTGCTGAGACTAAGACCGGCGCTGAGATTCAGACCGGCATCGAGACCGGCGCTGAGACCGGTGCTGCCTCGGGGAGCGGAGCCGGTGTAGAACCAAAAGCAAAGAGGCAATGGGTTCCTAACAAAGTCAGGACTACTAGACTGGTGGTCACGGAGGTGGACGATGGCAATTTTGAGCCAAAGGCGCCCGAGGAAGCGCGCGCGTGCTACGGCAATCAAATAGGTTGCATCATACGGACAACCGCCACCATCAATGATGAGAATCTAAAGAAGATAGAAAATATGAGGTGCTCCCTCCTAAAGAAGTTTCACCAGATATTCTTGTTCCCGGGCCGGAATGAGAAGGATTATGAAGATCCAGACAAGGACCCGGCAATGAAGAAGATAAACAAACACGCCATGACCAAGTTTAGCAACGCGTTCGCTGCCTGGAAAAATCGAGTGAAAGCAAAGATCAACGACAGGGAACCCTACTCCAAGATTGTAAAGGATAGTCCGACAATCACGGAAGAGCAGTTTCAAATATTCAAGGAGGCTTGCAAGGCCGAAGCTGCCAAAGAAAAGTCTAAGTACATGAAGGGGCTTCAAAAGAGGAACATTGGGACCCACCACCTCGGAAGCCGTGGTTATGGCAGAAAGAGGTCCAAATGGGCCAAGGAGGACGCGGAAGCCACGAGTCTGGGCATCCCAGACCCCTTGGCGGATTTCACCGTCCCGCAGGAGCGTGACGTCCTGAGGTCCCGACACCGTTGGGACCCAGTGAAGAAGGTTTACGAGACAACACTGGTCATTACGGAGTTCATGAGACTGCTGGTAATTTTAGTTTCTGATCAATTTGACTACACACGTTAGTAATATTTGTAAACGATCCTTGTGCCTTTTGCAGAGAGAGCAGCACCGGATTGCGGCCGAAAGCGACTCACCGTCTGAGGCATTGGCGAGGCCCAAGTGGGACACTCCATTCAACTGGGCGTTGAACATATTGAAACAACAACCGGTGGATACTCGACCATCGTATGGACGCGTGCACGGTGTCGGAGACGGCGCCGCGTGGAAGAAGTACTACCGTGAGACCATGGAGGAGAAAAAGGAAAGACGGAGGTTAACTGAAGAAATCATCGACAAGAAGCTTGAGATTGCGGTTGAGAAGAAATCATCTCAGACAGTCGCAACAGCGGTAGCTGCCGCAAAACAGGCAATTGCAGATATATCTACTTCCTTGGTGACGGGCGTTTACACTTGGACAAGGCAAAATCCAGAAAAAAAATGCAAAGGACTTTCCCCTTGCTGACTTCTTGTCCGCACCTGCACCCGCACCGGCTCCCGCACCTGCTCCCGCACCGGCTCCTGCACCTGCTCCCGCACCGGCTCCCGCACTGGACGTGCTCGATGGTGCCTCCTCTTTGGCTGAGCTCGACGCCCTCACAGTATCTACCACACCGGCCCCCTTCAATATAAATGTATAATCTCCCGTTTTCGGTGCCTTTCGGATGTCTCACGTCGCAGACTTTTCTTTGTAGGCCGACGAAACCCCGTGCACCATATTGTACACCATCAGTGAACAGAAGGTGGACGTGGGGAAGGGGACGATAATGGAGCCAAAGGAACCATTGTTCCACAGCCGCTCGATCCCCCCAAACGTCTTCAAGGTTTCCGTGGCTAGTGTCAAACCGGGCCACGAGAATTTGCCTCCTCTAATACTAGTGGGGGATGACGACGAGACCCCGCGGCGGCTTGGTGATTGTTGCAATGGGTGGGTCCTGTTGTGGCCAAAGAGTCTGCTTCGTCTGGAGGCGGCCGGGTGCACACCCACGAGCACGCAGCCTCAACAAGGTATGAACATCAACACCCCACCTACCCAATTAGCGTCGGGTGTCGGGTTGGGTGATAGCGGACGGGGTAAGCAGGTGGCTCCATTAGTCGCTGATGACGTCTCCATGGATGAGGATGAGGATGACGATGGCGCTGAACAGTATGTCTATACTGGCACCTCCTCAGGGTTTGAGCATCATGAGTCGGTGCCTGGATTACCGTCTCAACGTATTATTGACGACTATCCGGTGGTAAAGAAGCCTAGGAAGAGAGCGAGGAAAGGCAAAAAAGCTGATTCTATGATCCAGCCGCCTCAGCAGCCTCGGCTTCAGGACCATGTAGATATCCCCGATGCTGATAAATGGCATATCCCCGGTCGACCAATCCTACCTGAAACAGCGCTACGGGCCAGATTCGGCGATCTAAGGAGACTTCATGACGATGTACTGCGGGTAGAGAAAGGCCTCATCGCCTCGAAAGATCCAGGATACCCACTCTACGTGGTTAACGTTCCGCGGCAAATGTCGTACGTCGACGGCTTCCTCGCGGATAAGTTCTTCCTCCGATTCGATTACATATTCGACATGTTTCACATGAAGAAGCTGGATTTTACGTTTGTCCGCCTTTATGCCTTGCACATGAACTACATCGTTGGGGTTGAGCAGATACGTTTTATCTGTGTCGCTGACCCGTACTACATGCACGAGGGCTTCTTGGGAGTCTGTGCACAGCATCGTGAATACGCGAGGGATTACATCGTCGGTTTCATGCTCGCCAATAAGGACAAGGAGGCGATTCTCGTGCCTTATCATCCCGTGTAAGTCATCCGCGCTGCTATCCTTCCTTCGATTTCAATAATTCATTTGCACGGTGGAGGCTAATTAATTTGAGGTGTACTTATTTTGCACAGCGGCGGGCGCGCCGTCCTCATCATCCTCTACCCTCGATTCTCCCACGCTCTTTACTTGGACTCGTCGAAGAACATTCACAAAAAGGATTACACCCACATCAAAGATGTTCTCGACAGTGCTATGTTTTACTACCAAGCAAGGGGTGGAGAGGTTAGGGACATGAAGAGAAGGGGCGGCAGGGCCGCCTTCAGCCATAAGACCGACTTCTGCTGCATCCCGCAACCGAACGATTCTCTTAATGATGGATTCTATGTCCTACACCACATGCTGGAGTACAGACGGGATCACCAGAACCTTCACATGGCACCTAGATCTGGCGATGCCCATATTCTGCAATGGGCAAAGGACATAGGAGATATCGAGGATCATCGACTTCAAGCTGAGTTCTATAACATCCAGCGGGAACTTGCCCAAATCATCATGAATGAGGTCGTCGGTAAAACAGGGATATTCCATGCAGAAGGACAAATGTCGCGGGAAGACGTCCGAACATGGATAGCCTCTCAGCGTCTCGACATGAAGCCTTTCACTAAGCTCGATGACTATCTCCCTGACATGGATGGATGGCATGACATGATGGAGTGATTGTCGATATATGACAATGTGTTCGTTTAGTCCATACTTTCTTTTATGACAAAACTTTGAGTTATGCACGGTGAAACTTTATTTGTGATGTAATTAAATCATCCTCCTCCTCGACTAGCAAAAATCACTCTAGTTAGGTCATTTTGGGTACGATGAACTTTGTTATTTATGCTTATGATATGTTGTTTCTATTTTTGCCAAGTCTGTCTCTTTCTGTTGCTCAACTATATATGTTGCATATCATCAACTCATGTGATGATGCAGGTGCATAGATCATAGATGGCGAAGAAGTGCTACACCAGGAGTATATATACGACAAGTGGCCGGAGTGTCAGGCCCAGGTGTACCAGTTTTCGGTTTCCGAGCGACACGCAGTACTTAGTTTAGGTTCACGCTAATGCGAGAGAGGGATACGAACTCATGTACTCAAAGTGATAGCTATTCTCGCGTATATCATTGTTTAGATGGATGACGATGTATTTGCAAGTAATCGAGACTTGTATCGCTATTTTCGAGATTGATGATGAGAGACCACTTTGTGTTGGATGATGATTATGATGATGACATGATTTGATGAGACTAATTGTATGTATATGCTATGATTACATTTGTATGTGGATGATATGCTAAAGATTATTGTATAAAGCCTACTCAAATACAAAACAAATAAAAAACAAATATGCAGGAAAAAAACTAATAAAACTAGTAGTAGCGAGGGGGGAAATTTAGCAGTAGCGCCGACTTACCAGTAGCACTTCCTGCTGAAAAGCGCTGCAGATAATATCAGTAGCGCCTTTTTCCAAAGAGTGCTACAGCTATTCATTAGTAGCAGTAGCGTGGGTCAACAGGCGCTACTGCTATACGTTAGCTGTAGCGCCTTATTAGTAGCGCTAGTACCCGCGCTACTGAGGGGGCCAAAACCCGCGCTGATGCTAGGCTTTTCCCTAGTAGTGTTTCCATCCAAGGCTCTTAGGATCTTCTTGATGATGAATTTGTCGGTCATCTCTTCACTTCCTAAATCGGAAATCTCATTTGTGATGAGAGCAAGCCTAGAGTACATTTCAGCGACGCCTTCACCATCCTTCATCTTGAACATGTCGAGTTGACTTTGAAGCACATCCAATTTGGATTCCTTGACGGAGTTGGTACCTTCGTGCATGTCAATAAAAGTGTCCCAAATTTTCTTTGCATTCTCAAGATGGCTGATTTTGTTGAATTCTTCGGGGCACAATCCGTTGAAGAGGATATCACAAGCTTGAGTGTTGTATTGCAGCATCTTCAATTCTTCCGCGCTATCTTTACGATTCGGTTCTCTCCCATCAAAGAATTCACCTTGCAAGCCAATACACACAATAGCCCATACGGCAGGGTTATTGCCTAAGAATATGCATTTTCATCTTATGCTTCCAACTAGCAAAATTAGTACCATCAAAGTAAGGACCTCTACGGTGATAATTTCCCTTGCTAGACGCCATACTCTCCTAGGTTGTGAAACCAAGGCTATGACTACCAAAAGCTATGGAAATCAAAGCAAATGGAGACCAAAGCTCTGATACCACTTGTAGGATCGAAAGTATGTCTAGAGGGGGGTGATTAGACTACTTGACCAAATAAAAACTTTGCCTTTTCCCAATTTTAATTCTTGGAAGATTTTATCAACTTAGCACAAGTCAAGCAATCAACCTACACATGCAATTCTAGAGTATAGCAGCGGAATTTAACACAATTGCATATGAAGGTAAAGGGGAGGAGTTTGAGGAGGCAAACGTAATTGGAGACACGGAGATTTTTGAGCCGTGATCCGATAGGTGGTGCTATCGTACATCCACGTTGATGGAGACTTCAACCCACGAAGGGTAACGGCTGCATGAGTCCACGGAGGGCTCCACCCACGAAGGGTCCACAAAGAAGCAACCTTTTCTATCCCACCATGGTCGTCGCCCATGAAGGACTTGCCTTAGTACTGGTAGATCTTCACGAAGTAGGCAATCTCCTTGCCTGTACAAACTCCTTGGTTCAACTCCACAATCTTGTCGGAGGCTCCCAAGTGACACCTGGCCAATCTAGGAGACACCACTCTCCAAGAAGTAACAAATGGTGTGTTGATGATGAACTCCTTGCTCTTGTGCCTCAAATGATAGTCTCCCCAACACTCAACTCCCTCTCACAAGATTTGGATTTGGTGGAAAGAAGATTTGAGTGGAAAGCAACTTGGGGAAGGCTAGAGATCAAGATTCATATGGTAGGAATGGAATATCTTGACCTCAACACAAGTGTAGGTGGTTCTCTCTCAAAAAATGTAAGTTGGAAGTGTAGGCATGTTCTGATGGCTCTCTCCACGAATGAAGAGGGGGTGGAGGGGTATATATAGCCTCCACACAAAATATAACCATTACACACAACTTACCAATCTCGGTGGGACTGAATTGAGAAACTCGGTCGGACCGATTTAGCAAATCTAGTGACCGTTAGGATTTTCGGTGGGACCAACATGCAACTCGGTAGGACCGATATGGTTAGCGTTAGGGCATAACGTAATCTCGGTGAGACCGATTACACAAACTCAGTGAGACCGAGTTTGGTAATAAGCTAACCAGAGAGTTTGTCAGGCAAACTCGGTGTGACCGATTCGCTCATCTCGGTGGACCAAAACGTTACGAAAAGGAAACCAAGAGTTTACATTGCAATCTCGGTGGGACCGATTGCTCATCTCGGTGAGACCGAAACGTTACATAGGGAAACAAAGAGATTAAAATCCCATCTTGGTGAGACCAAGATCTCTATCGGTGAGACCGATTTGCCTAGGGTTTGTGACAGTGACTATGACATCTGGACTCGGTGGCGCCGGATTGAAAGAATCAGTGGCGCCGAGTTTGACTTTAGGTTTAGGCCATAGGTGGATGTGAGAAAGTAGTTGAGGGCTTTGGAGCATATCACTAAGCATTTTGAGCAAGAACCTCATTAAGCAACACCTCATCCCTCCTTGATAGTATTGGCTTTTCCTATAGACTCAATTTGATCTTGGATCACTAAAATAGAAAATGTAGAGTCTTGAGCTTTGAGCTTGAGCCAATCCTTTTGTCCTTAGCATTTTGAGGGGTGCACTTTTCTCATCCATGCCATGCCAATCATTGAGCTTTCCTGAAATATTTATCTTGGAATAGCATTAGCTCAATGAGCTATATGTTGTTAGGAATTACCAAAACCACCCAGGGATAGTTGCACTTTCAGTCTTCTCTCACTGGAACTTAATATATATGTCCTACATTTGAAGGACTCCAGAACTAAACAAAAAATCATGATAAAACTAAGAAAACATAGCTCATATCTATTGGTGGTAAATGATGGCGGATATTGAGCTCGGTCGACTCATAAATAGTCGCGACCTAGTTGATGAAAGTGCATTTATCCTCTAATGATATTTTAGTGATGAACACAATATTATTGCTAAAGTACCTATGATCAATTTGAAAGATGAGCCTTACTAATTGGTCTCTACTGCTGCCTATCAGAGATTGGGGGAGGCCGCCACTGCAGGCTGTGCTCTGCCACACCGGAGTATGTGTTGGATGCTTTTGAGTTCTTCAGTATCACACTTGAGAATTCATCTAGGAGGCAGGTATGTAAAAGGAGAGATCTACCCTTCACCCATCTCTTTATGATAACTCTGCTACCTGCTACATCACTCCTTGTCCCACGCTGCAGAGGTTGCCTGACACTTTCATGAAGATGGTGGACGGCCACAGACCAAAGAATGTGAGCTGCGACAGGCTGATAACGGGCTTTGCAGGCATTGGGACATGCAGCTGGTGATCCGGTACGACCACATGTACCTATGTCGTGGCTAGGAGCAGTTCTACCGTGCCTACAACCTGCGACACGGGTATTTCCTTATCTTCAAGTACGACGGCGACGCCATGCTCACCATGAAGGTGTTCAAGACGACTATGTTCCGCATGCGCTACCAGGATGAAGATGATGCCAGTATGTTCTACCTCTTCTTCCTCTACATTTGGCTTTTGTCTCACATTGATTATGAACGGTCATTGTTGCATTTGGTTAGGCAATGGTTGTATCAGCAGTGACTCTGGCTACAGCCAAAGCAACACTGACTCTGGATATAGCAAAAGCAGCAGCGAGGGTGATCCAGAATGGAGTGGGGGAGAAGAGGAGCAGAGTGGGATGAGGAGGTGCAACCTAATCTGTCTGATGATGACCTCGCGATGGTGGTGGCTGACGGTGGCCAAGGTATGGGGGTGGCTAACAATGGGCAAGAGATGGTGGTGGCTCATGATGAGCAAGAGATGTCGGTGGCTCATGATGGGAAAGAGATGGTGGTGGCTGAGGAAGACCAAGCGGTGGTGCTGCCTAAAGATGGCCTCGCGGTGGTGGTGGTGCCTGACAATGACCTCGCAATGGTGGTGGTGCCGGCTAATCCATGGCCGGGCGACATGACCATGCCAATTGAGGTAAAAGACTACATCACACTTGCTTCACTGCCTCGCCGCTCTTGGCGCATCAGGATGAACAAGTTGAAGGAGAAGGAGGAGTGAACTATGTTAGGTATGTCAGATCTCCAAAATGATCTATAGTTAGCTTTGTTTCCTCCAAAATGACCTAAATTAGATCTAATATGCTAAGTTATCTCTAATATACTTAGTTACCTAGGTTTTCTCAATAATGACATACACTTGGCTTGTGTAAAAATGGCATATTTATGCTTAGTTAACTAAAAAATGGCATAATTAGTTAAGTTAGCTCCAAAATGACACATTTAACATAGGTTAGCTCCAATATGATCCATTTTAGCTAGATTAGCTCCAAAACGATCCATTTTACGTATGTTAGCTAAAAATGGCATAACTACTTATGTTAGCACAAAAATGACCTATACTGACCTTATTTTCATGCTAGCTAACATAATAAGCTTAGTTAGCTGAAAATGGCATAATTACCTATGTAAGCTCTAAAATGACACAAATAAGGAATAAGAAGAAGAAAAACAAGGAGAGGAGAAAAATAAAGAATAGAAGAAGAAAAAGAAGAAAAAGAAAGAATAAAAGAAGAAGAATGAGAAGGAAAAGGGTAAAAACCGTCTTCTAGTCTTCGTCTTATAGTCTTCTTCTTCTTATTCTTCTCCAAAATGACCTAAGTTAGCTCTAATATGCTTAGTTACCTAGGTTAGATCAATAAAGACCTATACTTAGCTGCTTTATATCAAAAATGGCATAATATGCTTAGTTCACTCAAAAATGGCATAATTAGCTAAGTTAGCTCCATTTTACCTAAGTATGCTTACTTCTTCTTCTAGTCTTCTTCTTCTTCTTCTAGTATTCTTATTCTAACTTTCTTGTTTCCCATTTTATAGATTTCATTTACTTCACGGAAGCTTGCATGGATTTAGTGCTTCTTTTCCCTTTCTGCTTTTATTTTGTATCGACGAACAATGTGGAACTTGTTATATGGATGGATAGGTGTTAGATGAACAAAGTGAAACTATTGTAATATGTATGGATGGAACTATGTGTTGGTTATGTATGTATATATGATGAAACTTTTGTGTTGGATATCTCTGCTGTGAAATTTGTGTGTTCAAACTTGTTTGTTGAAATTGAATGAATCTAAGAAAAAACCGAAAAAAACAGGGGCTATACAGGCTCTTTGCCGTCCGGCAGCGGATGACAAAGCGGTTTGCCTTCAGCCAGCAGACGACAGAGCATCCATGTGGCAGCTACCTGTGTAACTTGGGGGCTGGCCTATTTGGTTACTTTATCGTCCACTAGCTGACGGCAAAACACACCGTTAACCCCCTAACGGCTATAAGCTGGCACGTATGCCATCCAAGTCCTTTGCCATGGGCTGGCGGATGGCAAAGACCATATCATCTTTGCCATCCTCCAGCAGACGCCAACGAGCCCTTTGTCGTAGCCTGTTCGGCTGGACCTGTTGCCGTCTGCTGATGGACAGCAAAGGCCTTTGCCATCCTCCAGGCATGCCTTTGCCGTCCGCCATGGCGGACGGCAAAGTGCCTGATTCCTGTAGTGACAATGGTAAATTGTATAGGTGCACTAGTTCAGCAAAGAGATGAGATACAAGTGTAATATGGATAGTAGGTATAGGTTTTTGTAAACTGAAAATATAAAAACAGCAAGGTAGCAAGTAACAAACGCGAGCAAAAACGGTATTGCAATGCTTGAAAACAGGGCCTACGGTTCATACTTTCACTAGTGCAAGATCTCTCAACAATGAAAACATAATTGGGTCATATAACAATCCCTCAACATGGAACAAAGAATCACTCCAAAGTTTCTATCAGAGAATGTAGGATGAAGACATGCATCAATCCCTATGCATAGATTACCACAATGTCACCTCGGGAATCCACGAGTTGAGTGCCAAAACATGCATCAAGTGAATCAATATAATACCCCATTGTCACCACGGGTATCCATATGCAAGACATACATCAAGTGTTCTCAAATCCAGTATTCAATCCAACATAACGAAACCTCAAAGAGCAAGACTCAATTCATCACAAGAAGGTAGAGAGGGAAGAACACCATAAGATCCAAATATATTAACAAAGCTCGTGGTACATCAAGATCATGCCAAATCAAGAATACGGGAGAGAGATCAAACACATAGCTACGAGTACATACCCTCGCCCCTGAGGGTGAACTACTCACACATCACCATGAGAACGGAGGAGAAGTTGGTGGTGATTGTGTTGGAGGAGATGTCCCCAGCGGTGTTCTGACGCCATCGGAGGAGCGGGGCAGGCGACCCTCCTTCTTGTTCTTCCTTGGCACTCCGGGAGGAGAGGGAGCTCTCCCCTAGAATTGATCTCTTTGTTGTCATCTCTTTCTTGTGGCTGTTTTTGGAGCCCTTCACCGTTTCTTATATTCCAGGAGATTCATAGCTCCGACTGGGCAGAAATTTTGAGGGGATTTTTATCCAAAAAATATCTTTCTTGTGGAAAAATAAGGGCTCCAACCGACGAACAAGGTGCTTGTGGGAGTCCTGGACTAGGGGCTCCTTGGGCGTCTGGTCTATTGGATATGGGCCAGACTGATGGGCCATCGAGATACAAGATAGAAGATCACCTCTCGTGTCCGGTAGGGACTCCCGTATGCGTGGATGGCAAGTATAGGTGTCCGGATATGTTATTCCTTTCTGTAAAACCGACTTTGTACAACCCTAAGCCCCTCCGGTGTCTATATGAACCGGAGGGTAGATCAGAGGCAGGATCACAATATTGTCAGGCTTGCTAATCTAGGGTTAGCCAACTAGATCTCAAGGTAGATCAACTCTTGTAACCTCTATACCCTTCGAATATAATCAAGCAGGAGTAGGGTTTTACCTCCATTGAGAGGGCCCGAACCTGGGTAAACAGTGTGTACTTTGTCCATAGTTACCATTGGTCCTCAGACATACAGCTTGGGCCCCCTACCCGAGATCCGCCGGATTTGACACCGACATTGGTGCTTTCATTGAGAGCTCCGTTGTATCGTCGACAGAATGATCGATGGCTCAGCTCTTCATCAACAATGATGTTGCGTCTAGGGAAACCTTTCTCCCTGGACATGTCTTTGTGTTTGGTGGCTTTGTGCTTCACTCCAACTCGATCGGTCGCCTCGAGCAGGTCGACAGTCATGCCCCCGGCCACCAGACCAGGTTTGGAAACCTGAACGATCACTACAAAAAAGACACATCCGTGACATTTTGGGCCGAACGAAAAAAATTTATGTCGTACTTATGACACTTCTATGACGATAATTGTGACAAAATCCGCTATCATCATAGATGTGGTGGGATCCTACTTCTATGACAAAAAATCATGATAGAAAATGGGCTTTTCGTCCTGGGCGGGCCGGAGATGCAGCTGCATGACATTCTTTGGGCCGTCCATGATGGAAAAAACCGAGGTAGAAGCGAGGGCAAGGAAAATTTCGGGGAGTTCTCGGTTACGGTGAGTGGTCGGGCGCCGAGCGATGTGCGTTTCTCTTGTACACGTACGTGTGTGTGTGTGCGAGCGGGCTCTAACTGAACCCGAGCGAGGCGTCGCCTAACTGAACCCGAGCGATTGGACTGGAGGCTACGCGTTACTGAACCCGAGCGATCGAGCGATTCCTTCGCGCTACTGCTAC
>NC_041389.1:411395394-411434710 GCF_002162155.2 Triticum dicoccoides | reverse complement strand
GGTGTTGCCTCTGGATGAACAGGACGCCGTGGTGTGGAGGGCTAGATGAACAGGATGACCCCGTGGAGGGCTGGATTAATAGTAGACGGTGGAGGGGTGCCCGTGGAGGGGTGGTTGATTAGTAGCAGGTGGAGTAGCGCGCGGTGGAGGCTGGATGAACAGGAGCCCGTGGAGGCTGGAGGAGGTCGACGGTGGAGATGAACAGTATCCCGTGGAGTCCCGTTTTGCCGTACACCACACCCTTCCCGATGAATAGGACCCGTTTTGACCGTAGCGCTCCAACACAAGTCCGTTTCGTCCGTTTTGCGGTACGCCACACACCTCCCGATGAACAGGACCCCCGTTTCGACCGTAGCGCTCCAACACAAGTTTGTTTCGTCCGTTTTGCGGTACCCCACACCCCTCCCGATCAACAGGACCCCCGTTTCGACCGTAGGAGGTCCGTTTCCTCCATTTTGCGGTACGCCAGACCCCTCCCGATGAACAGGATCCTGTTTCGAACGTGGCCGGTCGAACACAAGGCTGTTTCCTCCATTCTGCGGTACACCAGGCCTCATTTCCATCGCCTGTTTCGTCCAAGCCCTCCCGATGAACACGACGACGCATTCCGTTCCGACCCAGCCGGTTGGCTCCCCATGAACACGACGACGACGTTGTTTCTCCGTTCCGACCCAGCCATGTACACGAGCCATGGTCGTACGTATGCGAGAGTAGGTGTTCGAGACCTCGCCCATATGTACACATATGTGGCCCGTATTTTCTTTCTTACACACTGGCCGCTATACGTACACGTACATGCTACGTGCGCGCCTCTACATCCACCAGTATATATGTACGTACACATTCGTGACCGGAATGACAAAGCTACGTACGCTTCGACTAGGTGGGTCCCGACTGTCAGGCAATTCCTTGCGTGCGAAGATGTAGCTGGTGGTTCCCAGCAGTTAGGGGGCGAATCATTTTTTTTTCAGATGCACTTCCTTGCGTGCGAAGATGTAGTTGGTGGGTCCCAGCAGTTAGGGGGGAATGTTTTTTCACGAAATATGGTGGCCCGTCTGGTGGGTCCCCGCTGTCAGGTGGAGGAATAATTATTTTGCGCGTAATAAGGAGGCACTTCCTTGCTGCAGCCATGGACCCAGCTGTCAGCCTCTCCACGTACAGTTCACGTCTGATGTGAGTCGTTCCTTGACCACGTTGACCACGCCGCGCCGAGAGCACCAGGGCGGTGGACGACGGTGAGGCCTCTGAAGGGGACGACGCGGAGCCGGGGAAGACACGGCAGTGGATGCCCACGCATAGAGGAGTACGAGGGTTCACTGGTTCACTGTGGTGTGAGGCTGCCGTTGCCGTAGAATAACAGGGGGTGTGGGTGAGTAGAGGGATGGCGTCGCCAGCAGTGGGAGTACTAGGGGGCGGTGAGGCCTCCCCCGCATCGCAGCCGGCCACGGGAGGCAGGAGCACGAGGCACGGCCGGCGCTGGTTTGGGCGGCTGGAGCAAGAAGACCAGAGATTGAAGAAGCACTACGGCCGTTGGATGGACATCATACGGTCACTGGAGCTAGAATCGTGCATATTGACTAAGTTGACAAAGCCCTCCGTCCCCGTCAACTTAGTAGGCCCACAAGTCAGCCTGTCACTATACTGGGTCCCAGCTAACAGGGGGAGTATTCATTTTTTTGTGCGTAATAAGGAGGAACTTCCTTGCGTGCGAAGTTATCGCTGGTGGGTCCGAGCTGTTAGCGGCGGCAACATTTTTTTCGTGAAATATAGAGGCCCTTTCGGTGGGCCCCTGATGTCAGGTGGAGGAATCATTATTTTGCGTGTAATAAGGAGGCATTTCCTTGCGTGCGGCCGTGGACCCAGCTGTCGGCCTCTCCATGTATAGTCCACTTCAGATGCATGTCGGTCATTGACCACGTTGACCAGGCCGCGCCGAGAGCACCAGGGCGGTGGACGACGGCGAGGCCTAGGAAGGGAACGACACGGAGGCAGGGAAGACTCGGCAGTTGTTTCCGACGTGGAGGGGAGTACGACTGTATGAGAGTTTACTGGTTCGTCTGCCGTCGCCGGAGAATAAGAGCAGGTGTGGCTGAGTAGAGGGATGGCTAGGCCAGCGATGGGAGTACGGTCGGGCGGTGAGGCTTGGGCGGCAGCACAGCCGGCCGCGGGGAGGAGGGAGTAGGCAGTCCCACTGGCGCTTGTTTGAGCGGGTGGAGCAGGAAGAGCAGAGGTTGAAGAAGCACGACGGCCATTGGATGGACATCCAACAGTCACTGCTTGTCCGTCAACCTTTTTAGGAAAGCCTCAAATCTGTGGAAAACAGCATACAACCCATCTGCCATTATTTGTAATAATTTACAGCCCATTTGCTAATTCTTCAGGTTTTTTAGCCCATATTCTTTTTGTTAGCATTACAGCCCATATTGTGGCCACGGTTAAAAGATTATACAAAATTTTGCATATTTCGGTGCGGTCCGAACTGTTTTTAATCCCAAAATTTCGACTCACATTCAAACTGATTTTAAAAATAAATGTATATCAATATAAAATCCAACAAATTCTCCACGCATAAAAATTAATGTAATTTAAAATCTCGAAATGAAATGTCACACCCTGTTTTTGTAACATGTCATTTGCATTAGTAAAATTTGGACCAACAAAAACTTTTGCATCATTTGACTTTTTATTTTGGAGTTGGTTTTTCTCTTTGTGATTTTTAAGTGCTCTTTAAAGTCAACACAACTCCAAACTTATATACTTCATCTCCATGCCCCAAACTTCTGCCCAATGATCATGCCATGTGTACAGTGCAATATAGTATTTTCTTACAAAACTAATTTGGCCAAATAGTATTTTCAAAAATTAGTTTTCCAAAAACCCCTGAATTGAGGTTTGCACTACAAGTACTTGATTTGGGGTATGAAAAATATTTCAAAGAGTATATTTGAAACCTATTTAATGTAGGACTCCTATAAACCACAAAAATATAATTTTAAAGGTAATTTTCCTATTTTATTTGAAGGCTATTTCTTTAGGCCAGAAATGGTCTTTAATAGGTTAAAATTACTTAAAAGCTTCAAAAATATTTTGGAAAAATCAGGGAAACTAAGTGGACATATATTTTCCATATATAAGGGTTTCAACACATGGTCATGTTCAAAATATTGGGCAAAACCCTCCAAAACCATTTCTGTCCATTTCAAGTATTTGAAATATTTCTACAAGAAATATTTTCCAATAAATCCAAGGAAAATCCAGCAAGTGAAATGCATATTTTGATCACCTTGCAAAGCCTCACCTCAATTAAGGCCATTTTGGTTCACCAAAATACCCCAAAACCCCCTCTGGTCAGAATCAAATTTGAACAACTTTGTACTGCCAACTTTCTCTCCTTGATCCCAACTTTTGTGAGCATGATCACATGACCAAATGAGGCCCCCACACCAAGTGGTGCATCAAGGAGAAGTGATTTACTCAGCTGGATCTACACAAGTTCATTTTTGCTAATTTCTAGGGTTTACAAAAGTTGCATTGGCAACTTTACCCAAATGAGCTCAAGATTTGTGGAAGGCCCTAATTATATGTGCCATTTCATCCTTTGGAGCCTCATGACAAATGGAGATCATCTACTTGCCCAAACCAGCATCAAACACCTTCTTCCACTTTACCAAAAACCCTGTTTGGTCCTCTTCCACTAATCTCCATGAGTTTTACTTTCAACCACAACCCCTCCTAGTCCCCCTCTATCACATGGGTGCTTTTCAGCCCGAGGAAGCAATGATGAAGGGGGGTGGAACCCCATTTTTCTTCTCTGGATAGTGGATTCCTCCCTCTCTCTCAGTCCCCTTCTCTCCCCTTAGCTTTCCAGAGCATCCAAGGCTCCCGAGGACTTTTTCCCACACCTCATGCAACCTCCAGACACAAGTGGGCGCGCGTGGACGCGGGAAAGCCGCAGATGCCGGCCAAAGTCACGCTCTGGAGCGCCTGGCAGGGCACCCGACCGTTGACTCCGTGTCCCCCGACCACCTCGAGCCTCCCCAGCGCGCCATTCGACGCCCTCGACGTTCTCTCCATGCCAGCAGGCCGCCCACTTGCTCCCGCGCCCTCCTCTCTCTCCTGCAGCTCGCGCCAGAGCGCCGCCCCGCTCGGCCAATGCTCGTGCCGCTCCTATGGCCCGCCCGTAGCTCGTCCCGGTCCTCCTCTCTCTCCCTAGCACCCTAGACCACCCCCACGTACACCCCCGAGCCCTCCATTCCCTCTCTAATGGCCACCCGAGCCAATCCCGCGGGCACCCATAGGCCACACCTATGGTGGACCTCAGCCAGCCTATATAAGGCGACCCGGAGCCCCTCACTCACTCCCTGTCGCTCCCCCACACTCCTAATCAACCTCCTGCACCCCCCATTCATCTCTAGAGCCACCCGAGCTCGAGCTCCACCGCCTCGGCTCATCGGCGTTCGCGTAGTACAGGCCTCCTCCGCCCCCGTTCTCTCTCGATCTGGAACCACGTGGCATCGCTGACACTTTCCCCTCTCTTCCCCACTCTTTTTGCAGCCGGGAACGGCCGGAACCATCAATGCCCGAAGCACCTGCACCGTGTGACCTCGTCGCCGGCAAACCAGGTTGCTCCGGCGACCACCTCCACCACCACCCGAACGGCGACATCCCCTCGAGTCCAACGATACCACCCACGCATCCTCCCGTGCCCTATATCGCCGCCGGCGAGCTCGCCGTCGCCTCTGGACGGAGGTAGACGACGACGGCCGTGGGTCTTGTTCGTCAGCCTCATGCCCTGACGGGTGGGATCCACCCGTCAGGTTTAAAAACGCACGCGCGCGCACTGGTTCACCCGTCGGCTGAAGGTGTACTTCGCCTTTACGCCTTCGACGTGGCCGCCTCGCGCGGGCCGATTTCCCCCCTGGGCCTGCCGCACTATGGCCTTCCTGGCCCAGTGGCACAGTGCCATTTTTCCTTTTTCTTTTCTGTCACTTTTCCAAAAATTCCTCAGGATAAAATATTTATCCAAATGCAATAAATCGAACTCCTAAAATCTTAGAATAATCCCACCTATTTATTGATGTAACTTTCACACAGATCCACTGCACTTTTCTGCACTGTTCAAATTAAAATTCAAATTTGAACAATAAAATTCCTATTTAAAAATCCATTACTCTGTCCCCCTGACTCCAAATCCAAAACTAAGAATTTTCCCCTTCATAGTTTTCCTCCTAGTATTTTACAAAAATAAGTTGACATTTTTCTGAGCACTTTGACTTTTCTGTTTTCATTATTGTCTTATTTTTCCGTTGTTTCTTGCAACGATTAGATCTCATGTTTGACGAAGTAGTTGGAGAAGAAGGAGGAGAAGGGCCTGAAGACTTAGAAGACCAAGCCAATCTAGGCAAGCAGCCCTTTGACCATGTCTATGAAACCTTTTTTTATATGCATGTCACATAGCACCATATGTTGTTGTAACGGAATCATGATGAGGTGGTAACCACCTTGATGGGTTGCCTCTGTTACTTCCTCGTTGGTACTTGCATGGTGCATGACCCTACCTCCTTATGAGGGTTATGCCGGTGGGACTAGATAGGATGCTAAAGTAGTTGCTGCGCAAAAAGGGACGGGATTATGCATGGTGATGGACGCAAAGTTTTTTTAAAAAAAAAGAATTTTTGAAAACCCCATCGGGTGCCACTTATGCCCGAGGGAGGTAATGAGATGGGTAACCACTTGATGACGAAGTGGTGTACCGAGGCAAGTGTGAGTGCCGTTTTAAAAAACGGATTGGTTTAAGTAGCGACCGTTATTCCAACCTTACATGCGTAACCACTCTACCCTTATATGGGAAAGAGCATTATTGGTTACCTAGGCCGATACTAGCTTGGAGCCTGCATTACTAGTGACGGGAGAGTTGTTGGTGCGCTCTCTCGGGACGGGGTCGTGCCAGGTAGGGCGGCCATGACTATTTTCACAGGGCACCAGACACACCGTTGGTACCCCGTGCTTGTGGTATGTGATGAATATGGGAGCGAGGCTCCACAATTTTAAGATGTGAAATGATGGGCACGGGGGCTACTACCAATCAAGTGGACTCCATGTTAGTGTCATCTAGGGAAAGGTAGTGATCGGGTGCAACCTCTGCAGAGTGTATAACTATTCGAATAGCCGTGTCCACGGTCAAGGACAGTTGGGTAACCGCTCCTGGGCTACGTCCACATGTTTACAAACCAGTGTATGTGTTTGGATAAGTGGGAAGAACTGCTTGGGTCAAGTCAAAGGACTTGACATGATTGAGTTGGGTTGATGCCCACTCTATTTATGTTGATATCTGTAACCTGTTCTTATGGTTACTTGTATTCTCCTGATGCATGCCTTACAAGTTGTTGAGTATGACATTGCCCTCAAAACTAGCTTTCCGCAAAAATGTACCTATATCATGCATTGTTGTACCTTGAACCAAAACATGGGTTGCTTGCAAGTACATTCAAAGTACTCATTGGCTTGCCACTGGTTATTTAATTGACCAGGCATGGAAGAGCAGGAGTTCGAGGAAGAGTTCTTTGGTGAGGAACATGCGAACTAGGACGCTTCCCAGTCAGAATGCCTATAGGGTTAAGACAGATGGCATGGGTTCCACTTATCAACGAAGATTTCCGCTGCTTAAGTTTATTTGGTATTCAGCCCTTGTGGCTTTATCTATGTAAGACTTGACCATAATGGTCATAATTTGTGTAAGACGGTATGTATGGATGTAAGACTCTTATTATTCAGCTTCTGTGTGTTCAGTGAGCATTGATCTCTGGGATCACTGTACATGTGCATTCGGTGATCATGACTTATGATTCGGGGTCCCCACAGAGCTGGTATCAGAGCCATCCTAACTGTAGGAAGGCTTAGTTAGCATGGACGTTAGTTAGAATGAGACTATCTACGAAATAACCTTTATACCTATGTTTTATAAAATTATCCCAAACATAGGTCACCTTTCCCCTATTGACCCTTCCCCTTCCACTTTTGTAGATGGCCGTTGTACCCGAGGACTTCCTGACGGATTTCCCGTGCTTCTCGAGGACAGCCTCAGGAAGTGCTAGTTCACTCGAGCCCCCACCTTCTCCTACCACGAGCACCAGATCAATAGCACCAAGAAGGAGTATCACGTGGAGGTAGTCGTGAGGGCGAATGACTCCCCGACAAGCTGGTACTGTGAAGGACCCCAGATGGCGACCCTGTTCCTCGCTGTTGAGACTGCTGCACTCAAGGCGCTGACTCGCCTTCGAGATCTTCTGCCAGAAATGGCAAGTGAGCCGGCCACTCGTTACCTGCCTTATCGTAAGAAGGGTGATGACGAGAGCAGCGCACCAACTCCGCCCATGGACGAAGGACTTTCCCTCCGTTTCCAAACCTATTTCAGCTTGTGTGCTGACAGCCTGGCATAGCACTTGGCCTCAGAGACGGTGGAGCTTCGGAAGGAACTCCATGACACCAAGGAACTCCTCCGCCTGGCTCAGACGAAGGCGGACAGGATCAAGAAGGATGGTGGACCCCCTGGACAGCCTGTTGTAGCCTATCAAGGCGGGCGACCCCCACAGATCACGAATGCCAAGGGGTCATCTCAGCCATGCCCTATGACGGCGAAGGACTACCGCAACCTCTTCACGGTGCCCCCGGTGAAGCAGCGCCGTGTTCAGCTCCTCCACTCCCCCACTCCCTCAAGTGATGAAGAGACTAAGACAAATGAAGATGAGGAGGAAGACCCAGAGGAGCCGGAATACCTGACCGAGCATTCCACCACCTAGACACCGTTCAGGACTAGGATAGGCCAGTCCGTAACCCTTAAGGTAGGATAGGTCGTGTACCCCTTATGCGAAATCGAGTCCATGTAATGGTTCAAATGAAACCATATTGTGTTGTGTTTACTTTCGACTTGTTTTGATGGAAGTTGTACTTTCCCTTTCGGGAAATTGTGAACAACTACATCACTCATTTGGTTTTAATGCATGAGTTTGGCCCTTCCGGCCTTGTCTTAACTTAAAATTGTATCACACCCACCCCTTACTAGGCATCCCATCTATATTGTTTTCTCTCCTTTTTCCCAATCATGAGACCTTGACCACTCCAACAGGATGCCTCTTGTGACACGTACTGGTACCTCTACCCAGAAGCAAGAAGCCGGAGGTTCTGCTGAAGCCGGAGCCAACCAGGATCAAGCCCGAGGACAGACTCCACCACCGCCACCACCTCCAAACATGGACATGGCTCAGCTTCTCCAAGCCTTCTGGGAGGAACGCCAAGCCAACACTGCAGCCCTCCAGATGATTGCTCAAGCTATGAACCGCCAACCGGCGGGGAACATCAATGGGCGTTCCACATTGGCAGAGTTCAAGAAGCATGCACCACCCACCTTCATCGAGACTGCTAAACCCCTTGATGCAGACGACTGGGTCTGCACCATTGAGGACCTATTGGAACTAGTCGGCTGCACTGAAGACCGTGATAGGGTGGCATATGCTGCCCACTATCTCGGGGGAACTGCCAGGGCTTGGTGGGATGGATTCAAGGTCATGCATGCGGGGCAAAACATCACTTGGAATGACTTCAAGGCGGAATTCCGCAGGGCCCACATTCCTTCTGGGATGATGGCCATTAAGAAGTGCAAGTTCCGGGCCCTAAAGCAAGGGAGGAGCATTGTCAAGGAGTACATGTAGAAGTTCAGTGTTCTGTCAAGGTATGCGCCTGAAGATGTCAACACTGATGATTCCAAAAGAGAGCGCTTCATGGAAGGCCTCAATCAGACCCTGCAGTACTCGCTTGTCGTGTGTGACTGCCCAACCTTTCCTGACCTGGTGAACAAGGCACTCATGCTTGAGGACAAGCGACGTGCTTTGGATGATACTCGTAAGCGCAAGATGATCAACAAGGGTAACTCCAGCAACCAGAAGCCTCGCCTGTGGCAGCCAACCCCGATCAAGCCAACCTATCGGCAGCCAAGAGCCCGTGCGCCTCGCACCAACTATCAGCCTCAGCAGTGTGCCAACCCCAGGCTAGCTTTCAACCACCCCAATAACAGTGGAGGCAACAAGATCAACAACCCAAACCAAGTCACTTGTTTTGGATGTGGTCAGGCAGGACACTACTCCAAGTATTGCCCAAACAAGAAGCCCGATGCCCTGTGCCCCAATGCGCAGAACCCAAGGCAAAGCCATAGAATGCCACCAAGGAACCAAGCTCCCCGCAACCCGCCCAACAATGGCAAGGGTCGGGTGAACCACGTCACTGCAGAAGAAGCCCAGGAAGACCCAGACGTCATGCTGGGTACATTCCTTGTCGACTCAGCACCCGCAACTGTTTTGTTTGATTCTGGATCCATGCATTCATTTGTCACCCAAAGGTTTGCATTGAAAAGTGGCATGACCCCTACACCCCTAAATAACCCTATGGTGGTACAAACCCCCGGAGCAGAGATGAGAGCCAAGATAGAATGTAAAGGAGTCGGGGTTGTCATTAATGGGGTAGATTTCCTAGCAGACCTTATCATCCTAAGATCACAAGGCTTGGACGTGATCTTGGGAATGGATTGGCTCAGCAAGCACCAAGGCTTGTTAGATTGTGCCAACCGAACTGTCATAGTAACCAATGGCCGAGAAGTTGAAGTTAAGTTTGCTGCCAAATCCTCTTCTGCTCAAGCCACCCAAGTCAAATGTCTGACTGAAGTTGGATTGGAGCAGGTACCGGTAGTATGCGAATACCCCGATGTCTTTCCTGATGAACTACTGGGAATGCCTCCTAACCGAGACATTGAGTTCATCATCGAGCTCATGCCCAGAGGAGGACCCATCTATAAGAAGCCTTATAGAATGGGATCGAAAGAGTTGGCAGAGCTGAAGAAGCAACTGGAAGAGCAGTTGAGGAAGGGATTTATCCGCCCTAGGCCTCCCCTTGGGGATCACCTGTTCTGTTTGTGGGAAAGAAGGACGATACCATCCGCTTGTGCATTGACTATCGCTCCCTCAATGAAGTTACAATCAAGAACAAGTATCCACTTCCCAAGATTGAAGATCTATTCGATCAACTCAATGGGGCCAAGGTGTTCTCCAAGATCGACCTCAGATCTGGGTACTACCAACTAAAAATCAGACCCCAAGATATTCCGAAGACAACATTCGTAACCAGATATGGCATGTATGAGTGCACGGTCATGTCCTTTGGATTGACCAATGCCTCAGCTTCATTCATGTATCTCATGAATAAGGTCTTCATGGAATATTTGGACAAGTTTGTTGTCGTCTTCAATGATGACATTCTTGTCTTCTCGAAGACGAGAGAAGAGCACGAGCTACACTTGAGGATGGTCCTAGCCAAGCTTCGAGAGCACTAACTGTACGCCAAGTTCAGCAAGTGCGAATTTTGGTTGCACGAGGTTGGATTCTTGGGTCATAAATTGTCTGCCGAAGGATTGTCAGTGGATCCCACCAAGATCCAAGCCGTGACTGGATGGCAAACCCTGAGCAATGTGAAGGAAGTCAGAAGCTTCCTCGGACTCGCGGGATATTACCACAAGTTCGTTGAAGGATTCTCGAGCATTGCCCGACCCATGACCCAACTCTTGAAGAAGGATAAAAAGTTTAAATGGACGCCAAAGTGCGAAGAAAGCTTCCAGGAACTGAAGAAGAGATTGACCTCTGCCCCGGTTCTGGCCACCCCAGATATACACAAGGAATTTGTGAAATATTGTGATGCGTCGAGAGCCGGGCTTGGAGGTGTTCTTATGCAAGAAGGCAGAGTCGTGGCATATCTATCCAGACACCTACGTCCTCATGAAGAGAACTATGCTACTCATGATCTTGAGTTAGCAGCAGTGGTCCATGCCCTGAAGACATGGCGGCATTACCTCCTAGGGAAGTGGTGAGATATATACACGGACCACAAGAGTCTGAAGTATATCTTCACTCAGAAAGAATTGAACATGAGGTAGAGAAGATGGCTAGAGTTGATTAAGGACTATGACCTCAGTGTTTAATACCACCCTGGGAAGGCCAATGTGGTAGCAGATGCCTTAAGCAGAAAGGCTTGTTCCTTGAATGCTATAATTAGGAAAAGGCTACCCGCCTTGTATGAAGAACTAGAAAGCTTCGGGTTGGAACTGGTTGTACCAGGATTCTTGGACAACCTCGAAGTTAGGCCTACCTTGACGGACGATATTAAGGAAACAAATAAAGGACACGTAAGCATCGAAGGCATCAAGAAGAAGATGAAGCAAGGCAAGGCCCTAGGATTTTCAGAAGATGAGCAAGGGATTGTGTGGTTTGGGAATCGCATTTGCGTACCCAACAATGTTGAGCACAAGAATTTGATCTTGCAAGAAGCTCATGAAACCCCGTATTCCATCCACCCCGGAGGAACCAAGATGTATCAAGACCTGAAGGAGAGGTTCTGGTGTCATGGCATGAAGAGAGAGATAGCCACTTTCGTCGCTAAGTGTGACGTATGCCAGAGAGTCAAAGCTGAACATCAGCGACCCGCTGGATTGTTCCAACCTCTCCAGGTGCCTGAATGGAAGTGGGACAAAGTCGGGATGGACTTCATCACCGGATTACCCAGGTCAAGCAAGGGACATGACTCCATATGGGTCATTATTGACCATCTGACCAAGGTATCCCACTTCATTCCTGTCAAGACGACCTACAAGGGGAACTAGTTAGCCAGTCTCTACATCAACCAAATGTAAGCTGTCATGGTGTTCCCAAGGAGATTGTGTCAGATAGAGGAACCCAATTTACCTCAAGGTTCTGGAAGAAGTTCCAAGAGGCCATGGGGACCAAGTTGTCCTTTAGCACTGCTTTCCATCCACAGACCGGAGGTCAGATAGAACAAGTGAATCAGATACTCGAAGACATGCTCCAAGCCTGTGTCCTAGCATATGGAGCTAAGTGGGAAGATTGCCTACCCTTTGCCGAGTTTTCCTACAACAACAGCTACTAGTCTAGTCTTCAGATGGTGCCGTTTGAGGTTCTATATGGACGAAAGTGCCGCACCCCCCTCAATTGGTCCGAGACTGGAGAAAGACTATTCTTTGGACCCGATATCCTCCGTGAAGCAGAAGAGCAAGTCCAACTTGTCAGAGAACGTTTGAAGACTGCCAAGTCCAGAGAAAAGAGCTACGCTGACTCACGTCGTCGAGACATGGCCTTCCGAGTTGGAGATCGTGTCTATCTCCGGGTCACACCTTTCAAGGGAACTCAGCGCTTCCATGTCAAAGGAAAGCTCGCACCAAGATACATCGGCCCCTTCAAGGTTACTGACCAACGAGGAGAAGTTGCTTACCAGTTAGAACTGCCACTTGAACTATCCGATGTGCACAACGTATTCCATGTGTCACAACTCCGGAAGTGTCTCCAAGTTCCAGACAAGCCTGAGCTTTACAAGGACGTCGATCACCAAGCCATTGACCTTCAGCCTGATTTGACTTATCGTGAGAGGCCCATCTGCATTTTGGATGAGGCTGAGCGATGCACTCGAAGCCGCACCATCAAGTACTTCAAGGTCCAGTGGAGCAACCACACTAAAGCAGAAGCCACGTGGGAACGTGAAGACTACCTTACATCCGAGTTTCCCGATCTCTTTTAGAGCTTAGTTTAGGAATCTCGGGGACGAGATTCTTGTAAGGGGGGTAGGTCTATCACACCCTATTTTTTTAACATGTCATTTGCATTAATAAAATTTGGACCAACAAAAACTTTTGCATCATTTGGGTTTTTATTTTGGAGTTGGTTTTTCTCTCTGTGATTTTTAAGTGCTCTTTAAAGTCAACACAACTCCAAACTTATATACTTTATCTCCTTGCCCCAAACTTCTGCCCAATGATCATGCCATGTGTACAGTGCAATATAGTATTTTCTCCAAAAATTATTTGGCCAAATAGTATTTTCAAAAATTAGTTTTCCAAAAACCCCTTAATTGAGGTTTGCACTACAAGTACTTGATTTGGGGTATGAATAATATTTCAAAGAGTATATTTGAAACCTATTAGACTCCCATAAACCACAAAAATATAATTTAAAGGTAATTTTCCTAGTTTATTTGAAGGCTTTTTCTTTAGGCCAGAAATGGTCTTTAATAGGTTAAAATTACTTAAAAGCTTCAAAAATATTTTAGAAAAATCAGGGAAACTCACTGGACATATATTTTCCATATATAAGAGTTTCAACACATGGTTATGTTCAAAATATTGGGCAAAACCCTCCAAAACCATTTCTGTCCATTTCAAGTATTTGAAATATTTCGACAAGAAATATTTTCCAATAAATCCAAGGAAAATCCAGCAAGTCACAAATGCATATTTTGATCACCTTGCAAAGCCTCACCTCAATTAAGGTCATTTTGGTTCACCAAAATGCCCCAAAACCCCCTCTGATCAGAATCAAATTTGAACAACTTTGTACTGCCCACTTTCTCTCCTTGATCCCAACTTTTGTGAGCATGATCACATGACCAAATGAGGCCACCACACCAAGTGGTGCATCAAGGAGAAGTGATTTACTCAGTTGGATCTGCACGAGTTCATTTCTGCTAATTTCTAGGGTTTACAAAAGTTGCATTGGCAACTTTGCCCAAATGAGTTCAAGATTTGTGGAAGGCCCTAATTATATGTGCCATTTCACCCTATGGAGCCTCATGACAAATGGAGATCATCTACTTGCCCAAACCAGCATCAAACACCTTCTGCCACTTTACGAAAAACCTTGTTTGGTCCTCTTCCACTAATCTCCATGAGTTTTACTTTCTACCACAACCCCTCCTAGTCCCCCTCTATCACCTGGGTGTTTTTATGCCCGAGGAAGCAATGATGAAGGAGGGTGGAACCCCATTTTTCTTCTCTGGACAGTGGATTCCTCCCTCTCTCTCAGTCCCCATCTCTCCCCTCAGCTTTCCGGAGCATCCAAGGCTCCCCGGGACTTTTTCCCACACCTCCTGTAGCCTCCAGACACAAGTGGGCGCGCGCGGATGTGGGAAAGCCACGGATGCCGTCCAAAGTCAAGCTCTGGAGCGCCTGGTAGGGCACCCGACCGTTGATGCCACGTCCCCCGACCCCCTCGAGCCTCCCCCGCGCGCCAGTCGATGCCCTCGACGTTCGCTCCATGCCAGCAGGCCGCCCACTTGCTCCCGCGCCCTCCTCTCTCTCATGCAGCTCGCGCCAGAGTGCCTCCCTGCTCGGCCAATGCTAACGCCGCTCATATGGCCCGCCCTCTTCTCATCCCGCTCCTCCTCTCTCTCCCTAGCACCCTAGACCACCCCCACGTACACTCCCGAGCCCTCCATTCCCTCTCTAACGGCCACCCAAGCCGATCTCGCGGGCACCCGTAGGCCACGCCTACGATGGACCTCGGCCAGCCTATATAAGGCGACCACGAGCCCCTCTCTCACTCCCTGTCGCTCCCCCACACTCCTAATCAACCTCCCGCACCCCCATTCATCTCCAGAGCCACCCGAGCTCGAGATCGAGCTCGAGCTCCGCTGCCTCGGCTCATCGGTGTTCGTGCGGTACAGGCCTCCTCCGCCCCCATTCTCTCTCGATCTGGAACTGCGTGGCATCGCTGACACTTTCCCATCTCTTCCCCACTCTTTTTGCAGCCGGGAACGGCCGGAAGCATCGACGCCCGAAGCACCTCCGCTATGTGACCTCGTCGCCGACAAACCAGGCTGCTCCGGCAACCACCTCTACCATCACCCGAACGGTGACATCCCCCCGAGTCCAACGGTACCACCCATGCATCCTCCCGTGCCCTATATCACCGCCGGCGAGCTCGCCATCGCCTCTGGACGGAGGTAGATGACGATGGCCGTGGGCCCTGTCCGTCAGCCTCACGTCCTGACGGGTGGGATCCACCAGTCAGGTTTAAAAACGCACGCGCGCGCACCAGTTCGCCCATCGGTTGAAGGCGTACTTCACCTTTACGCCTTCGACGTGGCAGCCTCGCGCGGGCCGATTTCCCCCCTGGGCCTGCTGCACTGTGGCCTTCCTGGCCCAGTGGCACAGTGCCATTTTGCCTTTTTCTTTTCTGTCACATTTCCAAAAATTCCTCAGGATAAAATGTTTATCCAAATGCAATAAATCCAGCTCCTAAAATCTTAGAATAATACCACCTATTTATTGATGTAACTTTCACACACATCAAATGCACTTTTCTGCACTGTTCAGATTAAAATTCAAATTTGAACAATAAAATCCCTGTTTAAAAATCTATTACTTTGTCCCCCTGACTCCAAATCCAAAACTAAGAATTTTCCCCTTCATAGTTTTCCTCCTAGTATTTTAAAAAAATAAATTGACATTTTTCTGAGCACTTTGACTTTTCTGTTTTCATTATTGTCTTATTTTTTCGTTGTTTCTTGCAATGATTAGATCAGGTGTTTGATGAAGTAGTTGGAGAAGAAGAAGGCGAAGGGCCTGAAGACTTAGAAGACCAAGCCAATCAACGCAAGCAGCCCTTTGACCATGTCTATGAAACCTTTTTCTATATGCATGTGACATAGCACCATATGTTGTTGCAACAGAATCATGATGAGGTGGTAACCACCTTGATGGGTTGCCTCTGTTACTTCCTCGTTGGTACTTGCATGGTGCATGACCCTACCTCCTTATTAGGGTTATGCCGGTGGGAGTAGATAGGATGCTAAAGTAGTTGCTATGCAAAAAGGGACGGGATTATGCATGGTGATGGAGGCAAGGATTTTTTTAAAGACTTTTTGAAAACCCCGTCGGGTGCCACTTATGCCCGAGGGAGGTAATGAGATGGGTAACCACTTGATGACGAAGTGGTGTACCGAGGCAAGTGTGAGTGCTGTTTTCAAAAACGGATTGGTTTAAGTTGCGACCGTTATTCCAACCTTACATGCGCAACCACTCTACCCTTATATGGGAAAGGGCATTATTGATTACCTAGGCCGATACTAGCTTGGAGCCCGCATTACTAGTGACGGGAGAGTTGTTGGTGCGCTCTCTCAGGATGGGGTCATGCCAGGTAGGGCGGCCATGACTATTTTCACAGGGCACCGGACACACCGTTGGTACCCCGTGCTTGTGGTATGTGATGAATATGGGAGCGAGGCTCCACAATTTTAAGATGTGAAATGATGGGCATGGCAGTTACTACCAATCGAGTGGACTCCATGTTAGTGTCGTTTAGGGAAAGGTAGTGATCGTGTGCTTACCCCGGGTACTTGAGGTACCGCGGGTCGTGGAGGGCACGGAAGTTCCCTGGATCTTGTGGGTAAAGTGTGCAACCTCTGCAGAGTGTAAAACTATTCGAATAACCATGTCCACGGTCAAGGACGGTTGGGTAACCGCTGGGCTACGTCCACATGTTTACAAACCAGTGTATGTGTTTGGATAAGTGGGAAGAACTGCTTGGGTCAAGTCAAAGGACATGACATGATTGAGTTGGGTTGATGCCCACTCTATTTATGTTGATATCTGTAACCTGTTCTCATGGTTACTTGCATTCTCCTGATGCATGCCTTACAAGTTGTTGAACATGACATTGCCCTCAAAACTAGCTTTCCACAAAAATGTACCTATATCATGCATTGTTGTACCTTGAACCAAAACACGGGTTGCTTGCGAGTACATTCAAAGTACTCATTGGCTTGCCGCTGGTTATTTAATTGACCAGGCATGGAAGAGGGGGAGTTCGAGGAAGAGTTCTTTGGTGACGAACACGCGAACTAGGACGCTTCCCAATCAGAATGCCTGTAGGGTTAAGACAGATGGCATGGGTTCCACTTATCAACGAAGATTTCCGCTGCTTAAGTTTATTTGATATTCAGCCCTTGTGGCTTTATCTATGTAAGACTTGACCATAATGGTCATAATTTGTGTAAGATGGTATGTGTGGATGTAAGACTCTTGTTATTCAGCTTCTGTGTGTTCAGTGAGCATTGATCTCTGGGATCACTGTACACGTGCATTCGGTGATCACGACTTATGAGTCGGGGTCCCCACATGAAAAAAAGATAGTTGAAACTAATTGCCGGTTTGATGTGTTTTAAAAATGTACAACCCATTTCTCATTGCTGATGGACCATTTTCTCGGCCAACCTAATGAAAGCTCTCCTCGTCTTGAAAGATTTGCAGCCCAACAAGCCTGACAAAGTGACTTACTTGGCAAATCACAAAAAAACTGGGTTGTGCCATGGATCCAGCTGTCAGTCTCTCCACGTACAGTACTCTTCCAATGGAGTGTAGTGGACCACATTGACCACGCTGCACTGAGAGCACCAAGGCGGTGGACGACGGCAAGGCCTAGGAAGGGGACGACGCGGAGCCGGGGAAGACGTGGAAGTGGATGCCCATGCGGAGAGGAGTACGAGGGTTCACTGGTTCGGCTGCGGTGTGAGGCTGCCGTCGTCGCAGGTGCTGGCTAGCGGTGGGAGTAGGAGGGGAGATGAGGCCTCAACGGCAGCACAGCCGGCCGCTGGAGGCAGGAGCAGACAGTCTCCCCGGTGCTGGTTTGGGCGGCTGGTGCAAGAAGAGCAGCGATTGAAGAAGCAGCAGGATCGTTCGATTCAAATCCAACGGTTACTGCTGCTAGAATCGTTTGTTGACTAAGTTGACAAGCCCTGTGTACGCGTCAACTTAGTACGCCCACATGTCAGCCTCCCAACCGGTGCGCCCCAGATGTCAGTGGAAGGAATCATTTTTTTTGCGTAATAAGGAGGCAGTTGATTGCGTGCGGCCAATCCAGCGGAGGGAGTAGGGTGGGCCGGGGAAGCCTGCGCGGCATCACAATGGGCCACAAGAGGAGGGAGCAGGCAGTCCCGCCAACGCTAGTTTAGGCCGGTGGAGCACCAAGATCAGAGATTGAAGAAGCACGTCGGCCGTTGGATGGACATCAAACAGTCACTGCTGCTAGAATCATGTGTTCACTGACAAAGCCTTGCGTAAACAAGTCAGCCTCGAAATTTGTGGTGTGCACAGCCCATTTGCTATTATTTTTATAATTTTTACACATTTTCTAATTCATATGGAATGTATTGCAGCCCGATTTCCATTTTTAGAATTGTTGGCCATTTTCTGGTCAGTACCAGGGTCAAAAAATTAACTAAATATGTGGTAAATTTTGAAAATTCACAAATTTTTGCTGGGGAATGAAATATTCTTAATCCAAAAATTAATAGCCATACTAAAACAAATTTAAAAATAAATTAGTACTATGTCATGTTAAATCCAATGAAATACGTATAAGATATCAGTGAAGAACAAAAACAAAAAAAACTAATATCCCATTTGCTATAGTTTTTCTGGAATTTTCAACCCCTTTTGATATTACTTGTAACAGGAATTGACCATACTCTTTGGCCAGGCCGGAATGCATCCCTCCTCGTCTTGAAAGATTTGCAGCCCAGTAATTCAGAGAAAACAAATAGGCCTAGCTTGGGTATTCTTCAAATAGAAATACTGGGCTACCTATTTTCCCAAAGAACTGGTGCATGAGCATTTAGCTTTATTTATTTATTTACTTATTTATGTTTAGGGGACCATGAGCATGTACCCGGGCTAGATTCATGTGAGAGCCTCCCTTCCAGTTAATTATGGGCTTCTCTATTGGGCCTTCATCAGTGGGCTACATGTTATCAAAAAGTGGAAAATGTGTTCCGTACAAAAAATAGTATGCACTACGTACGGTATGAGGCACTAAAGGATCGAACCGTGCAACGACTTCCAAAACATTGTGTTTGTCGTTCTAACAGCACATTTATTCAACAAAAAGACGAAATATACTACTGATTGTACATTGAAAACAGCAGCAGCAGCAACCAGGGCTGGGGGTGCAACAGAAGCAGTAAGCAGGCCAGAAGAGTGAAGACGCAGCTCTCTCTTCCAAACCAAACATCAGCCATCATTACAAAAGGGCTACCAAACAAGAAAAAGTGTATGCATCAAACTAAATAAAGATCCTACTACACCAAGTGTACGCATCTAAGTAACTGGCTGAGTTAGACGTTACTATTTATTAAGCTGTGGAGATTGGCTGACGGCTTGAACCAGATGGGTGCCTAACGGGGGAAACTCCAGCCAGCAGGTCGAAGTCTGATACTTGTGACCCTCTCTCCTACTTTGGGCTACAGAGCGTGGTGGCACATATCAGGGTATGGTGCATGCAGAGACGCATGGTACGCTATATACACACAGTTTTTCCTGATGAACAAAACCACGCTGCCATCATGATCCTTGTCGTCGATTATCTCCAGGGTAATCAGATAATTCAGTCTGACAAACAGAGAGCGTGTACCAAGGCTACTTACCAGCCTCCAGTCAAAAATTCCTGAAGGCCCAGAGAAGTTGGGATCCTGCTCAAAGACCTTGCAGTGACTGTGATTGTATTCCACGAAACAACACGTCCGGTACGTGCAAACGATCATCAATCGTTTGTCGTCGTCTGATCGAGCCAGGAATCACCTGCAACTGCCATGCCGCTTTTCTTTGAAAGGTTCTGGGATTAGGAAGGGTAGGGACACCAGGCGGCCTACAACATCATATCAAGTTCGAGTCAAATAAAAAGGGCACTTGATTTAGTCAATCTTAAGAACAACATGTTATGCATGGATATTTTTTCAGTAAATGTTGACAGTAACATACTACTGTAACATCCGTTTGTAGCAATGACTGGAGTAGGCCAGCAATACGTCCAGCCATAGAAGTAGTCGACAGCGTAAATGAAGCCCTTGTGTTCAATGGCATCAAAGAACCATGGAGGATGTATGATCCTGCGATGGACGTACAGATTTATCCACTTACCGCAGTGACCTATCAGATAAGCGAGACCGCGGTTGAACAACGCAATTAGCCTGAAGTCTTTATAATTCACAGATCTTGTGGGCACTTGGCAGATTACAATCTTGAGCAAATCAAACTTGGTATCATGTTGGCTATTGTAAGATTCCGAGTATTCTGGGTCGCGGTGCCAAAGTAGTGTAGTGTTAATTGAAGGAAGGGGGATCAACCACCGGGTGTAGACCTCCACGAGCATCCAGCTGCCACGACCGTCGACGAGCACCATCCAAGACATGTTCATGCCGACCTAGTACATATCGTTAATGTAGTTGAGGCTGACGGGGATCGGATCACAGTCAAGGGGGTTGATGCTCGCCACCCTATGATTGTTATGCTGCGTGACATGCCGTTTCTGAAGATCAGGCGGCATCAGCAAGCAAGGAGCTGGCTTAAAATGCTCCGGCCTGAGGGCTTTGAGTAAACGGTACAGCCCCGATGAGAACGCGGCGAGCGGCATGGTACTGAGATTGTCCCCACACGAAACAATGAGCTTGATTACCTCTGTGGGGAGCGAATTCCAGCCACAGAGGCGCCTTAGCGGGGATGGAAGATTGGACGAGATTATGTGCGGACAAAGATGGAGAAGCGAATATGTGCTGTGGGAAGTGGACAGGTGATGATGACTATAGCACGCCGCTTGACTTACGAGACACATACCAACAGCTAAAGGTCATATCGATGCCAGACAACTTGCTTGAGTGATCACAGTACTGGTACTCCCTACAGTACCTACTACAGTACTATGCCCTAACTTGCTTGAGTAGAGTAGTAGAGTAGGACTCCGCTCTACTACTAGCACCGGAGGAATAGTATATTCTAATCTAAAATAGTTACAAACTTCAATGCCCGAGCATGGAACGACTACGAACCGTGCTCAAAGACCGTGTCTACGTGGTGTTTGGAATTATATGAAAAAATAGCAAGATGCCCGTGCATGGCAGGGCACACCATCATCACCAACTTAGTTTTTTCTCTACTCCTACTCCTATAAAAGACTCAGTTGGTGATGATGGAGGCGAGGAGGCCTGTTCAGCCGGGCGTGCAGCGTACGACGCAGTACTATTCGATTTGTTATAAAAAACAAAGAAGAGTAGTAGAGATAGAGACTTAGGGAGGAGCACGAGGTTGTGGGAGATAAGGATGAACGGGGCAAGGCCTTATCTGCATGGGAGTCTCACCTCTCACCCCGCTCGTGGCGTGGCAGTAAAGCTGTCATATCACAAAACCCAACCACTCCCAGTAATAAGTGGCCTGGTAAAATAAACGGACAAGCAACCATCACATCCCTCCGTCTTTTTTGCATTTCATCTCTGTGCATTTACTTTCTCCGGTTCATCTCGCACACTCGATCCCTAGATACTCCCTCCATCCAGGTGCATAGGGCATCTAAGAGAAATTAGAATTTCCAAATGTATAAGGCGTGATGTAATTAAATGTGCCTCGGTTTGGCTCCCATGCAGCTCTGTTAATCTCTTCTCTCCACCTCCCACATATGCATCATTCATCCATCCATAGAGTTGCATGCTTAAAGGTTGACTTGGGCATGGGTGTAACCTCTGCATGCCAACAAGGGTAGCGGGGATTGGGTGTGAAACCTTAAACGGGGTCATGTGAACTGTCTTAACTATAATCATGGATTAAATGCCTTTCTTGGTTGCATTTTTGAGAAACAATGATAGGCTTGTTCCATTCTTTTCAAACAAATCGCTGGCCTATCTCCTTGCACCTAAATCATAGTGCAACCTCTAATACGTCCTATGCACATGGACAGAGGGAGTACTACTCCTAGGGCCAGTTCTTTTTGCGGCTTCCCCAGCTTTTCCCATAAGACTAGTCATAGTGGAGAGTAACAATAAGGCGCCTCACTCAATTATTTGGGCTTCTAAACTACTACTCTGTGCTGGTTTATTCCTCACCATTGTAATTTGTGCTAAATTTTGACCAAAGAGTTAACTGATAAAATGTTACTAGTGCATGTGACATGCACTAACATTTTATTAGTTAAATTTATGATCAAAATTTGACACAGATTACAATGGGACAAATAAACCAGGACAGAGGTAGTAGTTATGGGATTACTAATCTAGAAGCCTAAAAGAACTGGCCCCTGGTACTCCTACTAGTAGTAGTACTCAAGTTGGAATTTCAATTGCACAACACAACTGGTTAGGCAAAAAATTCGATACAGGGTGTAGGAAGCGGTTTGGGAATTTGCATGTGTTTCCAACCAGTGAGATACTCCGTACAAAGTACGACAGAGAAATAACCACAGAGAAGGAAGCTAAAAGTAAACAATCAAACGAGCATTTTTGCATTTGTTTTGCATTGAATCGTTTCACAAGCTTGACTAGTGTTGTTTTTCTACTTTTACAAAAACCGCATCGTAATGTCAAAACGTGCATTTGCACGTACATAAGTAATAGTAGTACTTCCTCTGTCTAGGTGTATAACTCTTCCCTCCTTCTTGGTCACGGTGCACAACCAAAGATGACTTATTGGCCTGGATGGAGGGAGTAGCACAGCGTGCAATTATATATCGAGAGAGACGTGTAGTGCGATAGTATATAGTAAAGTTTGTGCTATATGCACGTACTTGCAAAACGCGTATGAAAACACAAGGTTTCCAAACTTTCCCTTTTACATACTTAATTAGGGACGCTAAAAATTCCTGAACGTTCAGGATTTATCATTTGCGTCCCAAAACTAATGAGATCACCTTACGGAACAAAAATTATACTCCTCCTAAAAGCCATGGCGCTCGCAGGAGAGCTTAAGGCGCGCCACGATTGCCCTGGTGCGCGGCCGTTTCCCAGCGCGCCGACACAACGTCTCTTCCTCAGCCTCGCAACTTGCAAGGTGCTAATTGGCGGCTTGCCAGCGGGCTAGCGCGATCTCACCAGTGTGGTGATCCGGCGCCAACAGGTACTCCTCCTTGCTAGAAGCGTGCACCCGGTCCACGTACCGCCAAGAGTAGATGAGGCGCTTGGGCCCGACTGCACTCAGGGCGTCGCCACGAGCGTCCTCCGCCACCCTCACGGCCCTCGCACGAGGCTTCTACCAAAGAGACAATTGCTTGACTCTCTCGGACGCGACATAGGCCTCCCAGGCAGCTTGTTCCATGGTGCGCTTCTCTTCCTCGGCCTTCTTCTCCGCCTCTATTTTGGCGCGCTCTGCTGGAGGCAAAGCCTCCCACAAGGCGACATCCATTTCTTTCCAAAGCTTCTCAAGTCTGGGGGGGCTCGGTGGGCGTGCGACGTTCTCCTCGTAGCGGGTGCTGGCGAGATTGGGAACACCGACGCATCCACCTCGACGTGTCGCGGCGAGGAGCGGAACACCGACGCGTCCTCCTCGACTAGTGGCGGCGAGGAACGAAACAGCGATGCGTCGCGTCGCAACGAGGAGCGGAATGCCGACGCGTCCTCCCCGACTAGTGGCGGCGAGGAAAGGAATGGAGACGCGTCGCGTAGCGGCGAGGAGTGGAACACGACGCGTCCTCCTTGAGTAGTGGCGGCGAGGAACGGAATGGTGACGCGTGACCATCCGCGCGGTGCAGCGAGGGGCTCCTAGGGCTTAGGAGGGGCGATGCCATGGTGGTCGACTTGAGAGGGAGGGGGAGGAGATAGCGATGTCGTGGGAGGCGCTGTATTTATAGCGTGCAATGGCACACCTACGTAAGATATGGACTGAGCTGCACTGACTTAACTGTAGGTCCAGTTGCGTCACTGGCATGTGGTCTAGACCCCTGTTGGGCCCATATGTCAGTGACCCAATGCACCTGCAGTTAAGTAACAACTACGTGGGCATATTTGTTGGAGTAAATTATGGGGGAGCGAAGGGGTGGAAATATTGCTGGTCACAACGGATTGGACGAGCGCGGGGGGACGAGAGTCATGCAATGCAGATTTTTTCACACGGGGTGGAGTGGTTGGACCGCCGGAGGGAGAAGGAGAGTTTGGTAGGCATATTGTTTCCACATATGGAGAGGAAAACATTTGGAGACGAGCGGGCTTCCTGAAGGTATGGGGAACGGTGCATAATAAGTCATCTTGCATGCCGGGCTAGGTATAGTCTCAAATCATTAAAAACATACACACCCCACACATGTTCATATTTCAAGGTGCACTAAATTATTGCATGCGATGATTAAGGCTGGCCATAATGGTGGTATCCTAGCTGGTATCATGCACACGAGAATAGCAAACATGTTGATGTGGCAAAGAATTAAAGAAGAGATGGGGGGCTAGAGTAACTACATTGGTAAACACATTTTTTGTGAAGAACGACAGCATTAGTTGAGTACTTTTGTAGACTTCAAAAACTATTCCACCGCCTCTACTATCTTGCTAAGAGTAGGTGAAATTTTTGAATCGAGCCCTTTAAACTAGAAGGGAGGTAGTGGTACTCTAATAGCTAACCTTGTTGTGATGACAAGATAGGACATGGCACGCACCTAGACGGAGGAACTAGTCTGCATTGTGCATTTAAGTTTTGTTTGAAGTCAATGAACCTCTACTTTCACCAGACTTATAGAAAAATGTATCAACATTCACAATGTCAAATCAATATTTTTACACTCATTATAAAACGTAGTTCTTATACTTATTATAATCAGTATTGTAGATATTGATATTTTTAGTATAAATTTGGTCAAACACTTTGCAAACGGTTGACGGGAGTAAAAAGGACCAGAGGGAGTATCATGCATGCGGAGTAGGCAAAAAAATTGCTCATTTATAGCCGGTCTGTGTGTGTTTGGTAGGGTGTATGAAGGGTGCATGAGCCCAAGAGTTCCCTTCTCGACCCACTTTTGGGTGTTTGGTAGAGTGTATGGAGGGTGCATGAGTCCACACTAGCTTACTACAATTACACTAGAAGCATGCATGAAGAGAGCATGCATGAAGAGGGGTGTTGAGTTGAGCATGCATGAATAGGGAACAACTATACTGAGACGAGAATGCAACCAAACGCACCGGGCGCGACCGCGCGAGGGAGGCGAAGGTCCTGGGAGGCGCGACGGTTGACAGAATTAAGTGAAGTTACATCCACGCGCCGGCATGGCGTGTGAACAGGCAGAAGCTATACCGTTAGGCCTACGATATGGGTCTAGTAGACATGACATCTAGTGGGTCCCGCATAGTTCTCAAGAACTCTTTCGGGTCTTGCAGCCATTTATCCACCGGGCAAGCCAGCAACCCCACGTCGTTCGCACACCCTACTCATCCCCGTCTTCTACCTTACAACAGTTCGCTCCCAGTCGTCCCGTCCTTTCACATTAGTTCACTCCCTATTTTTTTGCGGGGTACAACAGTTCAACTTCTCCTAACCCTCCTCCAAAATCCATGGCCTCCCAAATCTCCATGGTCGCCGCTGAGTACCAGGTTAGAGCCATCACCGACAATCAGTTCATTGTCATCTACACATGTGGATCCGCAACGGTGAAAGAATGGCTTGCTCGCTTCCTACGCATGTTCGACAGTTCAACAGATGAGTAGGTCGCTGGGCTAGATGTTGAGTACACCACAGTCCTGGGACGAGAGAAGGATCTAAAGGACGAAGAGACGAAGAAGCCCGCCGTCATCCAGGTTTGCGTACATAACGTTTGCTTGGTCTACCACATATGCCATGCCGACGTTGAGTGCCAGGATTTTAAGAACTTCCTTAAGGACAAAAGAGTGAAATTCGTTACTATAGTCTTTAAGAATGATAGGGATGTCCTGCGTCGGATAGGTCTCGTTGTAGGCCAGCCCTTCGATCTCCAGAAGGCAAGCCTAGTGTCCTCCTCTCAACCTTCAATGTTGACCCTGGCAGCAGCCATGATTGATCCTTCGTACGCTAAACTAAAGAAACCTCTTCACGAGTTTCATCGTGCATGGGAGTATAAGACATTAGATGAAGATCACATCCTATACGCAGCAATGGATACCTACCTTTGTTTAAATATCTACAAGGGTTGGATGGAGAAGCAGAGCCCGATGTCCGGTTCAAGCAAAGAAGCGTCGGCAAAGAGGAAGAGGAAGAGGGACGAGGATGAAGTCGAGGACGTGGACTCAGACTCCGAGTAGGTGGCAATGCCGTCGCTCATGCTGGTTCTACTGCAGTGTCAAGCGGACTAGTTGCTTAGTTTATTTTCAAGGGTGTGTTGTGCTGAGGCCCCAGCAGAACTATGTTTATGTTCTTTCTCGTTATTTGAACTCTTTAGTACGTACAGTAGTACTAGTACTATGTCTTACTACTGTTCTTCTTGCAGTTGGTACTACTGCTCGTATCTTCGTGTTCCTACTGTACTTAATACGTTCGCACGAGTAGTATAATTTGGGTCAGTCAATTTGTGAAACAAGTTCGATAGAGCGAAGGAACAAGACGGCAGAAGAGGTGGAAGAAGCCCTTCTAGCCATCCATGTTGCATCAAATGGCTCACAAGAGTCGACTGACCCAAATTGCTCCTTGAGATTGTAGGATCCACGTGGCATTCAAGGCCTCGAAGGTAGATTCCGCGTCCACACCCGGATTGCGGGCTCGATGCGCATGCAATCGGCTTCCGCCTCGACAGCCACCATGCACGCCTCCTCCGTGCGGGCGGAGAGGACAATGACACGCTAGTTCCTCCTCACCGGCGTGCTGGATCACGCGCTCTTCCTCCTCTTCATACGCTGCGTGCATAGACGCGGCTCCACCAACTGCTCACGTGCTTGGCAGCGCGGCGGCATCGCGAGGAGGGATTGCAGACGACGTGAGCAGGCGAGCCTTCGGCTTCATGGCACAGGGATGGCGGCGACACGGCGGTGATGGGCGAGAAATCGTTGGCCGGAGCAGGCGGGTGCTGGCATGCGCAACGGCAGCGGCGGCATATTGATGAGTGCGTGTGTGGGAGCTTACTTTAGTTTTATATAAGGTTGGTCAAACTTAAAAGAAAACCATACTAGTACACATAAACATTAAACTTAGGCAACACTTTTATTAGTTAGTACCACAGCCACGATACGGAATCATGTGCAAGCGCGTGAACCGCGGCCGCGCGGTCGATCAAACAGTGTGTCACCGTGTCGCGCTCGAAGGACATCCACCGAACCTTTTTGTGTGTGTGAAAACAATCCTCGAATACTACTCAACTTTTTTTCCTGGGAAAGTTCTTGACGTTGTAATATTTCCATATATTTGAATTTAGCTCCAGTTCGTGTTTATTTGGATTTGGACATTTTAGGTGCGCCCTAGTTTTTTTTAATACTGATTTTGTGTGTGTGACTGAGAGAGAACATGTGTATGTGTCCATATGTGTGTTGTGGCGGAAGGGCAATGTGGAGACGGTGTGCGTGTGATACAGACATAGAGAGGTGTGAATGTGCGAATGATCATGCATGAGTGAGACATAGACATATGCCTATACATTGTGTATACATGACACAACGGTCATCTAGTTTACTTGTGTGTGTGTGTGTGAGAGAGAGAGAGACAGAGACAGAGACAGAGAGAGAGGAGCATCCGTAACACAACAACCATCTCTCTCGATTCGTCTGTCCCTCGCACGATCGCATGCAACACATGCATCAACGCGCACATTTTGACACCCTCACCCAGCCCCTGCCCACCTCAAGGCCCGCACAATCTCTTCGTGAATACCCATTTCTCTACTTAGGTTTGTTTTCTCTCAATATCTGACACACACACACACACACAGCACAACACACACACACACCCTCCCTCGAGCACACAATTCATCCCCATCCAAGGTTATACGGCGACCACTCTCGCTTGTGCTTCTTTGCACCGCAACATGCACAACACCTCAATCTTCAAAGTGGGCATCGAGAAGATCGAAGACGGCGACCACACCGCGCTAGAGAATGCGGGGCCATTTGGAAGCAGGGTGATGTGATGACGGCTGACTGACTCCTCCCCCACCCCCTCTCTCTCTCTCTCGCACAAAATTACCAATCCCTCCCTCCCCCGCACAAAATTGTCAATCCCTCAACCCACGAGATCCTTCCCCTCTCGTCCATGTTTTTCCATCTCTCTCATCAAACATGTTGTCTCTGCTCCTTCCACGTATACAGAATCCGGGTGCACACGCATCTCACGTATATTACATGTCTCCATCTTTCTCACAGACCTAACTTCTTCCTCTCTCTTTCTCTCTCTCTCTATCTCTCTTCTCTCTGTCTCGTTAGGTTTGTCTTCTACTCTCTCGTCCACATACATACAATATTTCCCGCCCTATCTGCTCCATCTTCAAAAGCTCTCTCTACACGTTTCATTCACACATCAGGATATGTCAAAATGTTGCTTCTATAATGGCTGATGTAGAGTTATGGTTGGTTTTGTTGCATCCTACAAAGTAATAACTATGAAATGCATTTAGATTCTCATTTGACTGGGATTATGTGAGTTTGAGCATGTTTTGAAGTACTATAGACCTTGTATACATCTTGGGATTCGACAATGATTGTAACTATTGAATTGTATAGACCATTACATTCGAAGTCAATAGCCTAATATATTTATTTCACAATTTCAACAAATGATTAGTTCACTACAAACTAAGAAGGCAAATGTGTACTCCCTCCGTTTTTATTTAAGTCCGCGTATTAGCATTGGTCAAAGTCAAGTTTTGTAAACTCTCAGAAAGCTTATAACAAAAAATATTAACATATACAATAACAAATAAATACCATTAGATTCATTATTAAATGTACTTTCACATCATACAAATTTGTTATGGTAAATGTTTATATTTTTCTATAAACTTGGTCAAACTTTAGGAAGTTTGACTTCGGTCAAACCTAATATGCAGAGTTTACTACTACTACTCGCTAGTTGCTTAGCCGAATCACTCAACACGACACACGGGGAGTCCAGTGTCACAAAATTTTGAGGTCGGCGGGAAAATCTCCCGCGAGTGAGATTCGAGCATTGGGAAGTTACCATCATAGACTTCGGAACAGGCCTACGGATGACGCTTGGTAGGGGGCTGTTTTCGTAACTTCAGGTTCAACCTACCCAGCCAACCCCACCCCGGCACCTAAAGTAGTACACCTGAATACTCCCCATTTTCTATCCCCACCGCAAAATAGACTTCTCCACGGCACCGCATCCTTCGTGCTCCTCCCCTTTACATCGGCGCACTCGTCCACCACAGCGCATCTGCCTCATCGATGACCTCGTTCCCCGGCATCGTCTTCCACGGTCTCGGATCTGCTTCCTGGAAGCCGATGCCAAGCGCAGAAGTACCACCGTCGTGGACAATGAACTGACTCCCGTTGCCGACCTTGACTCACAAAGGCCGCCGCGACCATCGTTCTCCTCCTCGATTGGTAATGTGTGTATTGAATCACCTAGCAGTACATGTGCAGTTCCAATTTTGTTCATACCTACCCTTCAAATTTCCTGGGTGCTATTGTTCCCGTAAAAGTAATTGGTTATAGCCTCCATTGTCCAACAGAATATCAGCTTGTAATTGTGTGTCGCTCCTGTATCACGTTGTGCTTGGGTAGGTTTTTCATCTGCAACCAGTAGTGTGGCAAATGATGGAAAGTTTTTTAGAACTAGCAAGATGCCCATGAGTTGCACACATCAAAGTGCATTTGTATTTAATCTTGTGGGAGAAAAGGAATGAACGAGGGAAGGCCTTATTTGCAAATCTGGAGAGGGGTATGGGTAACTTTTTGCAAAATTCCCATTTGTTTCCTTCCTATCTGTCAGATATAAATCGGACGGCCTATATTGCAAGAAAAAAAGTATAGAGAAAAAAAGTAGACAGTAGAGAAGTAGAGATAAATATTAAATATTAAATATAAAAATAAATATAACAGTAGAGAAGAGAGTAGAGATAGTAGAGACGTCGGGAAAGGATCGCGCCGGCGCGGGAAAAAGCGGCCGGGCGTGCGCTAGTTTTGGCACGCGGCGTCCGACGCGCTTTATAAAATCCAACGCCCTCCCACCGCTATGTGCCTTGCCACCGCTCTCTCCCCATTCTGTGCCTCGCCACCGCTCTCTCCCCGCTCTTTCTCGCCTCGCCGCCACCACGCCACCATGTCGCCGTGTCGCTGGGAAACTTGGGGATATCGCGGCGTCCACGCGCGCCCCTCCGGCGGCTTCTCCGCCTAGATCCGGTTCCGTGGGATGCGCCTCGGCCTCGGCAATTTGGACACCGCCAACCAGGCCGCCCGCACGTACGATGCAGCGGCGTGGCACCTCCGATGGCCTCATAGAACATTGAACTTCCCCTATGTGCCGACGCGGGAGCGGGCGCAGGAGCTCGCGCCATTGTTGTGGCTTAGCACCGACGAGGATCATCGCGACAACCAAAAGAGGGAGCACCATCTCGGCATCACCGAGATGGACGAGGAAGCCATGGCGTTGTGGCGCCAACACTTCCCGCAGGACATCATCAACGAGCGCGAGTTCTACGCACAAAGGAGGGCGGAGAGAGATAAGAGGAGGGCGGAGCGAGCCGCCTATCGCGAGGACAAGCGTAGGCGAAAAGCGGACGCTCAATTCAACATGAGGCTAGGAGCAGCGTCACACTGGGAATCCGACGATGATCGGTATCTTCACGCCTATAGTCAATCATCGGAGGAGGACATCACCGAGGAGGAGTCAGACGAAGAGGCGTAGTTGAATTATCTTTTTTTATCTATCTATGCTGAGAACTATTCTCTACTCTCTACTCTCTACTTCTCGTTCTCAGAACTGTAAATGCTTTTTTAAAGCGCCGCGCATTGCAATTCTGTTGGAGATGCTCTAACATGGTAGACGAGTGCTTTAATGTTGCCCACAAGATGCGCGAGTATTACTAGTAGTATATTTTTCTTGCCATGTTGAGATTTTAAAACCACAAGTGCGAACATGAAGAGGAGCAATGAAGACCAAACACGGGATATTTGGGACATCTTCAAGGAGCATGGCAAGTTAAAGAGGAGCTGCACCGAACCTGTAAAACGAGCTTTGGTAAGTAACACCCTTTCAATTACTTCCGTTTAGCCTCGTGTTCTTCGATGTGTATATGTTGTAGTTTCTGTTTCTCTTAAGTGTGGTGTTCTTCGATGTGTAATAAGAAGAGTCTTAATCGTCCTAATGCTTTCGTTTTTAGCTTGATGTAGGAAGTGGGTGTTCTCACCTTGTAGTCTATTTTTATATATATTTTTCCTTTTGAATTCACTTCTCCGAGTTCTGTTTATCTGGCTTATATTAAATGGATCTAGGTTGCTCTGAGTATTGATCTAAAAAGAAGTAACTTCATGTTAGGATGCAGTTCCTGCGAGGAGGGAAGTATGGTCAACCTCGAGATCATGTTTCCAAAATGAGGCTGGATTACACACAAGGTGCCAGTTCCCTAATGATGATGGATTAGACACAAGGTGCAAATTCCCAGATGATGCTGGATTACACACAAGCCAGGTGGAGTCATCAGCTGTTCGTGTCCTCGTGGCATTAGTGAAGGCTGAAAGAAAGCATGCAGCAGCCCTTGAGAATGTAGCTGAGTTCCTGAAGAAGCGAAAAGAGCAATCAGATGCTCTCTTCACCCAAGCCAAAGAAGAGATGGAAGAATCCATAAATGAGCTAGCAGAGGCAGAGCAGGCTAGGCGTCTCTTGCTATCTAAAACTGTTGTCAATACAAAATTTCCTTCATAATAGGTAGGTTCAAATGTTTATCCAGTCAGCATGCCTGTTGTGATGTCCGTGCATCTACTGATGTGGCACAAAATGTTTTTTCAGGTCATGTAATGACATCAATTACTTTCCAAACAATAACAGACGAAGCATTGGACATGGTATAGTTCACGTGCAAGCCCGACATTCCAAGTTCAACTTCCACATCAAACTCATGTTCATAGATATCTGCACATTCATACATAATGTCCACAACCATGATTCACTTCAAAGCCAAAAAATGTGAGGAGAGTTATAAATAAAGAAAAACCTCTACTAGTTCCTGCTACCAGTGCGAGCACAACAAGTCAAGACCATGCGTAAATTAATTACATTTTAGTCATTTTTGTGTTCTAAAATGCCTGCCGGCTCGCGGAAGGACGTGTTGCCGACACACGCGCCGGTTCAACGCCTGCGCTATGAGAGGTCGCGTCCGTGTCAGAGCAATCACTCCCTCCAGTCCTTTTTTGTTTGGGTATAAAAAAATCTCGTTTTCCATTCACATTTTACAAGTAAAATTCATGGACAAACTTTGACCCAAAGTACGATGGGGACTAGTAAACCAGAATGGAGGTAGTAGTTTTTTTTAAACAAAGAAGGGTTTCCCCTTCCGATTTTCATTAGTGAAAACCAGCATCTAAACCTAAACCATAGTATTTGCCCTAGAACTACCAGGTTCAACATCTCGCAACATAAACCCATACAACCATACGCCAAGGAGGTACGTAGTACCATGAATTCCGTTTTCGCTCCATACCAATCGTTCTAAAAACTACTTACTACTTATAACGCGCCATTGAAAATTGGAACTCTTAACCCCACTAAAAAACGATATTTTAAATGTGGCTACTCTATCTGTGGCAACTAGCGAGCCACCGCGCTCCAAGTCGTTCACCTGTGGTCCCGACCATCTACTCCTACGGATCAAATTATCACACGAGCTGACTATTCCTACAAAGGTGCTCCACCATGTACCCGGTACCCGCGAATGCAGCAATCGTGCACCTAGGGTTTTAGGGTTTATTTGTTAACGTCTCCTTTACATAACACTCATGTGTGCGAGACAGCGAGAGGCCGACTACGTGCATGCGCCTCTTCTCTTTGTATATGTACTCCACCGTTTGTCTGGTGTCCAAACAATTATAATAACTACTAGCAATCTGCCAATGCGTTGCCACACGATCAAAGTAGATTAATACATATTCACTGATTTGATAGAAAAAAGTCTAGTTTTGAAATACGTATATCACTAAAAATATGTTATGTTTCACTCAAAATATATTCCTTTGGCGGTTTTGATGAGATAAGGGAGGAATGTTGTTGGTTTCAAGATTCGAGAAGTGGTATATGTCTAATTTCTACTCTTACTAGCAAGATGCCCGTGCGTTGCACGGAACATCAAGATCTTGTGGGAGAAAAGGATGAACGAGGGAAGGCCTTCTCTGCAAATGTGGTGAAGAGTGCGGGTAATTGCCATATTTTCCTTCCTATCCGTCAGATATAAATCGAATAGCCTACATTATAGGATGGCAGTCCCACCATCATCACCAACTCGATTTTTTATCCCTACTCTTATAAAAAGCATTGTCGGTGATGATCGTGTGCCTGCCATCCTGCAATATAGGCCGTCCGATCTATATCTGACGGATAGGAAGGAAACTATGGCAATTTTGCAAAAAAGATACCCACACCCCTCTCCACATTTGCAAATAAGGCCTTCCATCGTTCATCCTTTTCCCCCACAAGATAAACTACTCATACAAATGCATCTTGATGTTCCGTGCAACGCATGGGCATCTTGCTAGTTGTTGCAAAAAGGCAATGTGTGTGTGACAGTGTGAGAGAGAGGGAGAGTGGAGGAGGACGAGGTGCATGTGTGACAAAGACACGCAGAGTGTGTGTGCGATAGGTATCAGCTTAAAATGAGGCGATAGTGTGTGTGTGCACGATCGAGAGGGCATGTCTCAAGAAGGGGAGAAAAATCTACATAGATACAAGGAGCGGGAGAGAGACATGTATGCGATAGTGGAAGCACGAGTGTGCGGGTGTATAAACCTATCTAGAGGCTAGCTAGTCGATAAATGTTTGTGAGAGAAATATGAGTCGGGATGCGAAAGCGAGAGTTCTCTGTGTGTGTGTGTGAGAGAGAGACGGTAGTCAGGAAGGGGAGTGGAAGCAGGAGTTGTGTGTGTGTGTGTGTGTCTGTGTGTGAGAGAGAGGAGACGGTACTCGGGGTTGTTTGATCGGTAAACAAATGAATAATGTCAGTCTAGGATGGAGACGAAAAGGAGACCGCGACAAATGTGGTGTCTACAGGAGAGAGAGAGAGAGAGAGAGAGAGAGTAATTTTAGTGGTATGAGTCATATGTAGAGACATATAGGGTGTGTGAGAGAATCCCATAGAGAGAAAGACAAAGTGAAAGATGAGTGGAGACTGTGTGTGTGGCAGTGAAAAAGAAAGCTTAGGTACCAAGTGATACCAGAGAACAGTAGAGATGTGAGAGATAATGAAAACCGTGTAATGTATAATGATAGGGAGAGTGTGACACTTCTCATGGGAGATGTTGAGAGACCATGTTTGCGAGGATAGGAGAAACATGAAGTGAGCGTGCGGGTGAGCTGGAGAAAAGAGAGTGATAGCTACCTGAAGGAGCATGCATGCGAGAGAGATGGGCGTGAAAGGAGTGAACCAAAAAGAGATTCAAATATTTGAATTCGAGATGATAATACATGTAATCCATACTCGAACCAAAATTGATCTCTCAAACATGCATACTCATATGAATTCACGCACATCTATGTTATTTAATATGTAGATATTACTAATCCATACATTTTAGTAGAACATAATTTGGTTAATTTTTTTCGAATTCAACCTTAAGATTTTGAGATTGTTGTAAATCATATTATACATATAAAGGAGCAGAATTCTTTGTTGTGCTTTTGAAAGTATATATAAAAATGATGTATATAGAATGTAATTCCAATTGAAAATGGATCCCGCCCAAAAAAATAGAATACAAACGGGATTCGAATTGAGTTGGCACTGTAAACGTGCACTCTGCACAATTTGAACGAAGCGGGGAAAGTCGCAGTAACCGCCCGAAACCAAAATCTGCGAGATGGAAATTACTAATGCCTATCCCTGCCACGCAAAGCCTATCTGCTGGATTTCTATAGGTTTCGATAGGAGTAGGTTTGTAATTTCACCCAAACGTGACGTAACCGCCTCTTACCCGGATGCATACACCGTGGGTGCCAAAACACAGCGTGTCCTCGGCCGAAATCGACTCCCTCCCCGATCCATATTCATACACGGTGGGCGCCAAAAACAAACTCTCGTTAGCAAATATTCGGTGTATGCGAGATTACCGTCCTATCCCCAACCGACTGATATTGCTATGATGTAAGTAGAAATTTGTCACCGGGGCTAAGTTTGTAAATTTCCTCGCATTTGAGACAAGCGCTCCTTGAATACATGGTTCCCCCTTCCTCTCTACCTCCCTTTTCCCCATTCGTACTCCGTGGGCGCCAAAACACCCTCTCCACCCCACCTTCCTCCATCCTCCGCCATCTGCCACCCCATCCACCGTCATCCTCCTCCACCATGTCGGAGCTGATACCCCGACACCGCCGTCCATTACAAGAGATCGACCTCTCTCATCCATAGCTTTGGACCGGGATCCTTGCATCCCTTACTCTCGCTTCATCCCCGCCGTCGTCCACCTTGTCAGGGCCGCTCCTACGACCGTCTCGTCCACCGCGCCCCATCGCCACTATCTACCCTTCTAGATCCGGTTCCGCGCCGCCAACAGCCATCGCTACCACAGCACCGTCAAATTCTCAGCATATGCGTACACGGCGCCACACCAGTGGTCATACTCTTTAGTATCTGCTCAACTTATTTATCGCTGCAAGAAAATAGATCGCCACTGCTTTACTATGATTTCTTGTATTGGTTGCGAAGTTGCCTTTGTCCTGTTTGCACCTTCAGATCTGCCATGGCACGCTCAACACTATACTCCCAACGCTTATGGTTTTCCCCTTTTATATTCCACACTAGTTAAATCACAGTAGACTAAATTTCAAATTTGGGTCAGTCGATTGTTCTGAGCTCGCCGGAGTTCGCTGGTGCGAACGAAGGGGCTCGGGTGGTTGTGGGGCCTCGCTGAACGAAGAAAACTTGACACGGGTGGGGGTTGGGGCGGGGTGGGGGTGGGGATGGCGGAGGAACACAAGCGGTGGGGGCCGATGGTCCGGCCGGCGGCCCGTGCGGTGTTCTGTATGGGAAGAATCAGAGACGAGGAAGAAGAAGGGTTAGGAGACATAGGATCTTCATCCAACCGCCTGAAATGGTCGAGAGATAGCTGGGAGTTGCATTCTTAATGCGCTCTAGTTCATCATGTGTGGGAACTGCGCAACCAACATTTTATTATCCAAAATCTGCTTGCTCTACTTTACCATGTTCCTCTTCCGTTCTTCTTTAATATGTACTCTCTTTGTTCCTAAATACAAGTCTTTGTATAGATTCCACCATGGACTACATATGCAGCAAAATGAGTGAATCTACACTATAAAATGTATCTGGATACATTTGTATGTGATCCATAGTATGATCCTTGTACTGAAGATGAGCAGGGACATTTGCAGTGTAGAGGTCTATAAGGTCGGTTGTGATGGACACTTTGAGCCTCTTTGATTCGTAGGATTTTTTAAACATAGGAATAGGATTTGTAGTGACCTGCCCACTTGAATCCTATAAGAATAGCAAGGAAATGCGGGGAGCTGTGTCGCCTTTGAGAGTTACACTGATATTAATAGTACCGCACCTTCAGTTGAAGAGAACTGGTATCCGAAGCCTTTCTAGCCATACCGACAGTACTAGCACATATATTCCAGCAAGTTCCACTTTGCTGATTTTACTCTGATGCTTACGGTTTTCCCTGTTATATCTACACTATGATCTATGTAGCTGCTTTGTGTCTCACTAGCAGCAGTGCACTCTTGAAGCTAAACACTACAATGACTTACAAAATTGGCACCAAGGCATTGAGTGCCATTCTGGATGCAATGAAACTCATACACTCCCCACCGGTTGATTCTTGTTCAGAATATGATCCTAATGACTATTCTAACCTCGAGGAGTCAAAGGCAGATGGCCTGTCCTGTTCACTCATCAAGGTGCTTGTTCTAATTTGGCAAGGTTTTATTGATTGTGGGTATCTTGCATATGTTATCTTGCATTTCTTCTACTTTGTTGCACCGCCATCTGCTTAGTTTACTCGTCATATATGTCGAGATGCCATGCCCATCCATTATCAATACATATTACATCTGTCATCATACCATGTTTTTTCACTCAAATGAAGTTCTTGTGCATCAGACATCAAAAAGGAAGAGGGTGATTGCCGAACCTGAAGGAGCACCAGCAAAGTCCTTGAAAAACGTGGTGGTGCCGGAGAAATCAGACAGCACCCCACTTATATTGGTTGTACAACCAGTGACAGAAAACATAGGACCGACTCCAGCAAACTATACCCATACTTCACTGGCCACACCACTAGCCCCACCACACAGGACCTGCACTCCAGCAAAAGGTATACCAATTTCATTTGCCATAGCACCAGCCGTACCATAGAAAAATCCCACTCCAGCAAAAAGTACAGCAAGTCCACCGGCTGAAGACCTATCCCAACTGTAGAGACGACCAATTCCTGCAGATTGGAACCCCATTCCATTTATTCCTAGTTTAAAAGACAATGATTGCAATATTGTTAGGGACTACGTGCATATATTCCCATCATGGGAAGATTATAGTGAAGACAAACACCATTTTCACATCTTCCTGTCCAACTTACGTGTAAGTGCTATTATTCATGGTTATTATTTTCCTATTTTCTGCTGATTGAACACATCAATGATTTACATTACAATGTTGTAACTAGGCGAGGGTCAATCTGGATAGTCATGATGAGCAAAGCTTGCTTGTGCTTTTCAAGGAAGCATTGCAGCAGTATCGGTGTTACCTGAGGAAATCACACTTTGATGGCAAGTTTATAAACGAATTTCCGATGAAGTCTCCTATGCTAAATTTAGAAGAACTTGAATGGAAAAACCTTGTTATGCACTGGTCTCATTCCTAGGATGAGGTACTGTCTATGAAATCACATAACAATTTGAACTTCTACTTTTCCGCATGTGCCTTACGGATCTTTTTTGCAGGAAATCTGCTCGAAGAAGAATTCTGGTTTGAAAAGAACAACAGGATATCGCAAATATGCTGCCTGATGCTTTGCTCTTGTTAGTACCTAGTGTCCTCTATCACTGTACTTTCTTACATACCTGGTTCATTATGTGACAGCAGTATGCATGATAGCTTGCTTATCAATTGTTCGCTCCAAATTATCTGATCTATATGAATGGTTACATTAGTGTAGAATATATCCAATGCCAATGTTTTTAGCTCTACATTGTTCTTGTAAGTATATGCTGTCCTTTATCAGTGTACTTATAATGACAGGTAGTTGTTCATGTACCATCACTCTGCAGCTTATTTTCCTTTGCCCTCCATTTTCTACACATCAGATCTATATTTACTCTTACCATAAGGTTGGTACTGAAGAAGTTTAGATGTGCATTGCTCTTGGATGTACCTTTTGCCTGTATCGCTGCACTTACATTTATAGCTACTTGGTTTTGTAGCATCACTCTTCATCTTATCTTAAATATTCTCCATTTTTTCGTATATTATCACATCTATATTTACTCTTAACAAAATGTAGAATAAAGGCAATGCTTATGAAGAAGATTTTGTGGTAAACTTCTTGAGTTGCCCCCCCCCCCATCAGCATGGACAAGGGCTTTATAGAGCCTGTCTTCACCAATAATGTAAGTTTGTCCTTCTCAAGCCTTCAAACTTTGTTGTATATATTTGGTTAGGAATGACTGCAACAACTGTTTATTTTTGGTGTTTGCATCAAATTGCATGTTTAAAGTTTATTATGTAGTTCATAAACAAAAGTTTGTCCTTCTCAATTTAAGTTTTCAGTTGTACAACCAAGTTCCTTCTTCATACCATGTAAATTAAACTATACAGAGCAAGTGATCTTCGTTTGCACTGCATGTATGCTTCTGTTCTTCATCCATAATCCAGTGGTGTGGTGAACCTACCCACTACAGCACAATGCCATATTCTGCAATGTCTTAACTATGAACAATGTCATATCATTCTACTATTATTTAAACCGTCTCTTTATTTGCCAATATGAAATGGGATAAATTGACAGCACATTAACCATTGATACTTATGAGTTCTTGATCTGTAATCCAGTGGTGTCATGAAGCTGCCAACTCCTTCACAATGACATTTCCTGCCATGTCTTGACCTGAACAATACCATATTGTGTTAATGCAATTTTAAACTGTGTCACTTTATTCATCAGTAAGAAATGTGATGAATTGTCAGCACTGATACTTTTATGTGCAAAACCTGTCATTTGTCTGCTTGTTTATCTTTTAGAGTGAGGAAGATATAAGTGTTGAACAAGCGCAGTCTCATCATCTTGCTCAGGTGCTTGCGCTGGAGCTCCCCAGCAGGGCTAACCTTTCTTGAACTCTATTGAAGTGTTGTCGGTTTTGTATATTATTTTGTCGGCGTGTTTATTTGCACTAGTGGCGATCTTTGATGCCCAGTGTATGTAATCTGCTGTCTGCTTGTGCTTTATTATCATAGTGGCGAACTTTGATGCCCAGTGGATGTAATATGCCGTAATTTCTTTATTGTATAGTCTAGGTTTTTTCTTATTCACGATGCTGCAGTTATTTTACTGTATATAT
>NC_041389.1:411347890-411395002 GCF_002162155.2 Triticum dicoccoides | reverse complement strand
TATATATATATATATATATATATATATATATATATATATATATATATATATATATATATATATATATATCCTATCTTCGCAGTAAATCGGCCAAACCGTAAAATTACGGTACATAATCGGGCCGTCATGCAATCACGATGTATGATCCACATCATGGGCCCCGTCATCTTGGTCCGTTAAAAGGCCAAAATTAAACTGGCCCACTAGTAGATTCGGGCCTTTAATAGGCCGAGTAACCCCCTGCCCTCTTTTGACAAAAAAACTCAATGGGCTGTTAGGAGGCTGAGAAGTAGGTTAGGCCTGAAACGTGTCGAACAGTTCACGGGCCGGGAGCAGCCCGAAATAGGCCCCGACCCATGATTGTGTGAATCAAATCACGGGCTTTTAACAGGCCAAAATTGTCTCGGTCCTTGTTTGGCCCAATCAGATATCGGCTGCGAGCAGGCCGGATGCAAATTGGGCAGTAGTTAGGCCCAACTATATGACGGGCTTTTAACAGGCCAAAATTAATGTAGGGCCAAAATGTTAAACTGCCCCTTAACAGGCCGAAACTAATATCAGGCCGAATTACTAAATGGGCCTTTAGCAAGTGGGCCCAAAAGCATAGCGTCTAGTTGACGGGCCGAATCTGATATGAGCCATAATTGAGCCCAAAGCCTCTTAAAGGGCCGGACCTGATTTGGGCCGTATTTATTTGGCCCAGAATGTGGTAGGCTTTTAACGGGCTGGATCTCATATGGGCCATTATTAGGCCCGAAACGTGGCAGGCCATTAATGGACCAGATCAAATATGGGCCGGCATTTGGCCCAAAACATGGCAGACAATTAATGGGCCGGCCTACTAGGGTCCTTAAAATCTTGTGGGCCTGGGCCGGCCCATTAATGTCGGTGAAATCTCATGGGCCTTTAGCTGGGCCGGCCCATTATGATCCGCAAGAATCTTGTAGGCCTTTACCTGGGCCGGCCCATTATGGCACACAAAAATCTTGTGGGCCTTTACCTAGGCCGACCCATTATGGCCCGCAAAATCTTGTGGGCCTTTAGCCGGGCCAGCCCATTATGGTCCACAAAATCTCGTGGGCCTTTAGCTGGGCCGGCCCATTATGGTCCGCAAAATCTTGTGGGCCTTTAGTTGGGCCGGCCCATTTAAACTTGATGGCCCGGTCCACATGTCAACATTTCATAGGCGCATCTCGCCCATTGGATGAGTGACACCTGTGCCAACGCGGCCTGACACGTGCCTCCTCCAGCCAATGATGATTTTACACATGGAAAATCCCCATTGGTCGGGGCTGTTAACGGGTTATCGGATCCAAAACCTGACCCGATAGCTTAACGGCGTTCCGTTATGGTGGATGCCACATGTCGGTCACCCTCGACAAAAGCACATCTATGACGCGCGATTTATCGTCATGGAAGTGGACGCTTCCGTGATGATAATTTTGGTAATGTCATGGAACATTCTACGACGGCACACGTATGACTATCTTGGTTCCGTCATAAAATCGTCATGGATGTACATGCATGAAAAAAACGCGACCTACTGTGACAAACACGTATCATCACGGAAGTGTATTTTTTTGTAGTGTATGTTGCTGACATCCGAGGAGACCTGGTCTTCGACGGGTTCGCGACCTCAGCTGCTGCTATTTACCCCCGCTAAGAAGACTCTTCGGCTCCCCTGTTAGATCCTGCTCAGGGGTCACTAATACCTACCTCAGCATTAGATCCAGGGCATGTCTCACTGTCGGAAGATGGGAGCATGAGCCCCGCCGGACCTCTACCTCTTGTGGAACTCCCGACCAAAGACCCAGATGCAATCTTAGACTTAGCTCTAGGCAACCACCCCAAATTGTCGAGGTCTGCACTCATGGGGTTTGATCAGGTGTCCCACGCCGAACTCATCCCTGCAGATCCGCAGTTTCTGGTCCTACTTCTGCTCCTAGATGAAACGTTAGAATTGATGCAGTCTCTCACCATCACCGGAGCTTTATCTCAGAACTGTGGCCAGCTCGGGCAGGAGGCTGAGAGGGGGGAATTTTACGCCCCACCTGTCCGTGTCAAAACCGGCGGATCTCGGGTAGGGGGTCCCGGTCTGTGTGTCTTAGGCTGATGGTAACAGGAAGCAAGGGACACAGTGTTTAACCAGGTTCGGGCCCTCTCAATGGAGGTAAACCCTACTTCATGCTTGATTAATATTGAAGATATGAGTAGTACAAGAGTAGATCTACCATGAGATTGTAGAGGCTAAACCCTAAGAGCTAGCCTATGATGGTATGATTGTAATTGTGATCGGCCTTCTAAGGACCATCCTCTCCGGTTTATATAGACACCGGAGAGGGCTAGGGTTTACATGGAGTCAGTTACAAGGAAGTAACATAATATCTGGATCGCCAAGCTTGTCTTCCATGCAAAGGAGAGTCCCATCCAGACACGGGCCGAAGTCTTGAGTCTTGTATCTTCATGCTTTGATAGTCTGGACGATGTATACAGTCCGTCTGTCCGGATACCCCCTAATCCAGGACTCCCTCACCACCCACCGCCCACTCAGTAGCCATTGTCGAGGATTTAACCGACATGCTGGACTACGCGTCCGAAGACATCGACGGCATGGACAAAGATGCCAACACCAAACCAAGCCAATTCCCACCCGTCACGGGGCGTTGGACGCCCACCTTAACCTATGATGTGTACATGGTGGATAATCCTGATAAAAACAACGATGAGGATAATCATAACCGTGATGAGGACAAACCCGTCGATAAACCACCAAAGCACCAACGTCGGCGGCGCCGCTCACGATCGCGTCGGGCGAAGGACAGTAATACCGGCACCGCAGACAATGAGACTCCGCATGATGCCGAAGATCCCGAATACCCCATCAAGCCCACGACCGAATAGGACTAGAGGGAAGAGGGTGAATAGGCCCGAACATGCTGATCACGAAGATTCAAAGGACAACAACTGCATGCAGAATCCGGAGAGGAGGTCAGCCTCGACGATGAAGATTTTATCGTCCCAGAGGAACCCCTCGAACAAGAATGCTTCAAGCGACAGCTCATTGCTACAGCCCGGAGCCTGAAAAAGAAACAACAGCAGCTCAAAGCCGAATAGGATACGCTCAATGAAAGGTGGACTAAGGTCCTGGCCGCCGAGGAATACGACCACGAGCGACCTGTCAAAAGCTACCCCAAGCGCGAGCTGCTACCGCAGTTCGACGATGTAGACTAACAAGACCGACCACCACGTGGATCGGATAAAGCGGCATATCAAGCCGAACACCAACCCACACCTCCTCGCCGAAGAGTCAGGGAGACAACACCCGCAGGATACACATATGACTTACAACATGACCTAGCCAATAAAGCTGGTCAGGTTAGATCAATCTATGGATCAAGGGGCCGCGCCCCGGCCCAAGACAACGGCCATGAAGCTCGGCGTGATGACCATTACTATACTCGAGATTAGAACCGAACTCAGATGTCAGCCGATCTCCGCCATGATATTGCGCGATATAGAGGGGCCGCACACCCTTTATGCTTCACCGATGAAGTCATGGAACACCAATTTCTGGAAGTGTTTAAATTCATAAACATCAAACAGTACAATGGAACAACGGATCCGGCTGTCTGGATTGAAGATTTTCTTCTCCACATCCACATGGCTCGAGGAGATGACCTTCACGCCATCAAATATCTGCCTCTAAAGTTGAAAGGACCATCACGGCACTGGCTAAACAGCCTCCTAGAAAACTCCATTGGAACCTGGGAAGACTTGGAAGATGCTTTTCGGGCCAACTTTCAGGGCACTTATGTCCGGCCATCGGGTGCTGACGACTTGAGTCACATAATTAAGTAGCCAGGCGAATCAGCCCGAAAACTTTGGAATCGGTTCTTAACTAAAAAGAACCAGATCGTATACTGTCCGGACGCAAAAGCCTTAGCGACCTTTAAACACAGCGTCCGTGACGAATGGCTCGCCCGACACCTTGGGCAGGAAAAGCCAAAGACAATGACAGCCTTAACGGCACTCATGACCCGCTTCTGTGCGGGCAAAGACAGTTGGTTGGCTCGTAAAATCAACAGCTTGGGTGACGCCGACACTTCTGAGGTGCTAGACGGCAATCGTAAACCTCGCTGCAATGAAAACGAACATCAGAACAAAAACAATGACGACGCAGACAATACGACAGTCAATGTCGGATTCAGCGGTCCTAAGTCTGGCCAGCGGAAGAAACCTTTCAAAAGCAACAAGGAGAGGCTATCCAGCTTGGATAAAAGTCCTTGAGAGGCCCTATCAGATTCATGGCACACCTGATAAGCCTGCTAACCACACCAACAGGAATTGTTGGGTTTTCAAACAGGCCAGTAAGATAAGCACTGAACACAAGGGAAAGGGACCTCCAAGCGAAGACGATGACGAGCCCCATCAGCCGAACACCGGGGGTCAGAAGCAGTTCCCCCCGAGGTGACAACAATAAACATGATCTATGTCACTCACATTCCCAAAAGGGATCCCAAGCGCGCACTTCGGGACATCTACGTTCTACAGCCTGTCGCCCCCAAGTTCAACCCATGGTCAGTCTCTCCGATCACCTTTGATCGCAGGGATCACCCAACTAGTATCCATCACGAGGGTTCGGCCGCCCTGGTACTTGATCCAATTATTGATGGATGCCACCTCACAAGAGTCCTTATGAACGGAGGTAGCAGTCTCAACTTGATTTATCAAGACACTGTTCGTAAGATGGGCATTGACCCATCACAAATCAAGCCTAGTAACACTACCTTTAAAGGTGTGATACCAAGAGTGGAGGCCTGTTGTACGGGCTCAGTTACACTGGAGGTAGTATTCGGCTCCCCAGACAACTTTCGCAGCGAAGAGTTAATCTTCGATATCGTCCCTTTTCGCAGTGGCTACGATCCACTGCTCGGACGAACTACTTCTGCCCGCTTCAATGTAGTCCCGCACTATGCTTACTTGAAGCTTAAAATGCCCGGACCTCGTGGCGTTATTACAATCAATGGTAATATGGAGCGCTCCCTCCATACTGAAGAGCACACTGCGGCTCTTGCAGTCGAAGTGTATGGTGGCCTTATCAAGCCGAACAGCTCATCGGCCAATAAAGCCAATGACGTATCCAAATGAGTCTGGTCCGTGCATAATAGCGATAAATCAACGGATCCGGACCTTGATTAGAGGTTCGGCCTCCGGCGATCGCCCTACCAGGTTGCGGCTTGTGTACCGCCCCTACATAATTATGCACTAAAAATACCTTGGGCGACACCAGAGGCACACTGCGGAAAAGGTCCATTGTACGGCTTGACCCCATCCGGACCGCATATATCTTTTCCATCTTACTATAGGTTCATCAAGAGCCCTACTTGCTAGATGGTTGTTGCAAGAGATCCTTTCAAGGCTAGCTTTATCCAACCATCAAAAAATCCCTATCAAAGGACTTCTTACTAAGGAGAATTGGCGCAGACGTGCTGCAGGGCATCACTGGAGTTTTTTTCGAACTATGGTCTTTAGGCCCCGTGTTAGACTTTCCCTTAAGTAAAACTTTTTTCTCTAGTCATGTAATCTAACCTTAATATTGAATGTCATTGTCTGTCGAATCACACCTCGACGTATCAATAACGATATAAAGGAAGCAAATGATTATCAACTTATTGGTTGAGTCCTGGTATTCCCTTCTCATCCGTGCTCAACCTTATGTTCGATTGACATACGTGGTTCGACACGGCCTTCATACCACGGGCTGTATTCAGCCCCGCAAAACTCTTAAGTACGAACACCTATAGGGAACTCTTCGGCGTCCCGGATATTGCATTATATGCATCAACTCCGAATCATGTCTTTGGTCTATAGTTGGGTTGCCCGGCTCCTGTGTTTGCCACCTTACGTTCCACGAGTTCGGCTAAGGTAGTAAAGGGAGAACTATTGCGATTGTATTTCTGGTTCATCTGGTTAAGTACCTCAGTAGAGAAAGCCAAAAACTGACTATCATGATAGGCGAGAGCAGGTCAGCGATCCGGTGACTTAGTGTTACACTACAAATCGTTCGTGATTTATGCCGTGTTATACGAGGGACTGGGCTTTCGACCAGCCACGTTGCAGAGGTGCCGCACTCTGGATTGCCGTTCACGCAACAAGGGGCTAGTACTTAGCGCCACCAATGGACTCTTATGGCTAAGTGAAAGTACTAAAGCCGCATAATCTGGTTGCCTAGTTCACCTCTCAAGATGCCTCCTACATCGTACCAAGACGATGGATAAAGTGCGGTCATGCGTTCCCGAACACCCCTGTAATATTTACGTGGGGGCTGAAGCCGACAACTGGTAAGCTTTCAGACATATAAACAGCCAAAATAGGAGGATAAACTAATCATAAAGCATAAGCATAGCTATTTTACACCATGGGTTCATTACACGACTCTTACAAACCAGACTCAACTATTCAAATATGATGTCATTTGAGCACTAGCCTTCTACAATGCGGCTCCCTCGAGGACCTTGTCAAAGTACTTCTCCGACCACCGATGCTCCTTGCCTTCAGGTGGCCCTGCGGTGGCAATCTCGGTGGTTTTCATCTTCACCCACTAAACCTTGACACGGGCGAAGGCCATCCGGGCACCTTCTGTGTAGGACGACCGCTTGAGGGTCTCGATCCGAGGAAGCGCATCCAACAGCCGTTTCACGAGTATGAAGTGGCTGCCAGGTATGGACAAGGCCGGCCACAAGTAGACTATTATGTCCTTCATGGCCAGTCTGGCCATCCTGTGCAGCTCGGACAACTGCTTCAGCTGGTCACTTAGGGGCACTAGAAGTTTTGGCGCAAGGTACTGCGACCAGAACAACTTCTCCGTTGAGCTCCCCTCTTTTGCTCGGAAGAATGCGGTGGCATCCGCAATACTCCTTGGCAGACCCGCAAAGGCGCCTGGAGAACTCCAAACTCAGCTCAGTAAAATATAACTCTTACTAGTAAATCTACTCTGCATGATAAAGGCCTTATCAGCCGCAATCTGCCTCGCCTATTGGATCTCCTGGCGAGCACCCTAGGTTTCAACCCGGGCATCTTTCATGCTCTCAAGAGCTTTCGTGAGATCAGAGGCCTGTTTCGAACTCTTCTACTCCAAGGACTCGCACTTCGCGATGGTGTCCTAGAGCTCCTGTTCGACCTCCCCCACCCACGCCTCATGTCTTCGGCGGGTGGTTTGCTCCACCTCTAATTCCTTGGCCGCTTTGTCTGCGGCTACCTTGCTCGCCTCCGCCTCCTTCTTGGCTTCGGCGAGGGCGCTCTTGAGGGACTCGACCTCAGCTGCGCCAACTGTGAGTATATTTATAACATTCTTAGTCAGTTTAAAATGACTAACACACATATAACTTTCGGGTATGTCGTAATGTCACATACCTTGGGTTTCGTTAAACCGCTTGTTGATGCAGTCGAGTTCCTCATCGGATAGCCGAAGCTTCTGATTGATCTCAGCAATCTCTGCGGCCTGGGTAGTAGCCACTAACATAGAAGCTTGTTCAATGACATGTACGGCGAATTATATACTTGCTCTTGATCCTCTATCTGGCTTGTTCTAATCCGGACAGAGTCTCAGGGGCTACTGTCTACACATGGGTTTCGCCTCACACATATATATATACAAAAATTGTAAAGAGTATTACATCGCATACTTCAAAGCCCGTCAATAGGTTGTTGAAAGCTTTGGTCAGTCCGTTCTTCGCGGACCGAACCTTTTCCAGGACCGCACCCATCAGGGTGCGATGTTCCTCCATGATGGACGCACATTGTAGTGCTTCCTATAGAGTGTCAGCAGCCTCCGGAATGACAGAGGTGTACTGGTCTTCGGGACAGTGTTCAATGAGGGCCCGGACGGTTGAGGGCCCCCACCCTTGGTGGTCATGGGGGTTGTCGGTGTCAAAATCGGCGGATCTCGGGTAGGGGGTCCCGAACTGTGCGTCTAGGCGGATGGTAAAAGGAGACAAGGGACACAATGTTTTACCCAGGTTCGGGCATTCCTGATGGAGGTAAAACCCTACGTCCTGCTTGATTGATATTGATAATGTGGGTATTACAAGAGTAGATCTACCATGAGATCAAGGAGGCTAAACCCTAGAATCTAGCCTATGGTATGATTGTTGTTCGTCCTATGGACTAAAGCCATCCGGTTTATATAGACACCGGAGAGGGCTAGGGTTAAACAAAGTCGGTTACAATGGTAGGAGATCTACATATCCGTATTGCCAAGCTTGCCTTCCACGCCAAGGAAAGTCCCATCCGGACACGGGACGAAGTCTTCAATCTTGTATCGTCATAGTCTTGGAGTCCGGTCGATGATATTTGCTCGGCTGTCCGGACACCCCCTAGTCCGGGACTCCCTGAGTAGCCCCTGAACCAGGCTTCAATGACGATGAGTCCGGCGCGCATATTGTCTTCGGCATTGCAAGGCGGGTTCCTCCTCCGAATAATTTATAGAAGATTGTGAACACCAGGATAGTGTCCAGCTCTACAAAATAAATTTCACATACCACCGTAGAGAGAATAATATTTACACAAGTTCAATCTGCTGACGTATTTTGTGGCGTGACGTCACATCACAACCAAGCCTTTACTCGAATCATTTTTATTATACCACCTCCACGTGTCTAGCGAAGCGGTTTCCCTGGCACGTCTTGTCGAAGAAGAGATCGTGTTCCCCTTATCCCGGGATTCTCATCAATACGGACGTGGGTAACCCAACCGCGCCATTGATTGCGGCGCTTGGGAGATAAGCGAGTTTCATCAGGCTGGTGGGGACGCATGGTTTCATCCGCCCATATAAGGGGATAAAGATCTACCCTTTTACCTACGCCTTCTTCCTCCTTTGCCTATCCATCTCTGCGAACTCGAGCTCCATCGCCCAAGTCCGCACATCTCACCTCAACCTTCTCCAACTATGTCCGGAGCGGGAGGCAAGTGGATGGCCTCCTCCGTTATGGAGGGGCACATCCAGAAGCTGCGCAGCGCCGGATACCTGTCCAGCGACATTGCGCACCGGCTCCCCGACGAGGGGGAGTTCATCCCCACCCCCAGGCCCCATGAGAGGGTAGTATTTCTTTCCCATTTCCTCCATGGACTGGGCTTCCTACTCCATCCCTTTGTTCGGGGGCTCATGTTCTACTACGGCCTGGATTTCCATGATCTGGCCCCGAATTTCATCCTCAATATCTCGGCGTTTATCGTCGTGTGTGAGGCCTTCCTCTGCATTAAGCCCCACTTCGGCTTGTGGCTCAAGACCTTCAGTGTCAAGCCGAAGGTTGTGAAGGGCAGCCAAGCGGAGTGCGGAGGCGCCATGGTGGGCAAGATGCCCAACGTTACTTGGCTTGAGGGCACCTTCCTGGAAACCATTAAGGGGTGGCAATCGGGGTGGTTCTACATCACCGAGCCGCGTGACCCTGAATGGGCAGCGGCCCCCGAATTCAGATCTGGCATCCCCATACGGCTCACCTCCTGGAAGGAGAGTGGCCTGATATGGGGCGGTTTGGAGGAGCTGACCGGACTTCAAGCCTGCATCCAAAAGCTAGTGAAAAGGAAGCTCAAGCTTGTCCACGTAGTCCAGGTCATGCTCATCCGCCGGATTCTCCTGTGCTAACAACGGGACTTTAATATGTGGGAGTTCGATCCGGCGCAGCACCAGACTTTGAGCGGGCTCTTCGACACTATGTACGAAGAGGCCTGGAGGGTGCTGCTTAAGGGCGCTGAGGCTCCCACATCCGCCACCGAAGATCGCGGATTCAGCTCGCAGCGTCCGGCTAGCGAGGTAAGCGATTTTGCCCTTTACGGGATGCTTGTTTTCCATAGTTTGACTCTATGCAGGATCTAAACTCCCTCTCCTTTGACAGGACTGGATGAAGAAGGCCGAGCAGACTATCTGTCCGGCCCCTTTGCCAGAAGACCCAGCGGATGCCCGATTAACGGGGCTGCTGGCTCCGGCACCCCATGTGGTGCCGGAGAAGAAGGCCAAGAAGAAGGCCACGGGCACTCGATAGAGTTCCCGTTTTCAGGTGTTATCGGATGATGACACCGAGGCGGACTCCTCCCACGCAGGCGAGGAGGAGAAGAAAGAGGCCTCTTCCCCAGCAGGGGAAGGGAAGAAAAGGAAGGCCTCCCCAACGAGGGAGGCCGAAGGGTCCAAGAAGGGAAGGACTCTTCCCCCGGACTGCTCTGCCCACGCCAGCGACGACGACGAGGATTGGCCTCCAAGGGCCAAGCCCCTGGCGAGATTGTAAGTATCCGGACTCCCGAATAACTTCATGATTTTTATTTTCGCCACATGGAGTCTTTCTAATGCCGCATACAACCCTGCAGTCCGCTCAAGGAGGATCTTCCCGCTTCGACGAGCGGGTCCTTGGGTGCGTCGGATATGGATTCCCTTCCGAGCGCCTCCTCCCCGCGTGATGCAGACGATGCCGACGTGGGATCCCGGGAAGGGACCCGCCAGGAAGAGGAGGCCCCGGAGGTACCGCAGGGCAACCTCCCGGACTTTGCACCGGACTCCGCACCGGAACCTGTAGTGGCTCCGGAGTCCGGCGGGCGGCCCCTTTGTAAGAAGGGCAAGACCGTGACGCCGGTGGCCTCCGTCCAACCGGAGGCGCCGGATAGCTTGCTGGAGGCGCTCAACGGCGCTTCCATTGAAGAGTAACACCACACCGTCATGGTGCGGTGATTCAGAAGGTTCAGCTCGCCAAGAGTAGGCTGACCGAAGCCTGCAGCAGCCTTCTAACAGGCTTTGAGGTAAGAATTGTGATATGTGTAAAATAGTACTGCATAGACAGTAGCCCCTGATGCTCGGTTCGGTGTTCGGAAAGAAAAACCGGTCTGAGGATCTAAAAAGATATACGCAGGAGTCATAAAAATTATGTCAATATGGGATTGCAGGCTGTGCTGCTGACCTCTGCCGCACTGACTGCGGAGGTCAATGCTTTGAAGCAAAGCCTCGAGCGGTCCGAGAACGAACTCGGCCGTGCCAAGAAGAAGCTCGAGGACAAGGAAGGTGAGTAACACCTTATTAAAATTGTACCTTACAGAAAAGGATTTGGTTGCAAGAAAAATGACAAGGACAACGTGGGTATTGCAGGGGCCATGAACGAGGTGGCAACCCTGAAGGAGGCGGTGTCCGTGGCCAAACGTAATGCGGCCGCAGAGTGCACCGAGCGAGAGAAGCAGGAGGCGCCGCTGGCGGAGGTACAGCAAGAGCTCCAGGCTCTCGTGGAAAAACATGAGAGTTTGGAGCGCGACTCGAAGTCTCGAGAGTCCGAGCTTGCATCGACTCTTGAGAGTGCCAAAGTCGCTAAAGCCGAAGCCTACAAGGCCCTCCAGGAAATCGAGGTGTTGAAGAAAATAGCGGCGGGTAAGGCATTTTTCATGCAGAGTAAGCATGTGAGTGTGAATTACCTATCACTTACCCAAATTCGGAGCTCTCCAGGAGTGTTCGCAGATCTGCCCCGCAGCGTGTCCGATGCTGCCGCTTTCTACAGGGCCGAGGAGGGGAGCTCGACGGAGAAGGTCTTCTAGTCTTAGTATGCTAAGGCCGGACATCCGGTGCCCTTTAGCGACCAGCTGAAGCAGCTGGACGAGCTCCACAAGGTGGCCGAACAGGCCATGAAGGGCCTCATAGTTCGGCTGTGGCCTAAGGAGGCCATGCTTGGGAGCTACTTTGGCCTGGTGCGGCGGCTGGTGGATGCGTATCCATGGGTTGAAGTCATCAAGCACTCCGCCTACATTGAAGGTGCCCGTCGGGCCCTTGCCCCGGCTAAGGTGCACTGGGGCAAGATGGATGCTCAGAAGCTTGTGACGGACGCGCCACCGCTGGGCAAGGAGTATCGCACGCCCAAGATGTATTATAAGAGTGTCCTGAAGGGTGCCTGCATTATTGCGGGTGAGTGCTCCAAAGATGTAATATTTGAGTAGACTCGCATTTTGTTATCCCGTGCGCTGAAAACTTTGTTCATATGCGCTAAGCAACGCTTGTTAATTTAAAATTTTACCTTCTGTGCAGCTGTTTATCAAATCTGAGAGATGGCAAGTCGTCGGCTTCAGCCCCCATGCCACGAGTGCTGGGGTGTTCAGGATAAATTTGAGCACTCTTGTTCCCATTTTTGGGTCCATCTAGGGAGGCACTCAACAGAACGAACAAGGCAACCGGACTTATAATGCTTGAACACTCTCACTTAGCCATAGAATTCTATAATTTTAAATTTTGGCGAAGCCCCTAGTGTTCGGAAGTCCGAATTTGGGGCGCTATCCACGCCTGGGCCGGACAAAGCCGGCTCCTCGCTCTAAGCGGCATAAGTCTTTAGGGACTCGCAAAAAACCTCTCGAACAGCGAACGGCTCCCGCCTCATCATGACAGTCAGTTTTAGCTTTCTCCATTGAGGCGCTCGCCCAGCTCAACTGGGGCGCAATCGCAGTGGTTCTCCCAGTGCTACCTTAGCCGATACAACAGAACATAAGGTACCAAAACATGGGAGCCGGGCAAACCCAACTATTGACCCAAGACATGATTTGGAGCCGATGCATATAATGCTATAAGTTCGGGGTGCCGCACTGGTGAAAGTGTCCGGACTTATCACACCATGATGCGGGAAACATAAGCCCCTGGTGTATTTAGCCATACCAAAGTGTACGGATGCAACATGTCATAAATGAACATATGTATAAGAAAGAAATGAAATTGTAAGCAAAAAGGTGCTGCATTGTTTATTCAAGAGATACTGCTGTGAATGCAGAATGATACAAATGGTGCGATAAGCAAGGGATGGGACTATTAAACATGTCCCCCTCCAGGGGTAGGCTGCGAAATGGTGTATAAAACAGATTTAATGCTCGTAATGGAGACCACATGGATATTCACCGTAGCCTTTCTCCTTCCTTGGCTGTTGCATCGTGAGTTTGGCAGGTCTGCTGCCGGACAGGGCCTCTGATGAACGGAATCCTGTGGGTAACAATAAGAAGAAAAAAAAGAAAGAAAGAAAAAAAGAACGACACACTTGAGAGCCCCTAGTGTGGTTACGCCGCATTCTGGGCCTATCGTGGTCGTGCCCCTCCCCCCATGCCCATGGTATCTCCAGAGCGTAATGATGTACGTGAAGGACCTGTCTTGAAATTTTGCAGGGGCTGGGGTTGGGGGAGCACTGCTACGCGTGCTCGGAACGTGCCAGGTGGTCTTGTTGTAGGTTACTCCAGGCGCTTTTAGCCGTGTCCGGTCGCTTAATGGCCGGACTCGAGAATTGCCTTAAGAGGCTGCACTGTACTTCTGCCGCGAGAGCCGCTGTATGTTCCTCCGTTCGGAGAGAGCGTTCCGTGTTCCCGTTGACCGTGATGACTCCTCGAGGGCCTGGCATCTTGAGCTTGAGGTATGCGTAGTGCGGCACCGCGTTGAACTTTGCAAACGCGGTACGTCCGAGCAGAGCATGATAGCCGCTACAGAACAGAACTATGTCGAAGATTAACTCCTCGCTTCGGAAGTTATCCGGGGATCCGAAGACCACTTCCAGTGTAACTGAGCCTGTACAATTGGCCTCTACACCTAGTATAACGCCTTTAAAGGTTGTCTTTGTGGGTTTAATCCTTGAGGGGTCTATGCCCATTTTGCGCACTGTATCCTGATAAAGCAGGTTCAGGCTGCTGCCGCCGTCCATCAGGACTCTGGTGAGGTGAAATCCATCGACAATTGGGTCTAGCACCAATGCGGCGAATCCGCCGTGGCGGATGCTGGTGGGGTGGTCCCTTCGATCAAAAGTGATCAGGCAAGAGGACCATGGGTTGAACTTCGGGGCGACTGGCTCCATCGCGTATACATCCCTAAGTGCACGCTTCTGCTCCCTCTTGGGTATGTGGGTTGCGTATATCATGTTCACCGTCCGCACTTGTGGGGGGAAACCCTTCTGTCCTCTATTGTTCGGCAGTCGGGTCTCTTCCTCGTCATCGCTATGCAGCCCCTTGTCGTTGTTTTCGGCAATTAACTTGCCTGCCTGCTTGAATACCCAATAGTACCTGTTGGTGTGGTTAGCTGGCTTGTCGGGGGTGCCGTGTATCTGGCACGAGCGATCGAGTATTCGGTCCAAATTGGACGGACTTGGAGTAGTTCTTTTGAATGGCTTTTTCCGCTGACCGGATTTAGAGCCTCTGAATCCGGCGTTGACTACCGTATCCTCATTATTGTCGCTGTTAATGTGGCGTTTGTTCTTGTTGCGACGCGACCTGCCATTGTGGTCCTTGATATCCGGACTGCCAGAATTTTTGCTGAGGTTGTTGCTGTGGGCTAGCCAGCTGTCTTCTCCCGTGCAGAAGCGGGTCATGAGTGATGTGAGGGCTGCCATGGATTTCGGCTTTTCCTGCCCCAGGTGCCGGGCAAGCCACTCGTCACGGATATTATGTTTGAACGCCGCGAGGGCCTCTGCATCCGGACAGTCGACGATTTAATTTTTCTTAGTTAAGAACCGTGTCCAGAATTGTCTGGCCGGTTCGTCTGGCTGCTGAATGATGTGGCTTAGGTCATCAGCGTCTGGTGGTCACACATACGTGCCCTGGAAGTTATCAAGGAATGCGGCTTCCAGGTCCTCCCAACTCCCAATTGATTCTGCTGGTAAGCTGTTAAGCCAATGCCGAGCTTGAGTGGGAGGTATTTGATGGCGTGGAGATCATCACCGCGGGCCATGTGGATATGAAGGAGATAGTCTTCGATCCAAACCGCGGGGTCCGTTGTGCCATCATAAGATTCAATATTCACGGGTTTAAACCCTTCGGGGATTTGATGATCCATTACTTCATCTGTGAAGCATAGTGGGTTTGCGGCGCCTCTGTATTGGGCTATATCACGACGAAGCTCAAAAGAGTTTTGTCTACTGTGTTCGGCCCTGCCGGACTTGCTGTGTCCGGCGCGACGGTTGTCGTCACATATCATGGGGCGCCCCTGCGATCCGTAGATCGATCTTGATTTTCTTGCCTTATCCACCAATATGTCTCGCAAGTCCGGAGCGTTCCCCTGTGGTCTTGTGCTTTTCGAGCGACGCCGGGGTACGGTTCTAATGGAGGGCCTAGAGGCCTCTCTGTCGCGGCTACGGGGTGGCCGGTCAGCTGTATCGTGCTCTGGTGATGCGGGTTTATATGCTTCCTCCTCTAATCTGGCTAGCAGCTTGCGTTTGGGGTAGCTTTTGGAGGGGCGTTCGAGCTCATGCTCTTCGGCCGCAAGGACTTCAATCCATCTGTCGGCTAGCAGATCTTGATCAGCTCTAAGCTGTTGCTGCTTTTTCTTGAGGCTGTTTGTCGTGGCCATAAGCCTGCGTTTAAAACGCTCTTGTTCGGCGGGATCCACAGGAACGACAAATTCGTCGTCGGCGAGGCTTTCCTCGTCTCCGGAGGGAGGCATGTAACTATCATCCTCTACCTCTTCGTCTGCCGCTCTCTCGTGAGGGCTGGCGTCTCCGTCCTCCTGTGCTGAGTCTTACTGCAGGGGGTTGTCTTCGGCACTGTCTGGGGTGTTATTATCTTCGGTGCCGGAATCTCCATTCTTGCTTTGGCGGGATTTAGAGCGGCGCCACTGACGCTGGCGTTTGGGCTGTTTCTTGCAGGGGTCATCCTCCTCTGTTCCTCCATCGTTCCCATCCTTTGGGATATCCACCATGTATATGTCATATGATGAGGTGGCTTTCCAGTGCCCGGTAGGCACTGGTTCTTGGTCGTCTCCGGCATCGTCGTCCATACCATCAATGTCTTCGGAGTCGAAGTCTAGCATGTCGGTTAGATCGTCGACAGTGGCTACTAAGTGGGTGGTGGGTGGGCTTTGAATTTCTTCGTCGCCCGCATCCCAACCGTCCTAACCGCAGTCCGGCCAGGGCTCTCCTGATAATGAGAGATACTTTAGCGAACTCAAGATGTTGCCGAAAGGTGAGTGTTGAAAGATGTCCACAGCGGTGAACTCCATGATCGGCGCCCAATCGGATTCCATTGGAGGGGCGCGGGAGGTTCGAAGTCCGGCGAGGAGTCCAGCACCTCGGAGTCACGAGCTTCATGAGGGACAAGGTCAGTGTTTGGCTCTATCGACGTAGAGGTTGCAGCCCCCGAGGCGGTGTCTAGCCACCCGTCCTCGATCTGCGCAGCCGGCTCTGAATTGAAGATCAGAGCGGACTCGTGTGCGGCCTCCAGGGTACTGTCCGGCTGCAGAGCTAAATCATGCCCACCGTGATAGTGCGGCGCGCTCGGCTGTGGCTCGAATCCATCGAAGATCAAGTCCCCGCGGATGTCAGCCGTGAAGTTCAAACTTCCAAATCTGACCTGAAGGCCAGGGGCGTAGCTTTCGATCTGCTCCAGATGGCCAAGGGAATTGGCCCGCAGTGCAAAGCCGCCGAATACGAAGATCTTTCCAGGGAGAAAGGTCTCACCCTAGACGGCGTCGTTGTTGATGATCGAAGAAGCCATCGAGCCTATCGGTGACGACACAGAGGAACTCCCAATGAAAGCACCAATGTCGGTGTCAAAACCGGCGGATCTCGGGTAGGGGGTCCCGAACTGTGTGTCTAGGCGGATGGTAACAGGAGACAAGGGACACAATGTTTTACCCAGGATTCGGGCCTTCTTGATGGAGGTAAAACCCTACGTCCTGCTTGATTGGTATTGATGATGTGGGTATTACAAGAGTAGATCTACCACGAGATCAAGGAGGCTAAACCGTAGAAGCTAGCCTATGGTATGATTGTTGTTCGTCCTATGGACTAAAGCCATCCGGTTTATATAGACACCGGAGAGGGCTAGGGTTACACAGAGTCGGTTACAATGGTAGGAGATCTACATATCCGTATTGCCTAGCTTGCCTTCCACGCCAAGGAAAGTCCCATCCGGACACGGGACGAAGTCTTCAATCTTGTATCTTCATGGTCTTGGAGTCCGGCCGATGATGATAGTTCGGCTGTCCGGACACCCCCTAGTCCGGGACTCCCTCAGGGGTCGTCATGCCCTGCTCTACAGCGTCTGAGGTGTTGTCCTCGAGTGCCTTCTGGACGGTCTTGTCCGCTCCTCCCCAGCCAAGAGATGGCCTTTGAGACGACACCTCGGTGTCCTTCATGGCAGGGGCAGCGAGGGCGCGAAATGGCCTGTCACTCTCCGCCTCTCTAGGAGCTAGAGAGCTCCCCTCCAAAGAGGAGGGAATCGGGATCTCATGCGGAGGGCTGAAAAGCATAAAAGGATTGGGCATGACAGAGGCAGATTAAAGTGATGATTCAATGAATAAGTTTCCGACACTTACGTTTCGGCTAGGGGCTTCTCCCTATGGATCCTCTCCAGGTTGTGTTTAGACTCTGAGTCCGAACTATCCGAGAGGACCACCCTCCCCTTCTTTCGCGTCGCCCCCTCCAGGTTCATGGAGGCTATCCTCTTTCCCCTCCTCGTCGTAAGGGGGGGGGTCGCTCTCCACCTCTTCCTCCTCCTCCTCCTCCCCTTCCTCCTGTTCATCCTCGTCTTCCTCATGAAAGGATACCGCCTTGTTCTCTCCGGACACTACTTCCGGAGGGCCTTTGCGGCGGGGCCCGTCCTTAGGCTCCTTGCCCTTCTTCTTGGTCTTCTTCTCTGGCACCTTATAAGGCGTCAGGACCAGCATCTCCTACAGCTGAGGAGTGACTGGATCTTCGGGCAATGGAGCCGGACTCTTGATCCGCTCCAACTTCTTGATCTAGCCCTGTAAAGGATGGGTTAGTGAGTATTGTATCAACCGAATATATAAACTGGGTGCATCTTCGGAAAGCTAAAATACTTACCGGAGAGGCCGGATTCATGGCGTTGAGGCCGACGTCTTCGGTCTCCATGGGCCAGCTCTTCTGCACCTTGAAGAGCAGCTTCCACATTCCCTTGTACGTGGTGCTGAGAAAATGATGTAGAGTCCACAGCTCCTTCGTCTTGAATTCACACATGGGGGAAGCCCGATGCTGGCAGGGGAGAATGCGGCGGAAGAGCATAATTTGAACCACATTGGTTAGACAATGTTCTTCCCCATTACATTGGTGATGCACATTTGTAGCATTTGCACCTCTGTCTAGGAACCCCAGTCATGGCCCTTCGCGGTCCAGGAGACGAGCCTCATGGGGTAGTCCGGATCTGAATTCCGGAATTGCCGCCCACTTAGTACGGCGCGACTCGGTGATATAGAACCACTCCTGTTGCCAGATCTTGACGGTCTCCATGAAGGCCCCCTTGGGCCGTGTGGTTTTCGACAGCTTGCTGATCATAGCTCCGCCGCAATCCGTGTGCTTCCCATCGACCACCTTTGGCTTCACGTTGAAGACCTTGAGCCATAGGCCGAAATGTGGGTGGACGCGGAGGAGAGCCTCACACACGATGATGAATGGCGAGATGTGGAGGAAAGAGTTCGGGGCTAGATGAAAGGATCGAGATGGACCTAGAGGGGGGGTGAATAGGTACAATTACAAATTTTAATTGGTACTTAGCAATTTTAGGCAATAATGCGGAATATGAAGTTTAGCCTAACAATTGCAAGTGTGATGCTATGAGCTAAGCAAGGTAACCAAGTAACACAAGTACGAGAGTAAGCAAGCACAATATGATATAAGTAAGACTAAGAGACAAGTAACCACAAGTAGGGAGTTAGGATTAGGGATAACCGCAACTCCGAGAGACGAGGATGTATGTCGATGTTCACTTCCTTGGAGGGAAGCTACATCACCATTTAAAGAGGTGGATGTTACCACAAAGACACACCAATGCTGAGGGAGTCCTGGGTTATGAGGTCCTCGTACAGCCGGACTGTTGGGCTATGAAGATACAAGACAGACTTCGTCCCATGTTCGGGTGGGACTCTCCTTTGCGTGGAAGGCAAGCTTGGTGATTCAGATATGTAGATTCCCTTCTCTATAACTGACCTGATGTAACCCTAGCCCCCTCTGGTGTCTATATAAACCGGAGGGTTTAGTCCATAGGACAAGAACAAACACAATCATATGCTAGCTTCTAGGGTTAGCCTCTACGATCTTATGGTAGATCAACTCTTGTAATACTCATATCATCAAGATCAATCAAGCAGGAAGTAGGGTATTACCTCCATAGAGAGGGCCCGAACCTGGGTAAACATCGTGTCCCCCGCATACTGTTACCATTAGCCTTAGACGCATAGTTTGGGACCCCCTACCCGAGATCCGCCTGTTTTGACATCGACATTGGTGCTTTCATTGAGAGTTCCACTGCGTCGTCATCATAAGGCTTGATGGCTCCTTCAATCATCTACAACAACGCGGTCCAGGGTGAGATCTTTCTCCCCGGATAGATCTTTGTATTCGGTGGCTTCGCACTATGGGCCAACTCGCTCGGCCATCTGGAGCAGATTGATGGCTACGCCCCTGGCCATCAGGTCAGGTTTGGAAGCTTGAACTACACCGCCCACATCCATGGAGACTTGGTCTTCGACGGATTCAAACCCATGACAACCGCACCTTGTAGCTATGATGAACATGACTTAAATCTGTCATCGAACCATGCTCAGGAGACAGTGCCTGTAACTGTCCTGGCCCTAGATCCAGTGTAGGTCGTGCCATCCGAGGACGGGAGGATGGACCCTGCAATGGAAGCCGCAGACTCAAAGGCGCTAGAGCCGAACACAGATCTGACCTCCAACGAGGCTTGTGTCATCGGAACCTCGGACTTGTCTCCGGCCATAGGCTCCGAACCGCATGTATCCGCGCCCATCGAATCTAACCGGGCGCCGATCTTGGAGTTCAGTTCCGCGGACATCTTCCAACACTCACCCTTGGGCGATGTGTTAAACACATTGAAATCCCTCTCCTTGGCAAGGGATTCTTGGCCGAACTCTGTCCGGCTCGAGTGGGATGCGGACGATGGAGAACTTCGTTACCCACCCACCACCCACTTGATAGCCACTGTTGACGACTTAACCGACATGATTGACTTTGACTCCGAAGACATCAACGGAATGGACGACGATGTGGGAGAGCAACAGGAACCACCGCCCATACGGCGCTGGACAGCCACCTCATCGTATGACATATACATGGTGGATACACCCAAAGAAGACAATGTCGAGGAGAAAAAGGATCTAGTTGAGGACAAGCCTCGTGAGAAGCAGCCAAAGCGCCAACGTCAGCGGCGCCGCTCTAAACCATGCCATGGTAAAAACAACGATACCGGCACAAGAGACAATAGCACTCCGAATGATGCCGAAGACAAAGACGACCCCGCCTAGCCGAGTTTCAAACAGGCTGAACGGGAAGAGGGCGAGCCTGCCCTGATGAACAGGCCACAAATGAAGACTCGGAAGACAGAAATTACATGCCCCTCTTCGAGGATGAGGCGAGCCTTGGTGACGAAGAATTTACTGTGCCTGACGATCCCGTCGAGCAGGAGCGCTTTAAGCACCGACTTATAGCCACTGCAAAGAGCCTGAAGAAAAAACAGCAGCAGCTTCAAGCTGATCAAGATCTGCTAACTGATAGATGGACTGAGGTCCTATCAGCCGAGGAATATGAACTCGAACGCCCAACCAAAAGTTACCCAAAGCGCAAGTTGTTAACTCGATTCGATGACGAGGCATTAGAGCCAGCACTACTAGCTGACCGACTGCCGCGTGGCCAAGATAAAATAGAATCCCAGCCCACACTACCTCGCCGAACAAATAGAAACACAACAGCTCGAGGATACACACATGACCTGCGGTACGACATGGAAACCAGAGCAGGAGAGCCCAAATCGATCTACGGATCGTGGGGGCGCCCCCCAATGCGCGATGATGGCCACCACACCAGATATAATAAATACAAACCTGTCAGGGCCGAATACCGCAGACCAACTCCAACAGAACTGTGTCGTGATGTAGCCCAACATAGAGGCGCCGCACACCCCTTATGCTTCACTGATGAAGTAATGGAACATGAATTCCCAGGAGGGTTTAAACCCGTAAAGATCGAATCATATGATGGGACAACAGATCCCGTGGTATGGATCAAAGACTTCCTTCTCTATGCCATCAAATATCTCCTGCTAAAACTCAAGGGACCAGCTCGGCACTAGTTGAACGGTCTGCCCAAAAACTCTATTGGCAGTTGGGATAACATGGAAGACGCATTCCTTGACAAATTCCAAGGCACCTATGTCCGACCTCCGGATGCCGATGACTTAAGTCATATAACCCAACAGCCCGGAGAGTCAGCCAGGAAATTCTGGACCCAGTTCTTAACTAGAAAGAACCAGATCGTCGACTGTCCGGATGCCGAAGCCCTAGCAGCCTTTAAGCGTAACATCCGTGACGAATGGCTCACCCGACACCTTGGATAAGAGAAGCCGAAGTCCATAGCAGCCCTTATGATCCTTATGACCCGCTTTTGTGCAGGCGAGGATAGTTGGCTAGCTCGTAGCAACAGCACCTTAAGTAAACCTAGCACTTTTGAAGCCAGAGATAGTAACGGCAAACCGCGACGCAACAGACACAAGCGTCGAAGTAATGGCAACAATGCCAAAGACACGGCGGTCAACGCCGGATTCAGGGGCTCCAAGTCCGGTCAACGGAAGAAGCCATTTAAGAGAAACAATTCGGGCCCATCCAGTTTGGACCGCATACTCGATCGTCCATATCAAATCCACGGCACCCCCGATAAACCAGCCAATCATACCAACAGAGAATGTTGGGTCTTTAAACAGGCCGGCAAGCTAAATGCCGAAAACAACGAAAAGGGGTCCTAAGGCGATGACGACGAGGAGCCCCGGCCACCGAACACAGGGGGACAGAAGAAGTTTCCTCCCCAGATCAAAATGGTAAACATGATATACACTACCCATATCACTAGAAGGGAGCAGAAGCGCGCCCTAAGGGACCTCTACGCGATGGAGTCAGTCGCCCCAAAATACAACCCATGGTCCTCTTGTTCGATCACCTTTGATCGAAGGGGCCATCCGACCAGTATCCGTCATGGCGGTTCAGCCGCACTGGTGCTCGACCCTATCATCGACGGATTCCACTTTACACGAGTCCTTATGGATGGTGGAAGCAGCCTAAACCTGCTCTATCAGGATACAGTGCAAAAAATGGGTATCAATCCCTCAAGGATCAAACCCACAAAAACCACCTTTAAAGGTGTCATACCAGGTGTGGAGGCCTGTTGCACGGGCTCAATCACACTAGAAGTGGTCTTCGGATCCCCGTATAATTTCCGAAGGGAAAAATTGATCTTCGATATCATCCCTTTCCGCAGTGGCTATCACGCACTGCTCGGACGAACCACATTCGCTCGATTCAATGCGGTGCCGCACTACGCCTACCTCAAGCTCAAGATGCCTGGACCACGCGGTGTCATAACAGTCGATGGAAATACGAAACGCTCCCTTCGTACTGAAGAACACACCACGGCCCTTGCAGCAGAAGTACAGAGTAGCCTTCTTAGGAAGAACCTCAATTCGGCAGTAAAGCCCCCGACACGGTCAAGCGAGTCTGAACTACTCTGCGGCAGGACTGTCCAACTCTCGTAGAGCTCAACTAGCAATTCGGCCTTTGTCCCAGCCTCAACCATGCAACAATATTTGTGCCACGCATACATAATTACGCACTGAAAATACCGTGGGCATAGACGGAGGCACAGCTAGACCAGGGTTCATAATGCGGCTCAACTGCCCCTAGACCCGCATAATTTCACTATTCCGTTTTCTTTTCAAGTTTCTTTCTTCTGGCCTCATTCCCGGACAACCTGATCATCAGACCTATCAAGGGACGTCTACACCAAGAGGGCAAAAGGCTCAAACACGTAAGGGAATTCACAAGTGGTCTCTGCTAACAATCGTTATACCTATCTTAAAACCTGCATGCTGCCCACCCTTGGTCATACCATGTTAAATGGCCTTATTCCTTATAGCATTACTTGTACAAGTACACCTAGGCGTACTAATCAAATCACAATGGAAAATAATTTGCGGATCCACATTTGCAGCATCAGCTTATTACTTAATTTTTCCTTTTCTGTGTATATATTATTATTTGCACCCATACACTCTGGTACGGTTTAATTCGCTAGGGGCTTCATTACAGCCCATAATATGGCAAGAAAGTCCGAACGCTTTTACAGTAGTTCAGCACCCCGAATTGTAGCCTTATATGCATCGGCTTCGAATCATGTCTTGGGTCAATAGTTGGGTTGCCCGGCTCTTGTGCTTGCTACTGTATGTTCCACTATATCGGCTAGGGTAGTAAAGGGAGAACTACTGTGATTGTCTCCTGGTTATCCCAGATGAGCACCTCAGTAGACAAAGCCAAAAACTGACTGTCATGATGCGGCGAGAGCCGGTCAACTATTCGAGAGGTTCCAAATCTTTAGCGATTTCTGTCGCATTATGTGATGAATCAGTTTTTATCTAATTAAGCGTATATAGCGCCCCAAGTATGGTCTTCCGAACACCAGGGGCTACGCCCAAGTTTTTCTCGTCAAACTCCTATGGCTAAGTGAGAATGTTAAGCCGAATAGCCCGATTGCCTAGTTCGTTGCGCTAAACACCTCCGTAAAGGACCAAAACCTTGGATAAAGAGTGTTTAGATTCATCCCGAACACCCCCATACTACCTATGTGGGGGCAGAAGCCAACGACTGACATTTCTCAGATTTATTAAAACAGCCGCACAGGAGGTGTAGTTTCAAACAAACTTTACACTACTGACCTGTTTTATATTACAGGACAGGATAAAACACGAGTGTATTCACGGGAATATGATATCGTTAGCACATTGCTCTGCCACAAGGCGGGACCCCTCCATGACACTATCATAATACAACTCGGGCCTGTGGTGCTCCTTGCCTTCGGGCGGTCCTTCGGTTATCAATTTAGTGGAGTCCATCTTCGCCCAGTGCGTCTTCACGCGAGCGAAGGCCATTATTGCACCTTCAATGCAGACAGACCGTTTAATGGCATCAAGCCGAGGACAGGCACTGACCAGCTGCTTCACGAGTCTGAAGTAGCTGCTAGGAAAAGCTTCGGCAGGCCATAGCCGGATTATCAAACCCTTCATGGCTAGTTCGGCCGTCCTATGCAGCTCAACCACATGCTTCAGATGGTCGCTAAAAGGCACCGGAGGTTCGGAAGCAAGGTATTGCGACCAGAACAGCTTCTCCATATAGCTTCCCTTTTCGGCTCGATAGAATTCGGCAGCGTCTGATACGCTGTGCGGCAGATCCGCAAACGCCCCTAGAGAGCTCCAAATCCGGGTCAGTAAAAGGAACCTTTCCCTTACATATTTGCTCTGCATTATAAAAGCCTTACCCGCCGCGATCTTCTTGGCCGCCTGGATTTCCTAGAGGGCGCCCTGGGCTTCGGCTTAGGCATCTTGTGCGCTCTGGCGGGCCTTCACAAGTTCAGTTTCTTGCTCTCATAATCACGCTCCAAGGACTCACATCTGTTGACTGCGTCTGGGAGCTCCTGCTGGATCTCCTTGACCCAGGCATCATGCTTTTCGCATGCGGCCCGCTCCTTGGCCGCCCTGTCTTTCGCCTCAACCAGCGCCTTTTTAAGGGCCGTCACTTCGGTCATGGACCCTAATAAATATAAATGACACTTTACAGTCAGAACAAAACATTTGCCATAGCCGAATTTTGATACAAATCATTGCTTACCTTCATTTTCTTTTAGCTGCTCCTTTACGCGGCCGACCTCTCCTTTGGTCCGCTCCAGATTCTGCTTCTGTCCAGAGATTTCTGCAGTATGAGTGGATTTAGCTAGCAGCGATGCCTGTTTGTTCACACATACATTCTAAATTAGTCTCCTGCGAAATTCATTTGACCCTCTGTTCGGTTTTTCATTATGAACACCGGACAGAGCATCAGGGTCTACTACCTACACTATGACATTCCTTTTAAAATTGCATGACTTACCTGGAAGCTTGTTAGAAGGCTCGTACACGCTTTGGTTAGTCTGCTTTCCGCGGACTGAATCCTCTCAATCACCACACCCATGAAGGTGTGGTCTTCTTCCCCGATGGAAGCGCCTCGCAGCGCTTCCAGCAAATCGCCCGGCGTTTCTAGATGGACAGAGGCCGCCGGCGGAATAGGCACGCCTCCTTCTTTCTAGGGTTGCTTGCCTGATTCTGAAGCCACATGAATCTCCGGAATTGTACTTGGCTGGGGGCCAGATTAGTCGCCCCCACCGTCAGTCGCTACGGGGACTTGCCTTCCCCCCCCATATGTTCGACGGGCGAGGTCTACCCCCCGACATGACCGGTACGGCCTCTTGAGCCTCTCCCTGGCCCGACATCCTTTGAGACAACGCCTCGATGTTGACCGCGGCCTTGGGGGAGGAGGCCGTTGGAAGGGACCCGGTGTCCATCGCCGATGGATCCAGCGATCCCTTTGAAGAGGAGGATAGCTCGACATTGAACCGAGCCGGGCTGCAAAGTGCATGACCCAATACGTTAAAAACAATATAGTGGAAAAGCCGGATACCTTATTGTGTTCGGATACTTACGATTTAGCCAGGGGCTTGACCCTGTGTTCCCATTTCGAGCTGCTGTCGCTAGCCGTCCTGGGACTGTCTCAAGGAGGAATATTCCCCTTCTTGGACGTCCTGGCCTCCGAATGAGTGGAGGCAACCCTCTTTTTCCTCCCCCTATAGGAGGGGGATGAATTTCTTGTACCTCCTCCTCCTCTTCCCCGTTGTCTTCGGCGGTGGAGGAGCAATCCTCGGCGTCTTCGGACACTGTGTGTGAAGTGCCCGTACAACGGAGACCATCTCTAGTCCCATGGGCCTTCTTCTTGGCCTTCTTCTCCGGCACCTCATAAGGTGCCGGAAAAAGCGTCTTCGTTAGAAGTGGGGTTTCTAGGCCTTCAGGCAGCGGAGCCGGACAGTCAATCTACTCCTATATCTTTATCCAGGCCTGAATAAATAAAGGGGGAAGCTTAGACTTCTGCCTCAAATGTGCTCGTAAAAGGTGTAACTTGAAAAATATATAAAAACTCACCGGATTAGCCTGGCGTTTTGAGGTAAGCCCATGATCCTCAGTCGTGGGCGGTGGTGTCTCTCCGGCCTTGAAAAGCACTTTCCAGATATCTTCGTGCGTTGTACCGAAGAGCTCTAGTAGCATCTGGTGCTGGGTTGGATCAAACCCCCACAAGTTGTGGGACCGGTGTTGGCACGGAAGAATCCGGCAAATGAGCATAACTTGTACTACATTGACAAGCTTGATTCTCTTGTCTATCATGTTCTGGATGCACGTCTGGAGCCCGAACACCTCATCCAAAGAACGCTAGGTCAGGCCCTTCTCTTGCCAGGAAGTGAGCCACATGGGGACTCCAGATCGGAATTCGGGGGGTCGCCGCCCAGTTGGCGTCGCGCGGCTCGGTGATGTAGAACCACCCCGATTGCCATCCCTTTACTGTCTCCACGAAGGAGCCTTCAGGCCAGGTAATATTGGGCATCTTGCCCACCATAGCGCCTTCGCACTCCGATTGCTGACCGCTCACCACCTTTGGCTTCAGATTGAAAGTCTTCAGCCATGACCCAAAATGGGGTGGGATGCGGAGAAAGGCCTCACACACAATGATAAATGCTGATATGTTGACGATGGAGTTGGGGGCCAGATCATGGAAGTCCAACCCTTAATAGTGCATCAGTCCATGAACAAAGGGGTGGAGGGGAAATCCCAGCCTGCGGACAAAGTGAGAGACAAACACCACCTTTTCTTGGGGTTCTGGGGTAGGGACAATTTGTCCCTTGGCCGGAAGCCAATGGTTGACCTTCTTGGTTAAGTATCCAGCCTCCCGTAGCTTCTTTATGTCCTTCTACTTGACAGAGGAGGCCATCCACTTGCCTCCTGCTCCGGATCCGGACATGTTCCAAATGCTTTTTTGGGCGGAGAAGGCGAAAGCTTGGGCGCTAGAGCTCGAGAGTGAGTGAGCAGAGGAAGGAGAAGGCGTGGGTGAAAGAGGGGAATCCTTATCCCTTTATAAAGGCAGCAGGGATCATGCGCCTCCCAACTCACCCTAAAACTCGCTTATTCCCCCAAGCATCGTGCTTATGGCACGGTTGGGTTACCCACGCCCATATTGATGAGAATACCGTAATGAGGGGACACAATCTCTGTTTCGACAAGACGTGCCAATAAAACCGCCTCGCAAAACATGGAGTAGCAGGTAATGGTTCGAATAATGAACGGGTTGCAGCGTGATGTTATGCTATGGAAAAGTTGTCAGCAGATTAGACTCGTGGAATATCGTACTCCCTATGGTGGTATGTGGAATTTGTTTTGCAGAGCCGGACATGATTCTTGTGTTCAAGATCTACTTTGGAGTATTCGGAGAAAGAACCCGCCTTGCAATGCCGAAAACAATCTGCGCGTCGGACTCATCGTGATTGAAGCCTGGGTCAGGGGCTACTGACGGAGTCCTGGATTATGGGGTCCTCAGATAGCCGGACTATATACATTGGCCGGACTGTTGGGCTATAAAGATATAAGACAGACTTCGTCCTGTGTCCGGGTGGGACTCTCCTTTGCGTGGAAGGCAAGCTTGGCTATTAGGATATGTAGATTCCCTTCTCTGTAACCGACCTGATGTAACCCTAGCCTCCTTTGGTGTCTATATAAACCGGAGGGTTTAGTCCATATGACAAGAACAAACACAATCATAGGCTAGCTTCTAGGGTTAGCCTCTACGATCTCGTGGTAGATCAACTCTTGTAATACTCATATCATCAAGATCAATCAAGCAGGAAGTAGGGTATTACCTCCATAGAGAGGGCCCGAACCTGGGTAAACATCATGTCCCCCGCCTCCTGTTACCGTTAGCCTTAGATGCACAGTTCGGGACCCCCTACCGGAGAGCCACCGGTTTTGACACCAACAAACACCACGAAGGCTCACCGTATTGTCTCTTTGAGACAACACCACGAAGGTGTTTCTCAACCACTAGTGGTACACCTTGGGGTGGTCTGCAAACCCTCACAAACTTTCTGGGGGGTGATCACACAAACGATTCCTCTTTGAATGACTCCTACCGCCTAGGAGTCTCCAATCTCCAAGAATAACAAGAACGATGGGGAAAAGCTCAAGACTTGCTCAAATCATGAATTCCTTTGGTGCAAAGAAGGGGAAAGAGTGGATCTATCACTTGGGTGGACAACTTTTCTCAAATGCTCTCAAATCCCTTCGGGATCTAAGATTTGGTGTTGGAGAGTGAGAGAGAGAGAGTGAAATGACTTATAGAGTTTGCTCAAAGTGAATGGTCAACACTCTCCTGTGGGGGATAAGGGCTATATATAGTGTGAGCACAAATATGGCCGTTGTAGTGGAAGTGAACGGGCAGGCCGGGCATCCGGGCTAGGGGGCGGACATCCATCCTGGCAAGCCACTCGAAGAACATGGCCGGACGTCCGGCAATTTTACCGAATCAAAAACATCCTCTGGATAGCACAACCCGGACATCCGGCAGGGAAGCCCGGAAATCCGGGGAGCACTGGGAGCCCGGACATCCGGCAAGCAGCACGGCACAAAAGTGCTCTCTGGATGGCTAGGCCCGGATATCTGGCGAGCAGGCCGGATATCCGCCGTGTGGCCCGGACATCCGGCTTAAAGCCCGGACATCCGGCAACCCAGAGACAGAAACATTATGGTTTAACATGTGCATATATGGCAAGGTGGTTTGTGGCAATAACAAGCCTTTAACTAACCCTATCGACCCCCTCTTAATAGTGCGGGATCCTATACTCAAGAAAACAAATATATGTGATCAAATTTTTATGCTTCATCCTTGAGTAAAATCACTTTGTATGCTCTTGATCCACACACTTCGATGAACCGGGGGCTAACACGTGAGATTTACTTGACAACCATTGTTAGTCCCCAACATGTATATTGTCATCAACATCAAAACATCATGTAAGGGCATGATTGCTCTTTCAATCTCCCCCTTTTTGTTTGTTGATGACAACCATACATGTAGTATCATAGATGCAATAAATAATCTTAACATTGACAATCACGAGAGCAAAAGAACATAATATATTTATGTTTCTATTTGCTTTTAGCTCCCCCTCAATGTGTGCATGGGATGAATATGCTAGGATGCACAACACAATCTTCGTATGGTAGCATATGTAGCTCAAAGCGATATAAATGTGAGAGACATGCACATATGAAACCATCATAACACATAGACTAAAACATTTCATAGCCACAAGGAGAATAACATAGTCTCAAACGATCAAGTGCCATAAGTACCAACAACAAGTTTGAAAAATAGCTAACACAAATAGCCAACACATAGCATGACCATACTAAGATACTACTTCTCCCCCTTTGTCAGCAACAAGGAAAAAGGGGCGAAGAACCAGACGGACTCTGTCAGTCCTAGCGGATGCCATCATCATCATCAAAGAACTCGGCGTACTTGTCACGAGATGGGAAACCGAAAGTGGAAGAGGACGGAGCAGAGGGAATCGGATCTTTATCACTCACAGGAGTCCCATGGTCATGAAGGCGTTGCTTGAGATGATTCTTGGAGATGATGGGGCGCTTCTGAACATCATGATTCTGCTGACAGTTGAAAGTGATTGCCTTCATGATAGCAGACTGAGCCTTGCTTAAGAACAAGGCAAGGCGTCCACGAGGAGCAGATGAGGAAGAAGGCACGGAGGAACCAGTGGGATGAGACCCACCAGCAGATTTCCTAGGTGGTCGAGGTGCAGCAGTCAGTGCAGGAGCAGCCCTGCGCATATGGTCGGGAGGCTTCCAACTGGAATTCCCAACGGTCTTAGCGACCTCAAACGGAGAAGTGTGATCAATTATGGCCTGAATGAATGCAGCATGTGGGAGTTGACGTGACTGGATGAAGCTGGAGAGATGAATCTCATGCCAAATATTGTGAGCAGTGTCAAGAGGCTCGGTATGTGCATCATGCATACGTACCATCAGATCAATGCAGTAGCTGCGATACCTTGAGCGATCTCCCTTCTTTGGATAGAGAGTATGAAGCACACACTGATAGAGAATGTAGCAGGGAGACTGGAAAATTGATGACTCATTGGGTGGATATGCACGTTCCTCTTCAGTGAGCAGAGAGATGGGCTTAAGAAGAGCCATGCAAGCATCAATCTTTTTGGGCCTATAGCGAGGATCCATACTGTGAATCCGATGACCAACACCGGATAAGCCCAAAATTTGAACAAAGAGGTCATAGGTGATGCTTAGCACAGTGTCATCAGTCATCCATGTGAGAGTGTTTGGCCCAAAGAAATAGGTAGCATGGAACTGAAGGATGACAGCTTCATTCCAATCACACTTGAAGGTCATGGCAGGACCTAGAGTCATATCATCAATGATCTTGACGGTGTTGTCAGGGAACATGGTTGGATGATTACGCATGAACTGAAGATCTAGATATTTATGAGAGGCAATCCCACGACCATGGACGAACTCGAGTAAAGATCTTGCTGCATGCGAGTACGGAATCGAGGATCCTCGGCATCAGCCACCATCTCATATGGGTTGGTATTCCGTCGAAACTGAAGGTATGGACGAGCCCACATGATGGTGAAGTCGTGTGTGGGGCGATCCCCACTGTCGGAAGCTCCATGAGATGTGACGAGCATGGACAACGGGCATGGAAGCACCACGAACCTGAGGCAGGGGAGCCCGTCAAGTGCCTGGTTTTGACTTGCCAACATAGTGTCTTAGCGCAATGTCATCCTCTTCCTCCCCAGCATAGTCCTCAAAATCCGGATCAGAGGCTGACGAACTTGTGGATGGTGCCTGCTTTTTCTTCTTGGTGGTGGTCGTCTTCTTCTTAGGTCCGGTGGTGGTCGCCTTCTTCTTACGTTGAGCAGGTTCCTCGGAGTCAGTGGAGCCTTGCCAGTGATCGACTGAAACGGATATATGATAAGAGTACCGAAGAGATGGAGTCAAAAAGTATGAACAAGGATAAAGCAAATTAAACAACAGAATGACCATTTTCAACCATGACCATAGGACAAGTCCAAGTGGTAGATCAAAATCTTGACATTTCCATGATTAAGTTGTTTAACCAAGTACATTAAGAGATTTTTAGGCTAGACAAGTGACATCAAATCTCTATAGATATATACGCCAAGATGGCCATGAGAGATAATGAAACCCTAAGATGGTTTGGTCACAGCAAGAGAACAATGCAAGAGAGAGAGCATACATACCCCGGGAAGGAGGCTCGGGGCCATAGTTCTTGGTCTGCGCCATGAGGAACTTCGGTGGTGAATTCCACAAGGCATGGGGCCCTCCCGAGTGATTCACACCACAACCCAAAAAATGGATTGGATGGATGCATAGATCGGGAGGAGATGAAGCCGTGTGCAGGAGATCGGGGCCGGAAGACGAGGGAGGAGGCCAGGGCAGCGCTGAAGCGCGCCCCGGTGGCGGCGGCGTGAAGAGATGGGGAGAGGAAAGGAGTGAATGGGGAACTGCCCCCAAATCCCGAGTCCCTCCCCAGTTATGTGTGGCTGCAAGCGACGGGCCAGATATTCGGGGTCCTGGCCCGGATATCCGGCGAGTGGAGGTCAGAGAGAAGAAAAACCAGGGCGAACGGGCCGGACATTTGGGGACAAGCCCGGATATCCAGCGTGTGGCGGTCAAGGAGCAAAAGGTTCAGGGTCCGGATGTCCAGCTAGAGCCCGGATTTCCGGCCACTGGAAATGAGCAGCAGAAGAATTTTTCCCAGGGCCCAGATGTCCGGCCACTAGACACAGAGACCAAGCAGGGGAAAGATTTGTAAGGGGCCAACCAACATAATTTGATATAGACTCCGCCAAGGAGTTTTTAGAGAATTGTAAGGGGTGAAAAACTGAGTAATCTAAGGCCATGCTAAGATGTAATAACAACCCAACAATATTAAGTAAAGAAAGGTCCATATAAGCAATTCACAAGCGGTGACCGAGGTCACCATGTTTGAGCATATGGAACATAGTATCGCAAAGATGTAGACTTTGGGCACATAGTCACGACTCCATCATGTTAAAGCACCATAGTTCGAGAACCATCATAACTTTGAGAGTGTTTGTTCTATTTATGCATTATGTAGGGTGAGAATACTCATGAGTTGAATGTCTTCCCCTAACTATATGCCTACATCAAGACAAGACATTAAGTTCATGCATGAATGGGTACTAGATTTCACATAATATTGTCAAGATCCAAGATACCAAGTTCACGCTTAAGTTGACAAAACCTTGCTTCATCCAATGGCTTGGTGAAAATATCTGCAAGTTGCATATCTGTGCCAACATGAGAAATGTCAATATCACCCTTCTCCACATGATCTCTCAAGAAGTGATACATCATATCAATGTGCTTGGTGCGGGTGAGGGAGTCCTAGATTCACTACAAAAAAAGACTCATCCGTGACATTTTGGGCCGAACGAAAAAACATTATGTCATACATATGACACTTCTATGATGATAATTGTGACAAAACCCAGTATCATCATAGATGTGGTGGGCTCCTACTTCTATGACAAAAAATCAAGACGGAAAATGGGCTTTTCATCCTGAGCGGGCCAGAGACGCAGCTGCATGACGTTCTTTGGGTCGTCCATGACGGAAAAAACCGTGGTAGAAGCGAGGGCGAGAAATTTTTTGGGGAGTTCCCCGTTATGGTGGGTGGTCGGGGGCCGAGCGATGCGTGTTTCTCTCGTACACGTACGCGCGTGTGTGTGAGGTGTTGGCTCTAACTGAACCGGAGCGAGGCGTTGGGCTCTAACTGCACCCGAGTGATTGCACTGCTGGCTACGCGTTACTGAACCCGAGCGATCGATCGATGGCTGTTAAGTGAACCCGATCGAGCGATTCCTTCGCTACTGCTACTAACTGAAGCCGATCGATGCTGCCTCTCTGGATGAACATTGAGCATTGCGAGGGGGGGTTGGATGAATAGTGAGCGGTGGGGGTGGATGAACAGGACCCTGTGGCGTTGCCTCTGGATGAACAGGACCCCAATCGATCGAGCCGGTTGGGGCTGGATGAACAGGACTCCGTGGAGGGCTGGATGAATAGGACGACCCCGTGGAGGGCTGGATGAATAGTAGACGGTGGAGGGGTGCTCGTGGAGGGGTGGTTGAACAGTAGCCGGTGGAGTAGCGCGCGGTGGAGGCTGGATGAACAGGAGCCCGTGGAAGCTGGAGGAGGTCGACGGTAGCCCGTGGAGGCTGGAGGCGGTCGACGGTGGAGATGAACAGTATCCCGTGGAGTCCTGTTTTGCAGTATGCCACACCCCCCGGATGAACAGGGCCCCCATTTCAACCATAGCGCTCCAACACAAGTCCGTTTCGTCTGTTTTGCGGTATGCCACACCCCTCCCGATCAACAGGACCCCCGTTTCGACCGTAGGAGGTCCATTTCCTTCGTTTTGCGATACGCCAGACCCCTCCCGATGAACAGGATCCGTTTCGAACGTGGTCGGTCGAACACAAGGCCGTTTCCTCCGTTCAGCGGAACGCTAGGCCTCGTTTCCATCGCATGTTCCGTCCAAGCCCTCCCGATGAACACGACGACGCATTCCATTCCGACCCAGCCGGTTGGCTCCCCATGAACACGACGACAACGTTGTTTCTCCGTTTCGACCCAGCCGTGTACACGAGCCCTAGCCGTACGTATGCGCAAGAAGGTGTTTGAGACCCCGCCCGTATGTACACATATGTGGCTGTATTTTCTTTCTTGCACACTGGCCGTTGTACGTACGTGTACATGCTACGTGCGCGCCTCTATTATGATACGTGTGCACCTCTACTATGACACGTGCGTGCCTCTACATCCATCAGTATGTACGTACACATTTGCGACCAGAATGACAATGCTACGTACGCTTCGACCAGGTGGGTTCCGACTGTCAGGCACTTCCTTGTGTGCGAAGATGTAGCTGGTGGGTCCCTGCAGTCAGCGGGGCAAATCGTTTTTTTTCGGATGCACTTCCTTGCGTGCGAAGGTGTAGCCGGTGGGTCCCAGCAGTCAGAGGGGAAATGTTTTTTTCGCGAAATATGGTGGCCCGTCCGATGGGTCCCTGCTGTCAGGTCGAGGAATAATTATTTTGCGCGTAATAAGGAGGCACTTCCTTGCGGCCGCCGTGGACCCAGCTGTCAGCCTCTCCACGCACATTACTCTTCCGATGGAAGTCGGTCATTGACCACATTGACCATGCCGCGCCGAGAGCACCACGGCGGTGGACGATGGCGAGGCCTAGGAAGGTGATGATGCGGAGCCGGGGAAGACGCAGCAGTGGATGCCCATGCGACGAGGAGTACGAGGGTTCACTGGTTCGCCTGCGGTGTGAGGCTGCCGTTGCTGCAAAATAATAGGGGGTGTGGGTGAGTAGAGGGATGGCCTGGCCAGCGGTGGGAGTAGTAGGGGCGGTGAGGCCTCCGCGGCATCACAGCTGGCCACGGGCGACAGGAGCACACGGCACGACCGGCGCTGGTTTGGGCGGCTGGAGCAAGAAGACCAGAGGTTGAAGAAGCACTACGGCCGTTGGATGAACATCGTACGGTAATAGGATCTAGAATCGTTCATATTGACTAAGTTGACAAAGCCCTCCATCCCCGTCAACTTGGTAGGCCCACAAGTCAGCCTCCCACTATGTTGGGTTCCAGCTGGCAGGGGGAGTATTCATTTTTTTGTACGTAATAAGGAGGCACTTCCTTGCATGCGAAGATAGCTGGTGGGTCCAACCTGTCAGCGGGGGCACGTTTTTTTCACGAAATACAGAGGCCCTTCCGGTGGGTCCCAGATTTCAGGTGGAGGAACAATTATTTTGCGCGTAATAAGGAGGCATTTCCTTGTGTGCGGCCGTGGACCCAACTGTCAGCCTCTCCACGCATAGTCTACTTCCGATGGTGTCGTCCGTTGACCACGTTGACCAGGCCGCGCCGAGCGCATCCAAGGTGGTGGACGACGGCGAGGCCCCGAACAGCAACAAGCCGGAGATGGGAAGACGCGGGAGTAGAGTCGCGGACGGAGAGGTGTATGAGGGTTAGCTTGTTTTAGTGTGGTGTGGTTCGGCAGTCGGTGGAGAAGAACAGGAGGTGTGGAGGGGTGGAGGGATGGCCTAGCCAACGGTGGAGTAGCGCTTCATAGCGAAGCGTGCTAAGCAGAGCTGCTAGCAGCAGGAGGCTGGAGGTGGTCCCAACGGTGCTAGAGGAAGAAGACGAGAGATTGAGGATGGATGCCGGTCGTTGGATGTAAATCCAACGACTAACATGTTAGAATCATTTGTTGACTAAATTGACAACGACTTGCGTTGGCTTCGACCTATTGGCCCACATTTCAGCCTCCAAAAATGTGGCACATATTCAACCCATTTTTTCAAAATTTACAGTTTTTTTTGGCGCTGTAGAATTTACAGTCAATTTGACCTTTTTTGAATTACAGCCATTAGCTGGGCTAGGTGAACAAATAATGTAGCGTCCATGCGGCCCATTTATTTTATTTCCTAAAAAAATACATGTCATCTGCACTTTCTCGAAATACATGATTTTGCTGGGCTGATTCTAATTATAATGTTGGGTTGGGGCAGCAATGTTATGAAAAAATAAAAAGGGGCTGAGAATTTTGTTATAAATATATTTAAATAATAAGTGATATTATTATATTCGTCCTTAAATCTTACCAAGCTTTCATACACAATCACTAGGATTTTCGTGCCAAAACAATTCAGGATTTTATTGTTAAGAAATTATTTTTATAAGCTAATAAGATGTGGGATATTGTTTTCTTACATATGTAAGTATCTGTTAAATATATGATGACAATAAAAATAATATATAATAACATATAAAATAATTTAAATATATATATATAGTTAGAAGGGAAACATAAGTTGGACCTGGCGTTCCTATTCCTATATAGAAAACTAGAACAGACCTCTGCGTTTTCTTCAAAAAAATACATACATTGGGCTGCTGGTATTCAGGAAAAATAAAACCTTGGATGGGAGGTCCATTGGCCGGTCGATACATGTGGGCCCTCAAGAAAATATAAACAGGCATATGGTCCTCCCATCCGAGGTCATGGGCTACGCATGTTAAATATGAAAGCCTAGACGGGGCAGCCCAAAACCCAGCTGATACTTGCTGCCCCAGTGATAATAAATGATACCTGCCAGCTCCCCGGCTTCGTTGTAAATTTATCTCCTATAGTAACTACGTTGAAGCACCTAAACAAATGTAGCTATGTTGACAAACCCGTGGGCCCCAATGTCAGTATAGCATTAGGAGGAAGTATTTGTTCAATGAGGCACTTGCTTGCGTACGGCCATAGACCTGGTGGGTCCCGACTGTCCGCCTCTCCACGTACAGTCCTCTCCAGAGTCCTCTCGTTTGTTCAGCATGTTCACAGCGGCAGACAACGGCGTCACGGCGAGCGCACAAAGGCGTGGGAGGGGACACGACCACCTGAGGAAGTGCCTTATTATTAACGAAACTACTGAACTAGCCTAGTGGCCAAGTGACACTACCCAACAGCTGTTCCGCCCGAGTTCGATTCCACCTCACACCTGTGCAGGGAAAATATCTCCAAATTTTTTGCCTCTGCCTTTATTGACATGTGGGTCCCCATTGTCATCTACGCACACCACGTCCAACACTTGCCAAAACTTCGTCCATTGTTTTCTCTGTGTTCCTCACACTCGACATTGTGTGGGCATTTTGACTGTGCATCATATGAAGATGTGCTATGCATGAATGTTGATCAGCATGATGTTAACTGGCTGGTAGTTCCATTTTCGACCATGAATAAAACTTCCAACATGATGTTAACCCTATTTGAAAAGACCGTGTTTATATAAATGCTCTGCCTCTGAAAGTTGCAGTTTCTTATCTGAAACAGAACTTGCAGTTTCTGAAACTGAAACTTGCAGTTTCTTCTCTGAGAATCACATTGTCTGCACTTTTATACTCCTATGAAACTACATTTTTTGAAGTGCTAAACATAGATCTCTAGAATTCATAAAATACTTCATATGCTCAATACTGCAAATCTAAAATTCAAAAGACATTCATATCTGAAAGTACTCTCAAAATACACAACACAAAACACAATTCACAACCTGCAAATACTGACAACCCTAAGCTCCTCCTGACAATTCACAACCTGCCCGACTATTGGGCTGAGGGGGAACTCCCCTCCTATTCCTCGGCAGCAGACAGCCACCCCGTGTGATGATATGAACGGTGAGGGAGAGGATGGTGGGGAAGCGTCGTCGGGCCAACTGCTTTTCTCCTCTTGCAGTTGGGTTCGGTCGACAAAGACTCCATCGGCTCGCTCTGGCAGGACAGCCTCACAAACAGCACCCTGTAGATGCTCGATCCTTCAATCTCTGGTGGATGCTCCATCTGGGATCGGTACTCCCACCACCGCTCCCTCCGATCGGATTCGGTGAATCTGTTTGCTCCATGGCCCAGAGGAGCAGCTCTATGTACTCCCGCGCGAATCCCTCCGGGTGTATCGCCGCCTTTTCGCTCTATTGCAGATATTTGGCCATGGATGTCGCCGTCGCCGCTAGTTGGTCCCTGTTGTCAAACCAAGACTGTATCTCCAACATCCTTGCTAGCTTCACAGAGTCTCCTCTGCGATCCTCATGTATCGGTTGTACTCCTCCTTCGATCTACTTCTCCACAGCACCGTCACTCGCCGGCGGTGGTTTTTTAATGGAAGAGGAGAGGAGCAGCGCTGGTTTTGGATTAGAACGGGAGAGGAGCGACGCTGGTTTTGGACTGGAACAGGAGAGGAGGGGCGGTGGTTTTGAAATAGAAGAGGAGAGGAGTGGCACTGGATTTAAATTGGAACAGGAGAGGAGCGACGGTGGTTTAAGAGAAGAGCGGAAGAGCGGCGCTGGTCTTGGAAGTATTTTTTTGTTGTTTTGCGTATTTTGGGTCAAAGTTTGACCATGTACTATATTTGACAAGCAAAATGTGAATGCATGCCACCAAAAATTGTATCGTTTGGTTCGTATCTGAATGTACTTTCAAATTATATTCTTTTTGCAACGTACAACATATATTTTAATTGCAAAAATCATGGTCAATTGTGACCCAGAATAAAAGGGAGACTAGTTAATGTGGGGTCGCTTTCTTAATTGAAGGGTAAATTGATTTTGATTTTGATCCAGTCACAGCGCGTCGGCCCTCTCGTCCAATCCTAAATCGCTGCCGCACGCTCCTCTCCCTCTTCTCCATTGCAATACCACCTCCTCTCCTCTCCATCATCTCCATTCCAAAACCATCGTCTCGCCTCTCCCTCTTATGATCTTCTCCATTGCAAAACCACCTCCTCTCCTCTCCATCATATCCATTCCAAAACCACTGGCTCGCCTCTCCCTCTTCTCTATCGCAAGACCACCGTCTCTCCTCCCATCTTCCAAAGCTAGTACCGGACCACTCAGAAGGACATCCATGGAGAGGATGCAGCAGCGAATCAGGCAGATCGCCGGCGGCAACCAGGCAAAGTTAGCCAGGTTGAAGGAGATCCTTACTTGGTTTGACAATGAGTGGGAGATTTCAAGGACGGTGTGGGCCATGTGGCAATGTATGCAAAAGAGCGAGACGGCGGTGATGAGGGCGGCGATGTACATATACTCCTCGGCGGCAGTCACGCTGCAGTCCTCCGAGTTCATCGAGTATCTCCTCTGGGCGATGGAGTAGATAGATTCGCCCAAGGCGACAGTCAGGCGGAGGTGGTGGGCGTACAGGTCGAAGGTCAAGCACCCAGAGGATAACGAATCGATCGAGTATGGTGTGCCATTCGTGAGGGTGCACAGCCAGCCGGAGCCACAGGACTATTCATTCTCCCACCGCAAGAGGAGGCCGAATGGCGCGACGTCGCTTCCCCGCTGTTCTCCACAGTTCCCTCGACGCTCGCCTCGTTTCAACGGCGACGGTAGGCTTTAAGGTAAGCTTCGCACTAACCTAATCTTCCACCTGCTCATGCTTACAATCAGTGTGACAGCTAATGAAAATCATGCTTACAATCAGTCTCCGAGTACTACGCAAATCACCCTAAAATAGCTCTGGACCTTTGGGTCAAAGTTGTGACACAGTGTACAAATAAAGAAAAATAGATTGGTGCTTCTTTCAGAAAAGAGTACTCCGTAGAAAACTACCAATATAAGCTACTAGTATTTGGTTAGAGGATTTGCTGCCGAGAAAGATCCGTCCACAGAGAGCGCCACACATCCCACTGGTGGTGGTGGATGCCAATGCGTGCATGCAGCATGGTTGGTGTCGGTAATTTTTACTTGGCACACCTCGCACTCTGCATATATGTCGGTTCCATACATACATTTGTGCAGTTCCACCAAAATGCAGCTGAATAACCCTGTTTGCACAGATAATGAAAAAGCGTGATTACATTATTGTGGCACTAGTTTATGAAACACACAAAATAAATAGAAAAAAATATTGCGATAGTATCATAGTATGCCATGCTGCGAGGGCGAGATTGGCCCTGCGACGCCTCATACGGTACGCCTCATACTGGACATCATCCTAAGTCTCCCAGATACACCTTCTGCTAGTGATGAACATCATGTTACAGCGGTAGTACAAGGAGGCGCCTGGAGACATTCAAATCTCTATTTTTGTACAGATCAACTAAAATTAAGCACCCTAGTTTGCAGAAACGCTTAAACATTAACAATGGAACTAGTTGATGAAACATACATTAACAAAGAGAAGCACTTTCTTTATCTACATTGGAAATGAAATGATAGAGAGGACACTCGCTCTATTTTAACTGTATTATTACTTCATTTTATCAGTGACACTAGGGTCGAGCAGGTGGCAAACAAGGTGTACCGTGCGTCGCAAGGATGGAGGCCGGGGGTGCTTAGACTGGGATGCTGAAGCTGGCTCTTTTAGTCACTAACATGGATGATTCAATTCATGAGACCTTTTGGTGCAGTTCATCTAAAATGAAGCAATGTCTCATGAGCTAGCAGCTTCTTCTTCAAAAAAAAATTAAGAAATGGTCTCAAGCCCCGGTTCCATGTTCATCAGAAAACGAAACCCACAAAGCTTCTTCTTCATTAGTTGCAATAAAATTGAGCAACATCAAGGCTGGTTGTGAAGCTCCTGGAATGCTCAACTATAATTTGGATACCATTTGTGCATTTAAACTAAGATCGAGCGTGAAATGTATATCTCTGTTTGCACAAAAAAGGTGGAAAGGAGGGTGACTAACAAGTGATGAAACATGCATCAAATGAAAAGAAGCATGTTCCTTATCTAAATGGCAATCCTAAAAGGACAGTAGCAATTTCTAAAGCAGTGGCATTGCTAGATATTAGTGTGGGCATTATGATTAACTATGACAACTGTTAAATACGACATTACTTTGGGCACGGGAGAGTAGGCGGACCAGGACAGTTGCATTTCTAACGAAAAGAACCAACTTATCTTAATGGGAAATTTAGCAGGACATGTAAAAAGGTGCCATTGATTCATATTACTGGAGGCATTACATTGAAAACAACATTGGTTTAACGTTTCCTTACTTTTAACAGTACGACTACTACATTTTACCAGTGGCATTACATAAGAGTGGCTCGGGGCAACAAACATCAGAACGGGATATCTGGGTTGGTCCCATTTTTGTTCGGTATAGCCACCTTACACTGTGTGAGGCTAGCAAATCTAGTGCTGGACTTACTCTGTTGACTTGTCCCCTAGTCCCCACTTTCTTTCCTTTTCAACCAATAGATCGGGTTCATATTGAGTTTGTACTGCGTTTCCCTTTATTTCCCTTTTAGACCTAGAGACCAGTTGGATAGCCAGTCTCTGCTACTTTTCGCCCCCATTATTTCCTCTTTCGACCAAGTACAAGATTCAGGTAACAAATCCTCCCCCACCCCCAACCCCTTTCTTCCTTGTTTGAACCAAGTAGTACTAGATTCGAGTGCATGAACTAGTTTTACCTTTTAAACATAAAACAATTAGGTGGTTTACGAACATCCGATCGATCCTATCTATGAGGGGGCCTGAGAAATAGTAAAAGATACAAATGCAGCAACGTCAGGAGCTCGGGAAGTAGAGCAAGGCCGGTTTCGAAGGAAGTTATACCAGATGGTCGCCGGGATGTCGCTAGGTGGGCGGCGGGAGGCGGATTTGCCCGCACTATGGCAGCGAGGAAGAACGGGTCGGAGGCCCTCCCTCGCCAGCGGTGGTTGGGAGAAAACGGCAAGGCAGGCTGATCAGGACACGCCAGCAGTGGATAAGAGCCGTTGCCGAGGACGACCATGTGAACATTGCACCTTCTCACCTTCCCCAGCAGAGAGGATCCGGCTGGATCTGTGACCAGCGGTGAGCAAAGAGAGAGTGAGTGTGTGTCCACCACTGTCATGCTTAGATCTGGAGAGGACGAGACAGTGTGGAGAGAGCAACACTAGCAAGCAAGCACGGAGGCTCCTGCCTATATAGTGGAGTAGTACTAGTTTTCTTTTGTCTACCAGAGCCAGCTTGACCTCGTCAATGACTGTCGAGAATTCTTCATGCACATGGCCTGGACGCGCAGTTGTCGCATTTTGATCTGAAGCGCTGGATTATAACATATAACACGAAAAAATGCCACCTAACAAGAAATCATAACCTCACTACCCAAAGGAGACAACATGAATCCTGACAGACAAACTAGACGAGGAACAAAGCTCAAATTAAAGATAAACTCGTAGAAAAGGGGTCCGTCGATAGATGTCCTAATTAACATAGCCGGATTGACCTAGATGGCAGCCGAGTAGTCTTCGTGCATGTGCCCCCAATGACTAGCCCAACTCAGTTGTCGCTATTTAACCCTCGTAGTGATCCGAAGCACATGACACCTAATTTTGCAAGATGACAAGAAACTTTTTTAGATTTCTCACCACAACTACAGCCATGTACAACACAGCCTGCACGATATGTAGACGATATGCCAGACCGACTGACCGTCTGGGGTGGACGCGAACATGACGGGCGTGTTGTATACTCCGCACATGTGTACCGCTGTCTTCTAGAGGCTTTGCTCCATGGCGCAATCCATGGATACAAAATTAGTATATTGTACTATTTAAAAGTCGAGGGCGAGGCTTTTCCTGCGCGGTAGGCGGGGTAGTTCCGCCTAGTCGGTTCGACAGAGACGCGAGAAGACGAGAAAGTAGGCTGCTGCAAATGTAGGGATGTGTGATTTGACAGCGAGTTACTGCTGGACAGGTGGGGCCCCGTGATTTGACTTGCCATTATCATATTAACTGCGGCGCTACAACCGGCGTGAGTCTCCCGATTCCTGACCACCTCCATACAGGTGCCTCTCCCAATGCTCCACCATGTAGACTGTAGTAGAGGCTGGCTCTTGCATGAGAGCCCACTTCTCCACTTTGTCCTTGCCTCTCTTTCCTCCACATATGCAAAAATGCCATGTAAAGCGCACTATTGTACTTACTTGCTCCTACAGGTGCTAAGCTTGCCACATAGGCATAAAGTCTGATGTGGCAAGTTAATCAAGAAGAGAGAGACTAGTTTGGTGACCCAAGGAAGAAACGGTGCTAAGCGTGTGTACCTAGGTGAAAAGACAATTTTGAGTCTATAGATAATTAAATGAAGCAAACTTAGCAACAAAAAACTAATAAGTACACCATTTCATTGGAAGAGGTCACTCCTTGGCAAATGCAATAAATACTAGTACTCCCTGTGTCCCATAATATAGGAACGTTTTTGGCACTACACTAGTGTCAAAAACGTTCTTGTATTATGGGACGGAGGGAGTACGAAGAAAGAGATAGAGAGAAGTAAAAAATACACTTATAGCCAACCTTATAGCTAACCTTGTTGTAGTATGAGTGACTAAGTGATGACTATGTATGACATGCCAACAACAGATAGCCTAATGCACCGTGTTAAAACTCCAAGGGCGCGACCGTGCGAGCGACGCGACGGTCGTGGTAGGCGCGACCATGATACGGGCTGCTGGCAGCCCTTGGATCTGAGATCAAATGGTCGCATGCTAAGTTGCTGAAAATTGGCAGAATAACCCTCCAGGGTAGGATATTCACCCATAGGTCTAGAATCACGCCATGCAACCGTTCGATCTCAGATCCAAGGGCTCTCGGAAGCCCGTATCATGGGAGAATGGAAAGCCACTACCCTTCATTCGCACGCTAGCAGTTCTCTCCTACTCGTCCCCGCAGGTCGTTTAATACTACGGCGGTTCGCTCCTAGTCATCCCGTCCTTTCACATTACGGCAGGTCCACTGATCCTAACCCTCCTCCCAAATCTATGGCGTCCCAAATCTCCACAATCAGCGGTGAGTACAAGGTTAGAACCATCACCAGCGATGAGTTCGACATCATCTACACCCGTTCTTCCGCGATGGTGAAAGGATGCCTTTCTCGCTTCAGACGCATGTTCGAAAACTCAGATGATGAGTGGGTTACTGGGCTAGAGTTGAGTACACCACAGTCCTGGGATGAGATAAGGATCTAAAGGACGAAGAGAGGAAGAAGCCCGTCGTGATCCAGGTTTGCGTGCATGACTTATGCTTGGTGTACCACATATGCCATGCCGATGTTGAATGCCTGGATTTTAAGGACTTCCTCGAGAGCAACCTAGTAAAATTCGTTACTGTAGACTTTGCGAACGACAAAGAAGTCTTGGGTCGGATAGGCCTCGTTGTAGGAAACCCCTTCGACCTCCAGAAGAATCAGCTGGTGTCCTCTCGTCAGCCTTTAATGATGACCCTGGCAGGAGCCATGGTTCATCCTTCGTACGGTAAACTGGAGAAACCTCCATACACCTTTCATCGTTATGCATGGCAGCGGAATGTACTAGATATAGACCACATCCACTATGTTGCAATGGATGGCTACCTTTGTTTCAATATCTACAAGGGTTGGATGAAGAGCAAGAGCCAAGTGTGCGGTTCAACCAAAGAAGTATCGGCCAAGAGGAAGAGGGACAAGGAGGAAGTCGAGGACGTGGACGAGGATTCCGAGTAAGGTGGCAGTGTCGTTGCTCATGGTGGTTCTAAAGCAGTGTCTACCAGAATAGTTGCAAAGTTTAATTTCAGGTGTGCTTAATTTAATTTGAGGGGTGTGTTGTGCTGAGCCCCCAGCAGAACTATGTTATGTTTCTTCTCGTTACTTTAACTCTTCAGTACGTACATACTACTAGTATTTCTTGCATTTCATATTTTAGTTGGTATAGTATTACCACTCGTTTCTTCACGTTATATACGTACAATATATATGGCCAACATCATATAGCCAGCAGTTTAGTCGTCAAAGAATTTCAGGGTGCTTAGTTTTGTCAAAGAATTCCAGGATGCTTAGTTTTATTTGAGGGGTGGGTTGTGCTGGACACCATTATTGTGATTAGCCTTTGTAATAGTACTATATGCATAATTTGGCGACAAGCGCTCTCTATATGTACCACTTTTTTTTAATTTCAAGTTTTGCTCCATGGCGCAATCCATCGATACTACTACTGTACAAAAGTATACATTTTTTAAAAGGCTAGAGGGCGGGGCAGTCCAGCATGGTCGGTTTCACGAGAGGCGAGGGCCTTTGTGATTTGATGGCTCATTACTGCTGGAAGGCAGGGCCTTGTGATTTGACTACTCGTATAAATGCGCCGACGACCTAAGGAGGAGCAAAGAACTGTGCGGTATACTCAAGTTTTCCACTGGAGTAGTACTACGACGGAGGAGCACGAAACACGGTAGCCCAGTGCCATATGGAGATAAAAAATGATCAAATTTGCTAGTCATCTCATTGTTAGCATTGTTCTATTCATTCCCTCAAAAAAACATTGTTCTATTCATGCCTCGCAGAGAACGTGACACGTGCGGCGAAACACCCAAAGCAAAAGATGAAACACAGGAGCAAAAGAAGAAGGAAGATTATCACCCCAAATGATCTAATTCGCCGCGGAGTCATAACTGCTTCTTCATCACTCCTCGACCTCCATCTCCTTGCGTGTCTCCTCCGCCATCTTCTTCATTTTGTCCATGACGCGGGATTTCTCGATGCGAGCCTTCATCATCTGTTCCACGGACGCATTACGTACCTTGACAGCAGCCAGGTGCTCGATGCGGAGCTTCGCCAACTCCTCCTTTTGTTCCATGACAAGGGCCTACAGCATCTTCATCAAGGAACTACTATTCTCATGCAGCTTCTTCCAGCCGGCGTTCTTCTCCTTCAACAGGTCGATCTCGTGGCAGTGCTTCGCCTTGTCCTCCTGAAGTCACAGGATTTCGTAGGTTGCCTTCTTCTCCGAGGCAATGCTCTTCTTCAGCAGCATCACCAAGCCGGCAGTCAACTCCCCTGCTTATTGAGCTCAGCGGGCATGTCGTCGAGGCTCTCCTTCAGCAGCTTCATCAAGCCTTGGATGAACTCCTTCTGCTTATTGAGGTGCTTATTGAGCTGATCGGGCATGCCGTCGAGGGATAACGACTCCAGCGCCGCCGGCTCGGCATGTTTGCCTTCCCGTGAGAGATCTTTCGAGGTATCTGCGTGGCAGCGAGCCCTCTCTTTTTTTCTGCATCCTTGGTTTCTGCTCCCTTGTTACGAGTAGTTTTGACCTAGAGCTCTGCTCATCGGCCATGGCAAGGACGGATGAAGAAGAAGCACTTATGAGGAGGAAAGGTAGAGTAATTTTCGGTTAGGTAGTTCCCCTTTTTATAACCTAAGTACGAGCATTAGTACTAATACTTGCATAGTGGGAACAAGTTCAGGTTTGGTACGTACTAGTAGGTGTGAGCAGGCTTTCGAATGTGATGGGAATAAGGTAAAGATTAATTGATGGTTTTGGTTTCGAGGCCCGAAACGGCTCCCGATGAGTTTAGCGGAACATAAATTTCAAGTAGACTACACTGCTCAAGTGCGTAAATATTATGTTACTGTCAAAAATTGGCACAAAATACAAAGGAGACCAATGGAAGTACTACTAGCAACCCATGATTTAACTACTCGCATGCGCACAGTGGAGTAATAATGTCTTTCTTCCGCCCTCACGTCCACTCAAGCCGCGCCTTGTTATGCCGAAAATTCAAGCTAGCGTCTCTGTCTATCGTGCTGCGAAACTCCCGCCTCTTCAACCAGCGACTTGTTAGCCCGAAATATTTAAGATATATCTTTGTCTCGTTGTGCTCCAACAACTCCCTCCATCTCAACCCGCGCCTTGCTATTCCAATATTACAACACGCGTGAAAACTCTCACCTCCTGTGAAATCCCGACACGTGAAATGCCCATGGTAGCCCTGAACCAAAAGAACCGCCTCAAATTGGTGGGGGTACTTTCATAACTTACCCCACATTTCGGACAAGCGCGTCCCTAAGCCATGGTTTCCCACTGCCATCCCATCCGCCCACCCATTTGTACACCGAGGTCGTGAAAACCAGCGACGAAGCCCCACACCCTGCTCCGTCCGCCACCCAGCCGGAGCCTCTTCCCCGACGACATCGTCTACAGCAACACCTCGACGTCCCTCATCAACCGTACCGGATGAGGATCCTTCGTCGATCTCGTCGTCCCGCCGGTTCAGCCACCCCGTCCTCCACCTCCAAGGAGCTGCCCCGATGTTCCCCTCGTCTTTCGCGACACCTCCATTTCGCACCACTGAAAGAGCATCATCATCACCGTTTCCTCGGATGAAGTTGCGGCCTAATCGGCGCCACCAAAGAGGTTGTACACTAATCGCCGCATTTTCTTCTTGATTCGATCTCATGGTGCTGCCGACGCTCGGTCCCGAGCCGACACGGAGCGGCTCCATCCACGGCGGCATCACCGGCCACTTCCTCCACGGCGTTGTTCCCTCGGCGGCGACGTCCACATCAGTAGGAGCTGTTGCTGCTTTAGCTTTAGCTCACGCTGCTGCTCTGCTCTTGCTCTCGGTCCCCTGGCTGGTCTGCTCTTGATATTGCTCTTCCTCGCGCTGCTGCTCTCGCTCTTCCTCTTGCTTGTGATGCTGCTCCGATTTAGCTACACTTCAGTCGACTGAATCGACTTTTGGGTCAGTCAATTTTTAGGGGGTGGGGGGGGCTCGCCGGGGTGAAGGAAGAACCAGCCGCAGCGGGGAGGGGGGCTCACTGGAGAGGTACCCCA